>NC_133776.1:35939105-36013326 GCF_003597395.2 Chelonoidis abingdonii
CCCCCCACCACTCGCGTCTGCATCACCCTGTGGAAAACTTACGCCAAGACCTTTGCCGCCCTCCGCTGTATCCTTTGTTTCGTATGTACTGCTTTGTGCTAAACCCTCTCTACCGTTGTCTATACCCTGCGGGGCTCCAGAGCTCTCGCTGCTTCCAGAACCACGTCTCCTCTCAGTGCAGATTCACTCTTAATCTTTCACCCCCCCTCCTGTTCCTTGACCCACTTTAGGTACCCACTCTTGCTATCACAGAACCTCAAAAATTAAGTCAACGTATTGTCGTACATATCATAATTTCACTTATCACCCATCTCGCTGAGTAGGACTTCTACTTGTAACATTAATAATCCATTGTGTTACATTTGTATCTAAGGCCTACCAACCAACTATCAAATCAAATAATTCTATCATTAAGATTGTTACCAATCTTTATATAGAAGCTACGCATTTTATTATTGCCATTTCTATTTTGGTACTATTGCATGTTCACACTGTATCTAGAATTGTCCTATATTAAAGTTGCGTTGGCTTATTGACCTGTACTGTATCCATTGTGCTGACCCCACGTACTGTACCCCAAACTGTATAGAACCTCCCCCGTCACACTTTCAGATAAGAAAACCCTCCCTAAATCGATTGTCTATTGTAACCAGCCCTATTACCACCCTAGCCCTTCGGATTTATTGGTAAATTCCGCTACCACATTTCCTTTTTCCGTTAATAAAGAATTAAAGTTAGCACCCCACCGTGTGGGTAGATTGCATCCCCAAGATCCCATAATACCTGCTGGCAGCGACAATGGGGCAGCACTAGGCCTGGTGTTCAACTGGGTCTCATCAGCCCAACGCCAAAAAGATTCAGGCTTTATTACCGAGGAGGGCAACATGACGTGATGACGGAACGGATGAGCTTCTCATAGCCCTCCATTCTTTCCCCTCTTTAATCTGGCCATCACTGCCTGCTCATTCTTTTTCTCTTTCTGTTTGTGGATGATACTTCTACTGCGTGGCACAACGTTTAAACTCCAGCCGTGCAGAGCTTGAAAATCGCAAAGCAATCAGACAAAAGAAACCGGTGAGCACCCGACGTTGAATAGTATTACGACTCAAAGAGACATTACATGATCTGCTATCAGCCTGTCGTCTCGTCATTATAGTACAGTAACAGAAACTAGGTAGAGGGATGAATGGGCCCCCCGGGCATTAGCCGAGACTCTGCTCGTGTCCGCCCACTAGTCAACAAATCTCGGCTCTTCCTAATTTTCCTCAGAGCAGCATTGGATACCAAATAAAAAATAGTCCTAGCCCCATTCGATTCCAGAACCGGTTTCGCCCAACATCTTTTAAATATGAGGTGGGATCATAATATCGGCAACGTGCACGCGATAGTTCTCTATGTTTACATTATGAGCCACAACCTACACAAGTATCGAATCAAAATTGAATTAGGGCTCATGTTCGCTCAGGGAGACAGCAATAGCTGCTGGATTGCACCGCTTAGCCACCTTAGATAGAAGAGCATTACTAACGCAGTAAAACATTAAAATTTTTTACATACACATGCTTTACGAATAGAATTTACATCATTCTCGAGATATGCATGCCCTGTAATGAGAATTTTCCTTCCCTCCTGTAAATGGAATGCTCTAAAAGACAGCTATTAGAGCGATATGGGAGCATACTCCCTCCCGTGTCATTGCTGTAACCATAGCTTCACATGCATCTACAAGATGGTAAACTGAGTAAACAAAGATCCCGTTTCAACTGACAGTAGTATGTACTACCAGTACCCGAATGTGGTAGCCGCTTAGCTCGGTCGGTGAAGTAGGAAAGATGTAAAAATTATCCACTACATGACACACTGGTCGGATGTTTTGCCTTTCATTTGCAGACCTTTGTCATACTTACCAACTGCATGGCATAAGTTAACTACTTATGTCTTTCTTGTAATTTTAAGACAACGTGAGAGCACAGATCGTTTATTACAGTGGACTTTGACCAGTTTCAGCCTTCGCTTTGGATGCTATCCCCTCCATTGAGGGCGCGGAGACCTCCTATATTCCCAAAGACGAATGGACTAATACCAATCTTGTCTCTCAAAATACTTTTTAAAAGGTGATCGAACTATCATAGTGATGACGCGGCACGAAGGAAACTTTTTAATCTCAATGATTAACGTACAGCAAGCATCCCAGAACAGATGTGACGCACAAAACATGGCTCGCTCCTAATACTGCGCATCGTTGTGTGAGAAGTGCTACAGGAACAGATCAACTTACACGCAAGTTCCATCCTATGGATAGATGCGCTCGTTATTTATATCCTTATGCCAAGACAAGCTCGAGGTCTATTTCAGACAGAAAAATGACGGAGTCCTCTCACTCTCCTATCCCCCCCACCATAGCGTGAGAAATCAAGACTTAACTCGCAGCAACCGGTCCTACTCTTTTTTTCTAATTAGACCATAGATGTTAACGCCACAGGGATGCTTGATTAGACACAGGCGAACTTTCTTTCGTCTACTCTCTCCCCCGCACCCCACACCGAGCAGGGCTCAGGCCCAAACCTTGCTTCCAAACATATGGACGGCATGTCTTTCACCCCTCTCCAAATGCTTCTCAAACTGTCTTCTTTACAAAGAAAAGAACAAGGGTGCCTATACAATTGATCAACAACAGACCCAGCCCTCATCGATACATACCAAGGATACATGTCCATGGAATATTTTTTGTGTATTGTTTTGTTTTGTTGTTGTTTTAAAAGATCTTGTAGGCTAACAGTACCTCGCGTCCTCTTCTGCACGTTTGGAATGGCACCAAATTAGTCCGCTCCCAAGGCTAAAGAATTATTTATATGATGACAAATGGGTTTTGGAGTATGAGGTAAAGAAGTCATGGCCCTAAGGTCCGACTCCACGGTGCTAGGCTGATTGTAAGATAATAAGAAATTTTGTTCATCTCAGTGGTCTTGTTTCGTTTATTCAAATCAGGCCCCTAGTTTGGACGACAGATTATGCTGCAGTAATGGAACGTCAATGATACTGAGACACAATCCCCCCGCTTCCACCATAGCCTTGTGGAACACGACTGTCCTGTCAAACACATTGCAATTGCACTCTAATGAGTCTGGCGATAGATGTGCAGGATGTCCTTGGCCGCTGCATAAGGAAGTGATCCTGCTTGTACTATGGAGAAAGCGCCATAGGACACGATCTCAAGTTGTAGCAATGCTCACACCTCTGAGAAGCTTCGACAGCCCGCTCGCTGAGTTCCTCAGCTCTTGCGGCCCTCAGGGAACGCCTCAGCATCCTTGTTCAAAGATTTCACTTATATTGAAAGGCTCATGCCTTAAATACAAAGGATATTCAATAATATTATTAAGGAATGTCAAATTGCTCAACAGAAAATAAAACTTTGTGTTCTTCTAAGGGCCCTCCCTCCCGCGTAGAGCCCTATATCTCTGTGGGCAGCCTCGCATGGGCTCCATGCACCTGAGGCCAGAAGATTTTCCAATAGCAGTGTCCGTTTAACTGCACTGCAACCTGCGCCTGCTTGTGTTCTGAACTGAGGCAATAATGGTGTCACAGACCAACCACCTTTCCAGTTTTCATTCTACCAATTGCGGTTGAGATGAACTGTAACAGTAACTGGAGGATGGTCCCCAGCCTCTGTTTGACAGAAGCTGGGGGAATGCAGTGCACACGTGAATAGGCTCGGACTTTTGTCAATGGATTACGCTATTCCTGTTCAGTCCCCTTCTGGGAATCCTTCGACCGATGGCACCTATCAGAACGACCAGTATCCTGGGCCTAGATGGACCGTTTGATCTGAACCAGTCACTGGCTGTTCCTTACATTCTCCTCAACTGGCGTTATAAGATTTTTAGATACTTTTCGATAGTTATACTGGAGCTTACAAGTTTTCCCCACCCTTACGTCTCGCTCTTATTGCCCAAAGCCCGTGCTGACCAATAAGCGCATTTCGAATGTCCTGGCCTGGCCTAGCGCACTCGATGTCATCCATCTCTTTTTCCCTCAGCTCAACTCTCACCGGATAGGTTGATGTTCGATTGGATTGGAGAAGACAAACCCAAGGAGGGTGCGACACAAGATCTCGAGCCAACGCGCTAGAGACAAGGAAAAAAAACATGGGAGAGGCACCCGTCAAGCACCGGAGAAGACGGAAAAACTGGCATATAACCTGGTAAGAGCAAAAGGCAAAAACAACCAAAGACCCCCTGCCAGGCAAACGTCATTTGGGCGACACCACTCCTGGGATATTCCCACAAAAGACCGAGGGGCAAGGAGGAAATCGAAACGCACAGTGTGCGGAACCACCACACTTTAGCGCCCAAAACAACCTACGTATCTAACAATGATCTAAATCTATAACTGCAGCTCTCTTACAAATCGTGTTGTAAGAACAGCATGCGACGGGTCAGATCAAAGTCCACTTCTAGCCCAGCGATCTACTCTTTGACGGCTAAGAAAGGCAACGGCGACAAACACCCCCACGATGACCGTGGCCAAACGGAGGCAAGACTGCCCCAGAAGGATGCAACAGAAGAAGGAGGTAGCCCACAAACCCATCACATGGAGAGGTCACAATCCTCCCTGCGTTGCTCATTCCCACGGCTTCTGCCTCCAAACAGAGAGGTAGGGGACAGCCATCCATCCCAGTTACTCTCGATCGCGTCAACGATCCTCCGCGCACATTGCCTCCAAGACCACAATTGGGGCATAGAAAGAAAGCTGAAAGAGAAAGAGTGGTTGTGGCTCTGTGAACCACAAGCCATTTGCCCTCACGTTACAGACACACGCGCAGGGCGCAGGTTGCTAAGGCCCTGCAGTTCACCGTCGACACTGCTATTGAAGACCCAAATCTCTGGACCTCAGGTGCACATGCAGCCACTGCACATCCCCACAAAGAGCACCCCCCGAGGGCGACAACAAACACCTCAAGAACACAAGTTTTGACCTTTTCTAGTTGATGCAATTTAACAATTCCTAATAAAATGATGAACTATTTATTATGCACACCTTCATCAACAACCCAGAAACTTTGAAAACCAAGAAAATCCTCTACCCATAGGCCAGCTGAGAAACTCGCTGCCCGTGCCCTGGCCCATGCCGAACTCCCCAGAGTCGGGACAGTCATTCCACAACGCCCTACAATGCTACCCAAGCTATATCCCTAGTACCCACGCGCGCCTCCACACCCCGCCTCGCACCTCCGAGCCCCACTCTGCTGCACAGTCATAGTAAGCAGCCGCCGAGATCTCACACCATCTCAAAGGTGACGATAATCAAAAGTCCAAGGAGAGAGAAGAATGAGTCCTAATCAAAACGGCCATCGGAACACACTAAGAGACAAGGGAGACAAAACGGATATGCCTCCTCAGTTATACCGCAACTGCACCGACAACCGCGGGCGCCGTTATACTGCGCACACCCTAACAAAAAAGAACTTCTTGACTGTCGCATTCCATGCACTAAAGCGAAAAGGCTGGCCGACTACCTGGGCA
Organism: Chelonoidis abingdonii; assembly: GCF_003597395.2. Classification (NCBI taxonomy): domain Eukaryota; kingdom Metazoa; phylum Chordata; order Testudines; family Testudinidae; genus Chelonoidis; species Chelonoidis abingdonii. The sequence goes on from NC_133776.1 coordinate 35,944,628, forward strand.
CAATCGCGGAGCGCAAGATTAAAGACGAAACAACCGACAAGAGGGAGCACGATACGATCTGGTGAGAGAGCAGGCAACAGAGACGACCTCCCAAGTGTCCGTGACGGCGAGCTCCGCGCACACCGCGCTCGGATCGAGATACCGAACATGCTTAGGACCCAGAGGAGACTTTACCTCGTCATCTGCACATCGAAAGAAAAAACATACAGAAAGCACCCGAAGGGAGTGCTCGATGCTACAAAATGCAAACATAAAGCGAGCAAAAATAAGCATCTCCCTCCGAAAAGACCCGCACCCACGGAAGCAAGCATAAACTAATGAGTGAAGATTAGAACCACAAAACATAGAGAGAACAAGACCCCGCGCCGTCGTTCAGTTACAGGCGAGCAGTCTCTTGTGAAAACATGCCCAACCACTAATCACACACCTCACAAATAACAAAGTAATGCCATGGCACAGAGCGATCCTTGATAGAGTGTTATGAGTTCATGATACTAGACGACAATGGCAGCACCTATACAGACCTTTTTATCATTTAACAAGAGACTAGACACTTAGACCAGCCACGACCTATAGCACAGCGGAGGATTAGAAATTAAACACGATGTCTAGATGCCACCCCCGGAGGGGAGATGGGAGACAGAGAGAGCGAAAGAACACGACCTCCTTAATCAAGACCTTCTATAAAACACTACCAAAGACGAGAACAAGTTGGCGATTACGACTTGAGTCTCGCGTAACAGGTGTGTATGAAGTCCCGCGAACTCACTACATGATTTTGGAACTGAAAACCGCAGGTTGCTGTGTAGCCTACGTGACAAGGAATAGAAAGAGCAATTGAAACATCCGCAGGACCAACTCCGAGCCAACCAGGTAAGTTATCTGGGTATGGTGACACCCTATCACAACCACGACCAGCAACCATGCGGAGCAAAGTCCCAGATGACAAGAGCATGCCAAGACCATTCTGATGCCTGATGGATTATACTAACAGAAAAAGGGTTTGGCTGTGACTGTAATACTCACAGACGCGCCTTTATACAAATCTTTACTCCAACGAGGAGTTTATCACAAAAGAACGAAAATACCCATCTGTTCTTCTGCGACTAGTAGGACTCCCACAACGCAGCAGGGAGGAGCATCCAAAAGGAAGTTCACCACAGCTGGACAAGCCACTTGTAAAAAAAGACTATGTGCTCTCAACCTCTACTAAAAAAAACTCAAAGCAAACGACACCTCACGGTAGATAACCTCTCTGCCACCATGTTTCTAATTACAGTCTGCACATTCCACAACCGAACACCTATCTGCTCGCAGTACTACCTATTACACTTTTTTCAAACAGCCACGCAACTGAGTACCACGGAATCTAGTATGATCACCCAATCCTACTATATACACGTTGTAAAGGAGCATACGATTCTTTGTACTTCAACGACCAGCTTGCGTGGCGACACTCTGAAGGTTACGAACCGACGGGACGGAAACATATTAATATCTTAGAAGCAGAGGACTAGTAGTCTGTCATAATCAAATAGACATACCGTCTGTTTAAGATTCCATTTAACCCACAAGCAACACTAGAAAACTAACGCCAGTGAAGCCATCAATACTAGAGATATCAGCACAATATTCTAAAGACGAGATAGTGTTCAATGTAAGAAATGAGTGTTTAAATACTCCATCTACATCTTTTGTCATGGTCTCAAATGGCTAATGCTAAGTCGACTAACACACCATATGCTTAAGTATCGTTGCTTCCCCCACTGAACAGAGAATAAGCCCTACCTATCAAATATGATACATTACCTGTACTGCTAGCGTACAGTGACCAATAAATGAACATCAAACCACTTGGAGAACCATACGACATCAATACTCTCAAAATAGATATAGGAAACGTCTAGAAATCAATGGGACCCAGACCCCCTTATTTATTTTAGTCCTACTGACGTGGAAAATCCAGCGACAAACCAGCCGTCTGAAATAGCCATAGCGCGAGACACACAGAGTCGTCACTCCGGGTCTCGAGCACGACCCCTCATCTCTAACCAGATTCGATAGTAAACTCTCACTCCGGAAGCAACCACTAGCGAACGAAACGAGACCGAAGACGAACCAGCTAGCAATAGGCCGACATTACAAATACACTCTCACCGCCGAAAAGCAGCCTGGAGCCGTGAGCGTAACTCAACCACCACCCTCAAGTCTCAGCATCCGGCGCCTGCCTTCTGGAGTTTAAGATGATCTGACACCAAGACAATGAATTATCGTTCGACAGAACAGAAACGACAGACAGCAAAAAAGCCCCGAAGTAGCAGCAGTCAACTCGCGCCAGACCGCACGAGCGGGCACCACGCAATTGGAAGCACGATCTATTTCTTCTACCATACATCGTTGGCACTCCCCGAAACAGACCTCAGTCGTGAATGACCTGTCTGGGAAGAAGCCGCACTCGTGCAGGCAGACCAGGGGAACACCAACCATCGTGGCCCACCGAAAAATAGTTCTGTTCTCTCCCACCCTGCAGCAGGTAGTGATCGAATCTTGAGGAGCGCAGCGCCATTACACGAGCCAAGGTGGCGCGCTGGCTGACACTTCTCGTATTATGTACCCACAGCGCACAGGAAGTCTCGCGAATGTTCCAATAAAAATCGATCCCAAGGCAGAGCCGGCGACGCGCCGCGGCCGGACCTCCGGTGTCTCTCCCCCGACTCCCGACATAAGCACACCATGGATGGGGAGCAGCCACCCGCAAGATTTCTGTACTGCCCCGACTGAGCGCAGACCGTGCTAAAGGGGAAGTTCTCGATCACGTACGCGCGCCTAACGAAAAGTGGGGAACTTACAGCACAATGGGCGAATGCCAGTACGCAGCCCAACACCATCAACGAACTCTCATATCATAGGACGACGAATTCTAGGCAACACGTGTGAAATGCCATTAAACCGAATGTGTAAACAACAAAGAAAAATGCAACGTAAGCCTCTCCGCTCGCTCCTAAACTCCTAGCAGCAATTGTAGATAGCTATATTACGGGCTCGCGTTGCTCCTCTAGCATATAAACGCAATAATAAACCGTGCTCTCTCTCTCTCCACAAGCTATCATCGCGATCGCTCGATACAACGTGAAATATATGAAGCTACTCATAGCTTCAATCATTTGTGCGAATATATGGCCCGCAGCGCTGAGAGAGCTGAAGTACAACAACAAGACGGTAGCGGAAAGATGTCGAAAGACACAGACCTAATGAGGCACACAGTCCGCGCCCACGAAACTCATGGACCCCGCGAGGCCTGGTAAGCGAACAACGGGGCTAGAGAGAGGTTCTTAAGCAACAAGCAGACCATCGGACAACAAAGGAACAAAAGCGGCAAAGGTTGGGAAGTTTCACAGGTGATGCAGACGCGCAGTGGCGGGGCCAGGAAGGATATGTAACAGGCCCTGAGAGGCGTCGCGCAAGATGCAGGGAAAAAAAGCAGCAAGATGTCCTAACAGGGAGACACGGAGAGAGCACAATGCGGGCGGCGGAGCCGCGGGAAAAACAGGACAAAGTTATACAGAGGGAGATCGGACCAAGTGGAAGGCGAATCAAGTAGCAAAAACCTTATCTATCTTAACCACGACTAGGCACAAACAACAAAATAATCACAATTCTAAGCAAAAACTATACAAGCAACTATACGGCGCCACAACGCCGCAACTATGACAAGGCAGGTCAAACTCTACACGCTTTACAAGCCCTATAGAGAGCAACAGAGCGCAAGCAACATATAACAAGAAGGTGAAACTACAAGCTCTATTAATCTTAACAAAACTATGACTTATTAAACTAAGAAAACAAAAACTCTGGTTGCAGCCTTTATGCTATCGGAAGTACAGAGGGCCAGAGTGGGTATGTCCCAGGATGGTGGCGCAGCAGTGGACACAGCATGCAAGCAGAGGCACCCCAAGCCAAAGCCACGGAGCAGGGCTTAGCAGCGGCACAAACTTATTTTAGCAGCAAAGTGCTGCTGATTTAGGAAGTTTTAGAACGACCAAGTTTAGCTTGAGTCTGGTGCTGGGAGGACGATTCCAGCAGCCTAAAGAATAAAATAAAAGTATAGAGACGTTTCACCAGCGGATTCTTACCAGCCCCAAGGAATCAGCAGAGGCAAAGCAGCAAGAACATCAGAAGGTAGGTCGGTCTAATAATCAGGAGATCTCTCAGCAGCAATTCTTCTTCGTGGGGTGGCGGGGTTTTAAAAAAACGGGGGTATGCTCAAAAATAAACGAGACGGAAGAGAAAGGACCCCCCAGACACCTGGGCTAGCAGACCAGGCAGCAGTGCAGAACCTTTCTGATCTTAGTTTTAAAAATGTCTCTGTTTTTAAATGGCAAACTCAGGCGAGTTTCCCCCAGTACTTTATCAGGCTCCCTCTGTCACAGGGAGGAGAGAGGCAGGGACAACTGTAGGTGGAGCACAGAGGATATGTTGGTCAGAGTCCTGGTGCAGTCAGTTGACCTCAAAAAGGCACATTGAGGCCTATGAGACAATAGTCTTAGTGCAGCTTGACATTGCCTACCCTGACACCAGGCCCCCGCGTTTAACCAGGTGTTAACAGACTAACCCTTTGAACAGAGGCAGGTGTCCCAACTGCACAAGTGGCCATCCCTTGAGAAAGCAATGGTTTTTAGGTAAACACACTTAAGGGGGCCCTCCCTTTGAGAAGGGCAGTGGCCCTGCTGTAAACAACTTAACAGCCAGGGAAGGGGCGGCCACAGGAGGAGAACAAAATGGAGTATGGGGACAGCTGTAAGAAAACAAAATGGAATAGGGGGATAGCTGTAACAGACACCCATCACTTCCAATTTGGGACAATTAAAGGAAACTTTAGGGTGGTGAAAAAAAAGTAGAGCCCTGGCACAGGGGAGGAGTATGGGGGACCATGATATGGGTAAGATAGTGTATAAGCTGAAGTGCAAGTCACGGGAAAATATGCCCACAGTAGTTTGTGTAGCATTTGATAAATACACAATTACCTAGTGCTGGAAAACCAGAAATGTAGCTTGCTCTCAAAGCCAGGTTCCTCTGCTTTGGGCCTGGGCTGTGACTATTCATAAGTCGTCGGGGAGGGGTTCTCACATTATCAAAAAGTAGTACTTGTTGTCAGACAACATGAACTCACAGCTGATTACATATATATAGCCCTTTCAAGGGTCCAAACATTTGAGGGGTATTATTTTGGACCCTAGGCTCAATTACCAACAGACACAAAATATAAAAAATATGAAACAGATAAACAATGAAGAAGAGATAAGTGGTTTAGACAATTTAATCAAAATTAGATTTAGAAGCAATACCCTGTGAAATTGCCAGATGTTACAGTCTATCCACAGATTCTCGCTGTTTATGTTATTTTTAGAAAAAACTGAAAAGATATTTGTACTTAAAAATTTGAACAACACACAGACTTCAGTCTACATAAGCAGTGAAATGAGGATGGAGGCATGTAAGGACCACCTGGTACATGCAATGAGCTTGGCCTAAAGAAGCAAAGCATGCAACCCTCTAGTGATTAAATACTCATCTGCACGGCCGCCCAGAGGATTCAGAGGGCCTGGGGCAAAGCGGGGGAGCTGCGGCGCTTGTACTCACGCGGCGGCAGTACGGGTCTTCGGTGGCATTTCGGTGGCGGGGGGCCCTTCAGTCGCTCTGGGTTTTCAGCGGCATTTTGGCAGCAGAAGGCCCTTCAGTGCTGCCGAAGATCCGGAGCGACTGAAGAGCCTCCCACTGCCAAAATGCCGCCGAAGACCTGGACCACTGTCAGGGCAGGGCTCGCAGGGCATTTTGGCGGTGGGAGGCCCTTCAGTCTCTCCACGTCTTCGACAGCACTGAAGGGCCTCATGCTGCCGAAGACCCAGATCACCGCCAGGCCAGGGCTTGTGGCCCTGCAGGGCTCAGGGCAAATTGCCCCACTTGCTCCCCCCTTTGGGAGGCCCTGCCCATCTGCAGCTAACAAATTGCTTTGACCATGTAAATAAAATCTTTGTAAACAAGATAGATTTAATTGCAAAAGTACAACTTGGAAGTTCTGACTGCTGTTAGCAGCATTTTGGAGAAGTCTTAAAATATCATTATAATTTCATCTCTAATGTCAACATCTCCAAAGTGATTTAATCACTATGAATGATTAATACTATCATAGATACCCTATATCTGTATTAGATAACATATGTTATCTTTAAAAGGTACTTCTTGGCACAATTTTATCTTTACTATTTGTTGTATAAATTACTGAACCTGCAAATATTAAAAGTTGGAATTATTATTTGTATTTTAGCAGCTCCCAGAGATCCTACTGTGCAAGGCACTGTCAACGTGAACAAAATTTGATTTAAAAAGACCAATTAAAAAGGATTTATTAAAATACAGATTTATTTTTAAAAAATAAGCCTATTTAAATTTAATATTATGACAGTGTATGTAAAGACCTAAATGATAATCTATTAGAATCATTTAAACTAACTTTAAAAAGAATATTCAAGCAGTACATGTTTATTGAAGTTTTAAAGAAAGTTATGCCACTGAAATGGTCGAAGTCACTGAGTAAGCACCTGAAACTACATTTTGTTGAAGAATAGTGCTAAACCAAAAGGAAATACTGTATTGCCTCGGAGCTAAAGCTTCAGCCAGGAGGCGGGGGGTACAGTCATAGGGTGGGGAGGTCAGGGATCTATGTTAGGGTGACCAGATGTCCCGATTTTATAGGGACAGTCCTGATATTCGGGGCTTTGTGTTATATAGGCACCTATTACACCCCACCTCCTCCTGATTTTTCATACTTGCTGTCTGGTCACCCTAGTCTAGGTGGGGCTTGAGGCTTCTGACCCTTGGGAGCACCAGGGTTCAGAGCTTTAGACCAGTTTGGGGAGGGAGGGAGGAAGAAAGTGCTGGGACTTGGGGCTTTAGCCCCGCGGCTCCACTCCCACTTTCAGCCCCATGAGGGGGACACTGGGGCATGGGGCTTTAGATACAAGGGGAGCACTGGTTTCAGCCCCAGTGCTCCCACCGTAGCTAAAGCCCCAAGCCCTGGCATGCACTCACCCTGCTGAAGCCAGGAACAGAGCTGTGGGGCTGAAGCCCTGAGCCTCGGCGCCCCCTGCGAGACTGAAACTGGGAGTGAGGCCAAAGGGCTGAAGACCTGAGCCCCAGTGCTCCCCTCAGGTCTAAAGCACCGAGTCCCAGTGCTCCTCTAGGGCAGAAGCCCTGACTCCCCTCCTGGAGTCCCCGCGTCCCGAGGGTCAGAAGTCCCAGCTCTCCCCCTCCTGCCCAGAGCCCTGACTCCTCCCTCCACCCTTCATGCAGCTGCAACCCCAACCCCCCATGTGGCTGAAGTTCATAACCTCTTCTTCAGAGTTACAGACAACCTCCATTCCCAAGGTGTCCATAACTCTAAGGTTGTACTGTACTGGATAGTTGGCTAACAAATATCAATACACTTCTTGCCCTGCACATAAAAATACAGAAATAACAGTTCCTACTGTAGATCTACATTCGCCTAACTCAGTCCATCTTGACAGAAAAACTGGACTCTTAGTTATTTTCTTGCCCTTCTGGAATACCAAAAAGGAACTAAAAGAAAGTCAGTTCTGCAACCTTCACAGCAAAAATTGTTACAATGCTAACTTTCAAAAAGAAAACATCTAACGCTCTAAAGAAGAGACACGCAAGTGACGAAGAGCCAAAGTAAAGATTTAAAAAACCAACTGTGAAATGTAACTATATATAAATGTTGGTTGCTGTTCTGAGAAACTCAATTCTCCCTTACAGAAAACTTACAAAAAGAACAAAGTTCAGTCCTTTTGTAAGGATTCCAAACCACAGATAGATAAAATTTGGTAGGAGTTTTCCAGCAATTCTTTTAGTAACCTACAGTCCTGAAAAGATCAAACAGGACATAACTCCTTTGATACAGACTGTCTCATAATAGTTTTTGTTCTCTGAGCTCATCTACCTGCCCTGTAAAGTCAATAAGTCTCTCAGTAACTACAACAGAAATGAATTGTTGATACAGATTTTAAACCCCTGGCAGAGTCTGGTGGCTTCTCCTCTGAGGTACTGTTTTACTTTAATCCAGCCTAGATGATTAGAATCAAGGAATTTGGAATACTTCTCAATGTACAATGGAAGTGTTCGGTTAAAGGATCAATATAATAAAAAGTAGAATGCCACTTTTGGTTTTACTGAGTTGCAAATTGTCTAAAGTCGGCACATGCACCTTCCTGAAAACTAACCAACACAGTTTTATTTCTCCAAGGAAAAACAGTCTACCCTTTTGTTTAGTTATTCTGTTCTCAGTTTTAAATTCACAGACAGTTACAAAACAGGAAGAACTATTTGACTTTTTCTTACTCAGTTCAATATTAAATAAGGTTTTTGGAAGACTAACATCTCAAAGATTGTCCCTAGCTCTTGTGAGATATATAACTACACAGCAGCATATTTTAATTTATTAGGCTCCTTAGGTTTTCACTGAGTGTAAGCCATTCAGAAACCACCTCATTATCGGCTCTCAGTAAAACACGTTATCTGTCCTTCACTCTAGATTTCTCTGCAGTTTTCAGTCCCACCACGACTGCTTGCTCAGATTGTTATTTAGGAACTATGACTATTCTGGTTCCAGAAAGGATAATATCTTAACTAACTATTTCTTGGTCTCAACTCGAGTTAAGAAGGTGTTGACTGAGTCCTACGTTGTTTGTTTCCACTTGAGCTGAAACTTGACCATACAGAACATCTGCACTATCAAGACTAACTCCAACAAAGATTATCCTTGAATAACTTTTTTATGGTCAGAACAAATTTCCTCTGCACAGTATACAAAGTTGTTTGACCTTTGTTTTAGGATATGTATTTTATTGAACATTAGGAAAAGAAGTTTTCCAAATTTTTTCAACATAGTTCACTTAATAAAAAGCAAACTTGTTCACCTGTTACGTTTGTCCATCATGGAAGAGAAGCGATGATCTTGGTGGGAATTGTCACTCTGGTGTTTATGTGGTCTCTGTCTGGTGAGTAAATGGACTGGAGCCAGGCTTGTAGGACATGTTGCAAGGATGCCACAAGACGTTCCAGCAAACGCTGTTCTCCGGCTGGCTTATAACATCTGGGATAAAATTCCACCAACCAAGGGGTGGAGGCAGCCCAGAGGCAGACCCCCTATTACATGGGTTCATCAAGTCTGTTCCAGTGTTGGACTCTCAGGCCATCAAAATTTTGCGGCTGCGCAGGAATGGACCAAACGGTGAATGATTGCTATGGCTGACTGTCTGGCTAAGCGCTGAAGAAAGAGGAGGAGGCAGCGGTGACAGCTTGTAGGCAATGTAGGTGAAGTCTGGTGAATGGGTTGTAACACGATGCCATGTGGCCTAGCAGGGAAAGCCAGACTCTGAGGAGGTTTGTGGACAGAAAGTGACTTCCCTTATCCAATTGTTCATAGTCTGGAGCACAAGGATAACAGCTGTGCACATTCAGACCAACGGACACTACGACTGCTAGAAATCTATGAACTCAGGCACATGGTGCACATGTGTACTCAAGTGCAGAATACATACAGGGACAAGCACTTGAAGATACAAAACAAAGTTATTAACTTATTCTGTAACTGTTGTTCTTCTAGATGCATTGTACATTCCATTTCATGTGTGGGCAAATCCACTGCACCAAAGTCAAAGATTGTTCCCATAGCAGTACCCCTCAGGACAGCGCATGCACCCTCTACTGCCTTGTTCTGCTGCATGATGGCAAAAAGCGTAAAGCTGCCTCAGAACCCTCTCAGTTCCTTCTTACCAGTCGGATTCAGATATAGAGGGGAAAGAGGACGGGTTGTGCAATGGGTGCGTGCAACACATCTTGAAGAACAGTTAAGATTAGTAACCATTTTTTCTTCTTCGAGTGATTGCACATGTCCATTCTATTTCAGGAACACTGATGGAACTAATTGATAGGCCTTGTTTCAAGCAGAACAAGTAATCCAAAACATGTTGGAGAGAGACCTGAACTGGCAAAACACCCTTTCTGCTTTGACTATAAGGAGAATCATTTCCTCTTCAAACAGATAAGCATATCAAGTAGATGCCTTTCTACTATTCCTGAAAACATTTTTCACATTCCCCAAACACACTTCCTCTTGAGGCATTAACTAAGGAGCATCCAGGCCATAAAATGGAGATCAGTTAGGTTGAGATGTAGCAAGCAACTGTGGTCCTAGGAGCTCAGGTCAGATTCTGGAGATAGAATCAAAGCAGCCCTGGCTAAGAACAGCAGCAGATTGCAGAAACAATCCTGGCGAGACCATGACAGTGTTATGAAGATCATGTGAGCATGAACCTTCTAGATCTTGACCAACAGAACAACTGGAATTGGAGGGGTAGGCATACAGAAGTTGTATTTCCAAAGCAGCAGGAAAGCATCCATCAGAGATACCTGATTGGCACTTTCTTTTGAGACCAGTAGCAAATAGGTCTACTAAGTGATGGATCCCCCCAGCTGTTCTGAACATCAGGAAGGCGGAAGGCTGAGATGTATTGTATTGGTGATACAAAACTCCCAAAGATGTATTGCCGCTTCACAAAGATGATCTGATCTGGCCCCTCCCTGCCTGTTCAAGAAGAACATTTCAGCATTGCTGTCCAGGAGGACTTGTAGAGTCTCTCCTTTGATTTGAAGGGCCTGAAGAATAGCCTTCAACTCCCCACATGTCTATGTGGATATCCAAATCCTGTTGAGACAACTGATCTTGAGTTCATAGGTTTCTTGGTCAGTTCCCCAACTTAGAGAGGAAGTACCTGTAACTAGAGTCAAATGTGGGTAAGGGAAGGGTGAAGGGAACTCCCATACATGCATTGGCTGGATCCAGTGAGGCTACTATTCTTGCACGAACTCAAATCAGCATGTCCAGTGGGTGACGAGCCAGAGTACACTGACTTTAACCATCTCTGCAACTTTCTGAGATGAAGTCTGACATGACAAACCATAAACATGCAGGAGTCCAAGTTGTCCTAGTAGTCTTACGTACTTTCTTACTGTTGTGAGCAGATGGGTTTTGAGATCTATATAAGTTTCAATGTCTGGAATCTGGCTTGCAGCAGGAACACCCTGGCTAGGATTGCCCCTATATAAATTCTATTCTCTGAACTGGAGAGAAGACTGACTTTTCCTCATTGACTAAAAGACCTAGAATACTGAAAAGGGATCAGATCCTGCATAGACTGAGTTCTACTTAAAACTTGGATTGACCTTTTACCAGCCAGTTGTCCAAGAAAATACATGCACTCATATCTTCTTTAGGAATGCAGCCACTACTCCCGTACATTTTGTGAATACTCAAGGGGAAGGAGACAGATTGAAGGGCAAGAATAGAAACTGATAATGGATGTTGTTGACCAGAAATTTTAGGAATCTCTTGAGGTTTTGATGGATTGACACATTAAAATATGCATCTGTCAAGTTGAGGACAGCATATCAGTCCCCCGGATCCTGGACACTAGAGTGATCATGTGAAACCTTATTTTCTTTATATATTTGTTCAAATTTCACAAGCCCAGGATGGATCTGATACTTTCTTTTGCCTTTGTCTTCTCTAGCAGAGCCACATCTCAGCTCTTTCAAGGAAAGATCCTATCTTTTGTGCTTCTTTCTCAGCACCAAAGAAGAGAATTGGTACCAATGTTCAGAAGCAATATCTATAGGGCAAGCCTCACTGATGCCGAAGTACCTGGTGCCCAACCCAAGAAGGAAGGTTCAGAAGCCAGATCTAGGACAGCCTTTATGGGAACATGGTGCAGTCTCACGTCCCCGTCCTCCTTCGTGCAGTGTTTGAAGTCTCTGCAAAACTGGCATTGGTCTCGCATGTGACCCTCAGTGGGGTACTTCAGGCAGGGTCATGCTCCAGCACAGATTTCTTGCAGCCAGCACACAGCTTAAAACTGTACAGACCAATGCGTACCCTGGTACCAGATGTTGATACCCCATAAATAAGAGACACCCCACATTCCAAGAAAAAACAACAAAAAGATCTTATACTAATCTAATAGTAACAAATACTAATTAACTATTTACAGAAACAGAAGATAAATTGCCAGTGAAGGGAGAAACTTGCAGAAGCAAATTGATGTGCTCTGACTACTGATCACAGGCCATCAGAACAAATGGAGGGAGATCTGGGGCAGCTGCACCTGTCATACCATCACGCAGCAACATGAGGCAGTGGAGAATGTATAAATTGCCCCACAGGTTCTGCATTAAAGGGAAAATCTCCAACTCTGGGCACACACACATCTCAAGTGGAATGGACATGTGCAAATCACTAGAAACTGAATGTCTGTACACAAATTAAAACAGCTTGATATTTATTCATCAAACTAGAAGACCAAGGTATTAAAAAGCTTAGCTATTGTCAGAAAAACAGGAAGATCATTGTAAGACAGTGGTTTTCATACTTTTTTCATTTGTGGACCCCTAAAAAATTTTGAATGAAGATGCAGAGCCCTTTGGAAATCTTAGGCATACAATAGGACCTCAGAGTTACAAACACCAGAGTTATGAACTGACCAGTCCACTACACACCTCATTTGGAACTGGAAGTACACAATCAGGCAGCAGTTAAGGCAAAAAAAAATGCAAATACAGTACTGTGTTAAACGTAAATGACTAAAAAAAGGGAAAGCAGCATTTTTCTTCTGCATATTAAAGTCTCAAAGCTGTACTATCAGTGTTCAGTTGTAAACTTTTGAAAGAACAACCATAACATTTTGTTCAGCGATACAAACATTTCAGAGTTACAACCAACCTCCATTCCTGAGGTGTTCATAACTCAGATTCTACTGTAGTCTGCAGACCCCAGGGTCCGCAGACCACAGGTTGAAAACCACTGAATAAGAGTCATTTGTGATGTATTAAGTAGTTTGAACATCTGAAAATGCAAGGAATTTTTCTTTTTAGTGAAACGTGAAAATTAGAAAAGGAGATGTTCAAGTCAAACATACGCTCTACGGAGATGTGGCTGCAGAAAAATTGCACAGTGAGGTAGCCACAAAATCAGCACAAAACAGAAATGAACAGCCAGAATGTTTTATTTTCATAATATAAAACTTAAAGATGGAGGATGTTACTGTCATCACAAATTGTTATTTTAAAATGTCACAGAAGATTCAGATTTCTATTTATAAGTACTTATTACATACCAATCCTTTTCTATGTTGTATTTGAAGAAATCTATGATTTAAGATTATGGTCAATATAACATTACAATAATGATAATCATAAATGGAAATAAAATGTAAGAATAAATCACCTAAAAACAACATATAAAAGTAATCTCGGACAATCTTTAGGACAATATACAACTATCATTTTAATTTATTGAGACTATAGCCATTCTAAAATTAGTAATATGAACAATCTACACAGCGGCTTCTATTATGGAATACCACGCCTAAGCATTGTATGTCAGTTTGATAATACAAATTAAAACAGATATATACAAAAATAAAATACCCTTTTAAAATCTCAGATAAATAAACCTAGCATTCATTTTGTAGCAATAAACAACCCTCATTTTTGCACTAGAAATTTCTAATGCTTTTAGAAAACACTATGTAACTGAACTCTTTGTACAGGCTGGCGAGATACCAAGACAGAACTATACAAAGGGACCAAAATTCTCTCTCTTTTAAAATCCTGATAGGCTTATTTCTCCAACTAATAGGACATTAACTGCAACACCACCTTTCAACCAAACTGCAGAGCAATAACAACAGTAGCAGAAGAAAGAGAAATAAAGATATAGAAATTAAGGTAGCTTTAAATTCAGATTAAGTGGTACCTGTCTTTACATCTATCTATCCGTTTCCAATTATATGATTTAATCTTTACCTGTGTTAAGTGGCTGTTTCACCATCCATGTAATTGTAAACAGCAGAGAATTACATGCTTTTAGGAAATGCACATCCTTTGAAAGGGCAGTGCTTATTCGGGCTCATTATTCTTCAAGTTAATTGACAGGGAAGAACATCCTAATTGCTCGTTATCACTTTAAATGTACTCAGTGTCTTGTGGCAGGGTCTAAGGAGACATACAGAGCATGCAGCTGCATATTACTGATTTTTGGAACGGAAATCTCTGCGCTTACACAGACAGGTAACTGGAATATTTACATTTTAAGAAAAATTCTTTTTTAAATACTGTAAGTTTTTAGCTTTAAACATCTTTAGTTCTTCAAATTTAATGGTAGATTAAATAATAAAAATGAAGAAAATCTTACTGCCAGTGTATGCAGCGGGTGCTTGTCCAAGTTGCTGGAAGAAAAGGGATGCTTGTCCCTTTAAAGGCTCCCTCCGCAACTGGTAGCAGAGGGAGAGGAAAGAGAAAGTTTATCTGGTTAACCTTCATATGAGACAAGAGCTACAGGGTCCCAGCAACAGGGTAGATGGAACAAGGTCGGAAAGGGGGAAGGCTGATGGCAGCCCCTCCAAACAGGTAGAAATGATCAAGACTGCGTACTTTATTGCTAGGTATTCCCAGGTATTTGAAGTTAATATTTTAAGACATAAAATTGTGGCCTAATTAAACTACATCTATTGCCGCCTGTCTTTCTTCCAGTATGGCTGGACAATAAAAATAATGTTGTAAAAACAATACAAAGACAAAACAATACTAAAATAAGTTCTACAAGACAGAGTTGTATTGGACGCAATACATGGTGTTTCCCATGTTTTACACATCTATGATTATTCACAACTAAAATTAGCATTAAAACACTAAGAAGGGGACACTGCCATAGTCTGATAAACGTTGCTGTCTCAAGCTAAAGTTTAAAAATGTGCCTTGCCATGCCAAAGCTATCTACCAGTCAGACACCTCATGCCTCAGATACAATCTGAATTCTTTCTCTCTCTCCTGTCTCGTCAAAGGGCATTCTCCAAATAAGAATAAATTACCTCTTACAGTTGAAAATTTATCTTTGTCAAAACCCGATGTAATATAACAAAATGGTGGTGGTGGTGGAGGAGGAGGATATAGGTTGTTAACCTGCAGTGATGCCGGTTATTTAAAGATTGTTGAAGGTGTTTCAAGCTGATTTAACAACTTCTTTCTGAAGTACGTATTAAATTATTATTTATTTCTATTACCATCGTTTTGTCTTGGTTATTATAGATTGAACTCACTTTGTGACAGTGCAAATACAAACAAATGTTTTAAAAAAATGACATCCCACACTATATATCTCTTCTGCAGCAAGATTAAAATTAATGTATGTCCAAATCTTTTTATAGTAATATGTAAGAATCTCATAGTATTTGCCATGGTTTCATTTTTACAGCATGACTTATAAATCCACTCCAGTATGAGAAAATACAGATTTAAGTCCACACCTCCTAAAACACTATTTATTCATTAGCTATCTATAGCTTTCTATTTATAATAATGGTCCAATAGCAGTAGGATTATTTATAATTCTGAATCCTTAGAGATATGTGAAGAAACAAGACATTTTTAAGAGCCGTAATTTTCATTTATAATAGAAACAGCAGTTTTCAGTTTCCTCTCACTAGCAACACCACAAAATAAAACTGATAGGAGAGCATATACCATTATTAGTTATGCAGCTTATTTCAAAAGATTAAAACTAAAATAAAGTGAATTTTACTTTAGACGTGTCTTTACAATGAAACACAGAATACCCATCACTAAAGCTTTTCTCAAACCCCCCCCCCCAAATCCATATACTGTTTAATGCTACAATATAGTGCTGTGTATTGGTTTCTTTAGTTTGTTTTTAACTCCAGAAAGAAGGATCTGCAGTAGCTGATTTTGTGATTTTCTGGTAATTAGATTATTATATTGATTAGCTGAATATCAGTGCTGTAATAAAATATCAGAGCAAAAAAAACTACAACAATATATAAAGGCTTATGAGGCAATGTCTTGTATTGGACCAACTTCTGTGGATGAGACACAAGCTTTCAAGCTTACACAGAGTTCTTTCTTAGGTCCTGACCAGGCCAGTAAAAGATATTACCTCATCCAACTCATCTCTCTAATCTCCTGGGACCAACATGGCTACAACAGCAATGTATATACACAAACTTGGCAGGATTCCGTTTAATCTTATGGATACATGGATTTCAACTGATTCACTGACACTGATCAAAAAACCCCCAAACAAACAGCTATCAGTTAACATGTGTAGCCTCCCTCCACACCTTGCACCTACACAAATCGGGTGTCCCTCAGCGAGCCCTCCGTAGCCCTGCTGCCATGGGGCTGAGGGAGCAGGGCTGTCCAAGCAGGGTTGCAAAGGGGTCACCCAGGTGAGACAATCGATCCCTGCAGGCACAAGATTGGAGAAGAGAGTGGTCCTAGTGGGCAGAGGAGAGACTCCTGGCCAGGACTGCAAGGAAGATGATGAAGAGCCCCTGGGTGAGAGAAGAGGTCACCCCACTACTGAACAGCTCCATCCCTGGGCAGGAGTCATTCAGCAGTGGGGTGGCCTCCTCTGCTTTGCCCTGCCAGGACCACAGCCTTCCTCACACCTTGCGCCTGCATTGATCCAATGTCACCAGTCCCGCACACTTGCAGGGAGCCCTCTGTCACAGCCCTGCTCCCTCACTCACCAGCCAGGAATGCAAGGGCCATCCTCAGGCAGAGGAGTGGCCTCCCCTGCAGCCAGGGGCTCATCCTCCATAGAATCCTGGCCAGGGTTTCTATGGTACATGGCCAAGAACATAGCTTTCCCTACGCTTTACGCATGCATGTCTTGGGACCTTTGGCCACACAGGGTGTTCTCTGCAACCCCAGTGTCAGCTATGCACTTATCCTAACATTTACCCTATCCCTCCTTAATTTCCAATGCTGTAACAATAGTTACAATCAATTATTTTTTAAAAAATCTGTGGTGTTGAAATTGCCAAAAAAAATTTTAAAAAAATCAAATTCTACCAAACCTACATATAGACCCCTCTTTTTTAAATTAAAGACTTATGATCAGATACTGACACATTTACTCACATTAAATAATACCTTACTTTGAGAATAGCCTCTGATTTTAATAGAGCTACTTGCAGAGTAAGATGTTACTTGACATAAGGATATCAGACTCTGGTCCTTTATGTGTAATTCATAATATAGCACATGGCCATTTGTGTAGTTTAATCAACTTTGCCTTCTTGGGAATATGCATTATGATTTTATCTTAAGGAATAAGACAGAATTGTTTTAATAAATTTGGAATACTTGAGGTTTTTTCCAACATTCTCCTAAGAGTTGGATGACATCAAATGGAGCCTGAATTAAGTCTATTACCTATACAGAGAAGACAGAATATTATTATTCCCATTTTGCATATAAGCAATTAAGGTGTAGAGAGCTTGAATGACTTGCCTAAGATAACACAGGAAGTCTATAAAAGAGCTCGGAATTGAAACTAGATTTCCTGAGTACCAATGCAGTCTCAACTACAAGACCATCCCTATTCTTTTTTCCTGAGAGAGAACAGAAGAATTGAAGAGCCCAAAGACTTAGCAAGATTCAAAAAAGAACTGGACAATTTAAATGGATAAAAATAAACCAGAGTTTTAATAGTTTAATGCCAATTAATCTCATGCTTCAGGATTTAAAATAATGTAACAATTAGGGATTAGGATTAAACCTAATATGGGGGAGGGACGAGATTAACACAGGATATCTGCCTATTGAGAGATTTCTTCCACCCTTCTTTGAAGAATCTTGGCATTAGTGATGGTCAGAGACAGGACATTAGTTCTAGATAGACCTCAGGTATGATCCAGTATGTCAAAAATGCCTATATTCCTAAAACTGAGCCATCATACTTCAGGGGTAAAATCCTGGCCTCAGTGAAGGCAACTGCAAAACTCCCATTGACTTCAATGGGGCCAGGTTTTCACCATAGGTGTTTTCATTCAGAGTCCACAATCTTCTCAATCTTCTATTCCTTTTTATATTTCATTTTGAGATGTTATTATTTTGACTAGAAGAAAACTATGATCTTGTCAACACTTCCCTTGAAGTTAATCTGATCAATAATGTTCTCAGGCATAAGAAACAGTCATTGTCTTTAGATTCAGAGACTTCTGAAGTGCAAGCAGAGAGAGGAGGAGATTTCAATGTCCTTTGGAAAGTAGATTCCCCTGTTGAAGCAGGAATTAAATAGAAGACAAGACTTCAAACCTGACACCAAGGAGCCAAGGATTCAGGGGAGAGAGAGATGGATGTTGTGTTTCTTTGATTTTTGAGAGAATTTTCTTGGGGGTAAGGAAGCCTGCCAATAAGGAGGAAACACTGGTCTTGTGCATGTTTGCAGATATATAGGCGTGACCTAAGAGGCATCCAAGGAAGATTCCTGAAAGACACTGCCTCTTCCATAAGCAGATATCCACCTAGTTGAGAACATGGGGGAAGAGGAGGATCTGCTTTGGAGGAAGATATACTTTGGAGAATGAGCTCAAGGAGAGATTAAAATGTATGTCAACTCAAAAATGCTATTTGAGATGAAAAAATTACCTCACGTTTTAGCTGAATTTAAAGGGGAAGGTAATGGCTGTAGGAGCCAATGAAGTTGGTTGGAGCAGGGAGGGAAGGGTAATGGGAGCCTGTTCTGTACAACAGAGCTGCTTCTGTAAGTTGGTGAGCTGAATGGGAGATAGAGGAGCTTCCTGCAATCTAACCTTGGGACGTAGGTGGTCACTGGAGGGCTAAAGGAAACCAACAACTGACAGAGATTGTGTAAAAATGACAGACTGTACATTTCATACCCCTTGTGCCAGCATTTTTCTTAACCATCTTGGGAAGGCACAGAAAACTAGCTGGGTGCTTCTTACTGTACTTCTGGGGGGAAGCAAACAGCTGCAATTGCTCTCCAAGAAAAGTTGTTCAAGTCACTGGTGTAGCAAAGAGCCATTACTTTCCTCTGCAGCAGGAAAACAGCAGGATGACAAGTCATGCCTATTCCCCTACTGGAAAGGCAGCCCTGGGGGAATTCTGTGCCACTGAACATGCGCAGAATTCATATGACCTGCAGACTTTTTATCTCCTCAGAAAATATATTCTGCCGGCAAGGCACTGCAGTTACACCTTTCACCCACCAGGGGCTGCTGCAGTGCCAGAATAAAGGTAGCTGGCTCATCACTCATCGGCCGTAGAAGTCAGCAGCCAATAGGGAGAAAGCGCAGCGCCCTGCCTGCAGGGCTAGGACGGTGGGGAGGCACTGGATATGGGGAGAGGGACAGACAGAATGGGCCACATAGGGGTTTTGGGGGGGGTCACATAGACTGGGGTTCAGAAGGGCTAGTGGCAGGGGGAACAGACTGGAATGGGAGCTGAATGGGAGTGGGGATGCAGGGACACATGGGGATGGGGGAGTGAAGGGCGACACGGAGGCAGGAGAAGCAGGGACACATGAGGATGGGGATCAGGACCACATGGGGAAGGAAGAGGAGAGGTGGCTGAGTGTGGGTGCAGGGACACATGGGAATGGGGGAGAAGAAGTGTAGGGACATATTGGGACGAGACAGATGTGCCTGACTGATAGGGAGAGGCTAGGGGTCAGCCAGGGTCTGCATGGGGGAGATTCCTTCCCCTCAACCCAAAACACATCTGTTCCATATTTCTCCCACCCACACCCAACAACCCTCCAGGTTCACTCCCAGGTGCCTTCCCAGCAATTACTTCCTTCTCCCTCAGCTCCTCCATTACCCCTGGTTCCCCCAAGCCTTTGCATTGCTTCTTAAGGGTCCAGAAAATATGTTTCCACTTTGTAGTTTAAATGAATTATTACTCAAAGTTCTGTATTCATATGCCTAGTAAGGAATCTGTCAAAAAACATTTTCTGGATCTTTTTTGATGCCTGTATTGTTACAGACACAACTTGTTGATAGGTACTTGAAAGAAATTACCAAAATAATTGAAACTGGTATGATTATATTGTGTTATTTTGACAAATGAATTTTGCAGAATTTTTAATTTTTTGGCACAGAATCCCCCCAGGAATATTGCTTATGGGAAAAGTAATATTTGTCCTCTAACATACATTAAGTAACTACTTTTATCTGTAGCTAATCCAGAATATCAAAATTAGATATCAGATTACTATGGTCCTTTAGTTCATTTTCCAGAAACAGAATTATTCATGTATTCACACTTCATGGCATGGAATTAAAACTTTTATCAACTGATGTGGTTGTTTTTTCAGACAAATCTATCTGTCATAATTTCCATCAAGATCATTAAAAAATTAAGCAGTTGTGTAAGTAAATGTCTGTAAAAAGACAAGTTCACTGAAGAGTCTCACAAAATCTGAATGTGTGACTATTCAGCAATCATACTAGGTGAAGCAAAGCACAATCACAAGTTGCTACATGTGAAATGTTTCTGGTATGAGTAAAAATATAAACTAGTCTTGCAGGCATAAAGATAAGAAGGGCAAAATTTTATGAATACTCCAGCAGGGGAATGTGCCAGAGCACAAAAAGGTTAATTATTCATTAGGAAGCAGAAGGAAGGCGCTGACCTATCATCATCAAGTGGCATCCTCCTTTTGTTCAAAGATCAATATGACATTCACCCAATCCTTTTCTTCTCGAGTCTTTTACTTGGGCTCAGTACCCCCAAGGCCTGTGTAGCATATGCACACAAACTCAAAGCTGCTGACAAGAAAGGACAAATTCACAGAAGTGCATTCAGACTACCTGCAATCTGAGGCACTCAATATCTTCTGCAAGTAAAAACTGCTTGCACTAGAACTGTTCTGATTATAAACATTTTTTCCAGACTGCCTCAAATATAGTACTTAAAACAACAGTCTGGCTCTGGAAAGTATACTTGGTGTTCTAAAAGGGCCAATTTCATAAAACTGAAAACAATTATTAGGAGAAAGAATTTAAACAAAAAAGAATGAGTGGTAACAGGACACCATTTTACTAGATGCCCAGAATGCCATAATTCCACAAATGAGAAAAAGGGTCACAGCAGGGAACTTTTCAATAAGTGTTGGAACACTGGGAAAGTTCCAGAGCTTGGAAGAAAGCTAGTGCTTTGCCTGTATTTACAGGGATAAAAAGGACAACAGAGCTAATTATAGGCCTGATCAGCGTGACATGAACTCTGAGGAAAACAATGGAATGGCTGATATGAGACTCAATTAATAAAGAATTAAAGGAGCATGATATTATTAATGCCAGTCAGCATGGGTTTATGGAAAACACATCTTGTCAAACTGATTTTATATCAGGTAATGTTGATATTTAGATTTCTGTAAGGCATTAAAGTTGGTGCTGCATGACATTTTGATTAAGATACCAGAACAATAAAAAATCAGCATGGCACATGCTAAAATAGATTAAAGGTTGGCTAATTGATAGGTCTCAAAATGTAATTTTAACAGGGAATCATCGGGTGGCTGTGTTCTTGTGAGTCCTGCAAGGATCAGATCTCAGACCTATGGTTTCTAACATTTGTATCCGTGACCTGGGAGAAAACAAAATCATCACTGACAAAAGTTTGTAGGTGACACAAAAATTGAGGGAGTAGTAAACAAAAAAGAGGACAGGTCACTGATACAGAGTGATCTGAATCGCGTGGTAAACTGGGCGTGAACTAATCATATTTTTAATAGACCAAGAATAAGGTCATACATCTATGAACAATGAATAAGGCTACAGTTTAATCATGGGTATTTTTAATAAAAGTCATGGGCAGATCAAGGGCAAGAAACAAAAAACCACGGCCCAAGACCCGTCCATGACTTATACCATATATACCCCGATTGACTCTTGGGGCATGGGAGGGGTGTTGCCGGGGGGGAAAAGAGGTGAGCCCCTGGCACCAGCCGTGGGCGGGGGACAGGAGGAAGAGCCCCGTGCTGTGGGAGGAGGGAGTTCCAGGGGGCCAGCTGCTGCTCTGGCCACCCCAGGATCACTGCCAGGAGCCACTGAACTCCAGTGGCTCCAGCTGCCCCCTGGACTGCTGCTCAGGCAGTCCCCAGGGCTAGCTGCACTGTCCGCTGCTTGGATGATCCCCAGGACCAGCTGCTTGGGGCCACTAGCCACTCTAGCAGCAGCTGGTCTGTTTGGCTGTGGGGTCGCCTGAGCAGCTGGCTGCAGAGCTGCTCCAGCAGCAGCCACCGTGGCTGTCCCCAGGGCCAGCTGCTTGGGTACCCCTGGGGTCAGCCACACTGGCTGCTGCAGAAGTCACGGAGGTGGCAGAAAGTCACGGAATCCACGATTTCTGCCATCTCTGTGACAAACACGGAGCCCTAACAATTAATGACAGGTTTCAGAGGGGTAGCCATGTTAGTCTGTATCAGTAAAAATAACGAGGAGTCCTTGTGGCACCTTAGAGAGACTAACAAATGTATTTGGACATAAGCTTTTGTGGGCTATAACCCACTTCATCAGATGCATGGAGCGGAAAATACAGTAGGCAGGTATAAATACACAGCACATGAAAAGATGGGAGTTGCCTTACCAAATGGGGGGTCAGTGCTAATGAGGCCAATTCAATCATGGTGGGTGTGGCCCATTCCCAACAGTTGACAAGAAGGGGTGAGTATCACCAAAGGGAAAATTATTTTTTGCAGTGACCCAGCCACTCCCAGTCTTTATTCAGGCCTAATTTGATGGTGTCACATTTGCAAATTAATTCCAGTTCTGGAGTTTCTCAATTAAGTCTGTTTTTGATGTTTTTTTGTTGAAGAATGGCCACTTTTAAGTCTGTGTGGTATGCTGACTGTATGAAGTGGAAATCCATCAACTCGTGCAGATACAGACAGACATCATCTTCTTTTCCAAAAGTAAACAGATGGACATCATACCAAAAGAACTGAAGGTAAAAAATCCATTACAATCAACATACCACGCAGACTATGGTGAGACATTATGCCACACACTCTCAAAGAAACTGCGGAACCACTGATTAACATCCTATACAGCAAACAGGAGAAGATCAAGAATTAGCTCTCAAAACTGGAGACTCTCATAAAAAACCAACCTTCCACACAAACTTCCTTATGGCTGGACTTTACAAAAACCACACAAGCCTTTTACAACACACACTTGGCTTCTCTACAGAGGAAAAAGGACATTAAACAATCTAAACTCCTACATGCCACAGGAGGCCACCACTGTGGTACCCTTAATTCACCCAATAATACTGTTAATCTATCCAGCTATACTATTAGCCTGGCAGAAGAGTCTGTCCTATCTTGGGGCCTCTCCTTCTGCCCTACCACCCCCACGAACACGATACAGTTCTGCGGTCACCTGGAATTCTACTTTCGCGGTCTCCGACTCAAGGAATATTTCCACCACACCACTGAACAGCACACGAACCCACAGAAACCTTCCTACCAATGCTACAAGAAGAAGGATTCTGCATGGACTCCTCTTCACAGTCAAAACAGACTGGACTTCTACATAGAGTGCTACCGCTGATGTGCACAAGATGAAATTGTGGAAAAGCAGCATCACTTGTCCCATAACCTCAGCCTGCAGAACACAGCACCGTCCACAGCCTCAGAAACAACTCTGACATTATAATCAAAAAGGCTAACAAAGGAGGTGCTGTAGTCATCATGAACAGATTGGAGTATGAACGAGAGGCTGCTAGGCAACTCTCTGATTACCACATTCTACAGGCCATTATCCTTTGATCCCACAGAAGATTACCCAAAGAAACTGCACCATCTACTCAAGAAATTACCTGAACAAGCACAGGAACAAATCTGCGCACACACACTTCTAGCGCCCCAACCAAGGGTATTTTATCTGCTACCCAAGATTCATAAACCTGGGAATCCTGGATGCCCCATCAACTCAGGCATTGGCACCCTGACAGCAGGATTGTCTTGCTACGTGGACTCTCTCCTCAGGCCTTATGCTAACAGCACTCCCAGCTATCTTTGAGATACCAGTGACTTCCTGAGGAAACTACAATCCACAGGTGATCTTCCAGAAAACATCATTATAGCCACTATGGATGTAGAAGCTCTCTACACCAACATTCCACACAAAGATGGACTACAAGCTGTCAGGAATGGTATCCCCAATAATGTCATGGCAAACCTGGTGGCTGAGCTTTGTGATTTTGTCCTCATGCACAACTATTGCAGATTTGGGGACGATTTATATCTTCAAGTCAACGGCACTGCTATGAGTAACCACATGGCCCCACAGTATGCCAACATTTTTATGGCTGACTTAGAACAACGCTTCCTCAGCTCTCGTCCCCTAGTGCCCCTACTCTACCTGCACTACACTGATGACATCTTCATCATCTGGAGACATGGGAAAGCGGCCCTTGAGGAATTCCACCAGGATTTGAACAATTTCCACCACACTTTCAACCTCAGCCTGGGCCAGTCCACACAAGACATTCACTTCCTGGACATTACAGTGTAAATAAGCGGTGGTCACATAAACACCACCCTATACCTGAAACCTACTGACTGCTATATTTACCTCCATGCCTCCAGCTTTCATCCAGACCACATCACATGATCCATTGTCTACAGCCAAGCCCTAAGATACAACCACATTTGCTCCAATCTCTCAGACAGAGACAAACACCTACAGGATCTCTATGAAGCGTTCTTAAAACTACAATACCCATGTGGGGAAGTGAAGAAACAGACTGACAGAGCCAGAAGGGTACCCAGAAGTCACCTACTACAGGACAGGCCCAACGAAGAAAATAACAGAACGTCACTGGCCATCACCTACAACCCCCAACTAAAACCTCTCCAGAACATCATCAAGGATCTACAATTTATGCTGAAGGATGATCCCTCACTCTCACAGACCTTGGAAGACAGACCAGTCCTCGCTTACAGACAGCCCCCCAACCTGAAACAAATCCTCACCAGCAACTACACACCACACAACAGAAACACTAACCCAGGAACCAATCCCTGCAACAAACCCTGCTGCCAACACTGTCCACATATCTATTCAAGGGACACCATCATAGGACCTAATCACATCAGCCAGATCATCAGGGGCTCGTTCACCTGCACATCTAGCAATATGATATACGCATCATGCGCCAGCAATGCCCCTCTGCCATGTACTGGAAATCTCTACGCAAAAGAATAAATGAACACAAATCAGACATCAAGAATTCTGCACTTCAATCACCCTGAACACTCAATAACAGACTTAAAAGCGGCCATTCTTCAATAAAAAAAAAACTTCAAGAACAGACTTCAACAAGAAACTGCAGAACTGGAATTAATTTGCAAACTTGACACCATCAAATTAGGCCTGAATAAAGACTGGGAGTGGCTGGGTCACTACAAAAAATAAATTTTCCCTTTGTTGATACTCACCCCTTCTTGTCAACTGTTGAGAATGGGCCACACCCACCATTACTGAATTGGCCTTGTTAGCACTGACCCCCCATTTGGTAAGGCAACTCCCATCTTTTCATATGCTGTGTATTTATACCTACCTACTGTATTTTCCACTCCATGCATCTGATGAAGTGGATTATAGCCCGCGAAAGCTTATGCTCAAATAAATTTGTTAGTCTCTACGGTGCCACAAGGACTTCTTGTTGATTTTACTAACAATCAGTATAAGCCATATTTACAGAATGGGGAACTTTATCCACTACAGCATCACACTCCTTACTGTGAAAATTCATTCAAGTAACTTTTCTTGATTTTGCTTGTAAAAGGACTGTTTACTTCCTATACTTTGAAAATTATGAACTCGGACTGAATCACTCTCTGTCAAGATAAACGATAGCTTAGGATATCCAATGCTAAAAAATTCCTACCTCTGTCGTGAAGACTGTTTCTCAATGCCCTTTCAAACTGTTCCTCTTCAGTAAGCCCACCAGTGTACATGTCATAGTCCCCTGGAGTGTTGTATGGGTAACTTGGGTGTCTAGAATACCCTATAGAACAAGAACAAAAAAGCTAAAATAAATAAATAAAATGCTGGCATTGCATAAAATATTTGATTTTACTGTCTATCATTGCCTCAAGCAGGTTTTCCTTTTGAATTAGAAAAGTTTCAGAGGGAGAAAAATGTGATTAATAAAGAATCTGCTACAAGCATATATGCAGTAATACAAACTGTTTGCCAGTTTTGTATGTTATAAATGATAGACTATGGTGGCAGGCAAGGCCTCCAGTAATTAATATTTTAAAGAAAAATGTATTCAAATTTTTTTAATTACTTCATGGTTTAGAAAAGCACAATAATATGTTCCATTTTAATAAAAGACTTTTACTCTAAAATTAAAAGGCTGAGTTTTAATGAGCTCCTTTTAAAATTTAAATCCCAAGAACTGGAGACCATATTAATGTGACAGAGTTAAAAGATTGAACTAAACTGAATTTTCATTTACCTTTCAGGCACCTTTTTAGCTGCACTTCCTTTCACTTCTCTCCACAGTCCCCAGCCCACAATGTTTGCAACCATCAGAACTTTTCAGAATTGTTTTTGAGACCTAAAAAATCCCTGGCTCAAACTCCTGCCAGAAAACCCTGCAATTTGCACAACAATCCAGAATTTAATATCTAACTGCTGCTGTACAAGCCTACTGATAGCACTGTGCTACTTGTACAGAGCATGAGTGAAAATTAGCATGATACTCATAGCCAGATCCAGGAAACCCCCCACTGTTAGATCTTCTTTAACATCCCAGCCACCATTTGTGGTCCGTTCTTACCATCAACCACCAACCCTCACTTGAGTACTCAGAGACTAATCCAGGGGTCAGCAACCTATGGCACGCATACCAAAGGCAGTACGCGAGCTGATTTTCAGTGGCACTCTGCTGCCAGCTGGGGTTCCGTCCATGGGCCCTGCTCAGCCTGCTGCTGAGCTAGAGTCCCGGCCGCCAGCCCAGGGCTCTGCTCCTGGCCTCAGCCTGGCACTCTGCAGCCATCCCCAGCTGTGGCCCACTGGCCCCAGCCTAGGGCAGTGAGGGGTGCAAAAAGGGGCAAGAGAGGGCACAGCTCAGCACCCCCACTTTAAAAATATCCCAGTGGTGCTTGAACAATTTTTAAGTCCTGATTTGCTGCTTATACCATGCCATGTGGAACAGCACACTGCGTTTGACGTTATGCGTGCCGTCTGTTGCGATTTCCTCCTCCCCATCCCACTGTGAGTTGAGGGGTACCTTTGACAAAATGTTAGCTCCTAAGAAAGCGAAGTTAGATGTCCGTTCATTTCAGCTTTCTTGGATAGTCACATTTGGATTTATTCAAAAGAAGGACCATGCTGTTTGTGCTTTCTGTTGTGAAAGTGTTGTTTGTCGCACATCAAGTATTCGAAAATATTTTGAAATGAAGCACAAGAAAACCTTTCTTGATGAAGCAGACAAGACCAGATCGATCAAAAAGGCAGTAGCAGGATATGAGAAGAAAAGCAGTGTTTTAAATGCTTAAGTATAAGTAAAAATCAAACTACAGAAGAAAGTTACAAGATTGCACAGTGCACTGCAAAAAAATGGAAAGCTGTTTATAGATGGGGAATATAAAAAAAAAAGTTTCTCTCAGCTGTTCGGAGGTTTTGTTCAATGATTTGCCAAATAAAGATAGAATCGTATCTAGAACAAAAGAACTGCCTGTCTCTGCCAGAACAGTTAAGACACGCATAAGCGAAATGGCAGAGAACATTAACAAAAAGCAGATGACTGCATTAAAAGACTAAGCAGTGTTTAGTGTTGCAGTTGATGAGAGTGTGGATATAAACGACGTTCCACATTTGGCAGTTGTTGAAAGATACTGTGCTCCCGATGAATCCAAGAGGAACTTTGTTGCCTAAAACCCCTGCATGGCACAACCAAGGGGGAAGATATAGTGGAAAGCTTTGTAAACCATTTTGAAGAACCAGGAGTTGACATTAGAAAAATATTTTGTGTGACAACAGATGGTGCTCCTGCCATGGTTGGAAAACAGAAGGCATTTGTAAAGTTACTTAAAGTCAAATTGGCTGCCCAACAGCCAAATTTCACTGCATCATCCATCAAGAAAACCTGTATGCTAAAATTTCTAATTCAGAGCTTAATACTGTGATGAATACAGTGGTGCAAATTGTCAATTTCCTTGTTGCTCAATCTGCTTTGACTTACAGACAGTTTCAAGCACTGCTAGAAGTGATGGACGGTGCTTATAAATTTCACTTCACAGCAACATTTGGTGGCCTTTTTGTTGGAAAAAGCACAAAACTACCCTGAACTGGATAATGCTAAATGGCTGTGTAAGCTCATGTCTGTAACTGACATCACCGCTCACCTAAAAGAACTCAAACTCTGTCTCCAAGGTGCAGGAAAAACAGTTCTGGATCTTTATGAAGCCTGGAAGGCATTTGTTGTAAAACTAGCAATTTCTCGGGATATTTGAATTTCGACTTTCCATTACTTCCCACACATAAAAGAGCTATTGACACGTTGCACTGTCAGTGTTGATGAGATTGGAATGTACATGGAAGAACTGAAATCAGAGTTTTCTGACAGATTTCAAGATTTCCAGCAATATGGCCCAATACTTTCTTTTCTAATTAAACCTGAAAAGTTCAACGAAAGCGACTTGGATTTGTCTGTATTTCAGCGGATGGGTGTTGAAGATTTCGAAATGCAGCTCATTCAGTTAAAAAGCTCAGAATTGTGGGTATCAAAGTTTGGAGATCTGCAGAGTGCACTTGAAGCTACCGAGATAAATCATGAGGCCTCTATTCTGACCTGCTGGATGTCCCTGCCAGTGCAATTTTACTGTTTGAAGAAAATTGCGTTTGCAACGCTTTCAGCATTTGGATCCACATACCTGTGTGAGCAGGTATTTCTACACATGAAATCTGTCCTCTGTCCCTCTTGGAGCCGGTTAACAACTGATCACTCAGAAGCCTGTATGCAGCTTAAAAGTATCTAAATACGTGCCAGACACTGGAAATCTCAGAAAGGAAAAGCAAGGGCAAGGATCACACTAAACTGATATGATCTGCATTTTAATTTAATTTTAAATGAAGCTTCTTAAACATTTTAAAAACCTTATTTACGTTACATACAACAACAGTTTAGTTATATAATATAGACTTATAGTGAGAGACCTTCTAAAAACGTTAAAATGTATTACTGGCACGCGAAACCTTAAATTATAATGAATAAATGAAGACTTGGCACACCAGTTCTGAAAGGTAGCCACCCCAGCCTAGTTCAAGACAAAAATCTACAGTTCGTTGCCCAACTGACCATATGGAAGCAGAAAAAGAGAAAAGGAAAGGAACTAAGAGGGTGAGGGGACAAGCAACAGAGTATTTCTCCCTTCCAAAACAAATTTATAATTTTGGTGGACCCCAGAAATCCTCAAGCCGGCCATTCACCTTGATGCTCCCCAATATGAAAAATGTTTGAGTTACAGTAAGTGAACGTATGAAGATACAAAACAAAAATGGTTACTAACTTTTCATAACTGTTCTTCTTCAAGATGTATTGCTTATGGCCATTCCATGCTAGATGTGTTTGCACCACGTGCACGGTCTTCCTCAGTGGTATCCACTGAGCCGGCTCTTCTGCCCTCTGGAGTGGCACACATATGTACCAGTATAAAGGGTGCATTATAAAGGCCTCATACCCTCTCAGTTACTTCTTGCCAGTAACTCTGACAGAGCGGTAGGAGGGTGTCATGGAATGGACTAAGCAACACGTCTCAAATGAACAACAGGCAGAGTCGACGGTGCCATCGCTGGCTCGGGGGAGGAAGAGTGGCCCAGCACAGGTCTCACTGTATTAATCTCTCCCTGTTTCTCTCTGTTCTGCATCAGAGAGTATCCTCTCTAGGTGTGCTGTTTATGTTTCTTCCACCATACCGGAAATGGTAAATGGTAAGGCTTTGGAGCGGAGCCCGGAGCTAGATCGCAGAGCAGCTCCAGAGTACTGGAGCTGCAGGTTTTTGCCTGGAGCTGGAGCAGAGTCGGAGCATAGCTCCAAAGCCCTGGTAAATGGCATGAGAGGAGTGCTCCACACAGATGTTGAAGTGCATGGCACCGATTCAGAGGGGCTCGGCTCCAAGACTGTTCTGAGGCCAGCCTCCATGAGAATGGCCTTCAGCCAAAGTCCCTGTCCTTTTCAGTCTGAAGTCCCTGCCGATCTGGCACTTATTTCATGTGAGTTTCCCAAGATACTTTAAACAGTTAGAGTGCAGGTCACTAGCATAGGCTTGCTGCAAGAGGCGCATGGTTTGAAGCCCGGGGACTGGGGGCATGCTCAGTCCCTGCCACAAAGAGTCCCTTGATGACACGGACCAACTATTCCCACTACTATATACATTAACACTAACTAAGAAGTATATACACTAACTACAATAACTACACAAACCACGCACAAATTGTCCAAACCACTGGGAAAGAAGCTTGCTGCAATAAGGATTGTTCCAGCAACCATCATGAGTGGTAAGGAGGAACTGAGAGGGTGCAAGGCAAGTGGAGCCTCTTATATTGGCGCATATGCATGCGACTCAAGAGGGCACTAGAACTGGCCCACGGATACCACTGAGGGGAAAATGTCTGGCTACCCTGCATGCACACATCTAGCATGGAAAGGACATGTGCAAACACTCAAAGCAGTGAACTGCCAGGAAAAAAAACAAAAACAAAAACAAACAAACAAAAAAACTTAAAATCTTCCCCATCTTGCCTCTCAAAAACACCAAATATTGGTTGAAGACATTCTCTCAACTATTCTAATCTACCATATATACAATTTCAAAGACTACAAGTTAGCTCAGAAGCATTAAAACCCAGTGTGACACTAAGCTCCCATATTCTTCATAGAGATATTGTTATATGATATGATTGTGGCATAACTATGATGTATTTTATACAAGACAGTTCATGTGACATATCACTGAAAAGATTATGATTTACTGAGTATGATTATCCTGTTCGTATGCCTGTATCATTTTTGTATCTGAAGTTTGGAATATCATCTATGCTTCCATTACAAATGTATTTACACGTGGGGAACACCCACCAGATAGAATGCAATCAGTCTATATGGCTGGCTGGGAAGGGCCATTAGAGAAAACAACAGGACTTTGAAGATGCTAATCTCCCCTGGGGAGCCTTTCTGGGAAGCTTTCCTGAAGACCTTACAAACAGCCTCTATCTCATGGCTGCTATGACCCTACAGAGGTACGTGACCAAGTCACCTGGTCCTTGATTCCATCATAACAACACCAGTGTTTTTCCACTAACCGGGCATGGGAATCAAACTGGGAGACAAAGGGTTCCCGACATATGCTAAAGCTATTTAAGGCAGGGGAGTGACATTATCCCCGCCCAAGATGACTCCAGTAAATATCTAAGAAACAAAGACTGAAATGGGGGAGAAAGGCTGTACCTAGACTTGAGAGCTTTTTAGCCTGTGAAAGGAATACCTAGAGTTTTAAGCTGCAAGCAACTGCAGCTTGCCCTCAAGAATAATTGCAAACTACCTAAAAACAACTGTTAGGATGAGAATTTGCTACTTATGTTCAATTTCTTTAGCATACTAAGCTTAGATTGTGTTTTGTTTTATTTGCTAGGTCTACTTTGATCTCTTTGCTATCCCTTATAATCACTTAAAATCTATCTTTTGTAGTTAATAAACTTGTTTTGTTTTGTCCAAAACCAGCGTGTGGAAATCATAACCTGAGGCAGAAAGCTGTGTATATTCCTCTCTACATTGAAGGAGGGGGAAATTCCATGAGCTTATGCTGTACAGTTCTCTGTGCAGTGCAAGACAGTGTAACTTTGGGTCTACCCTCTAGAGGGGTGTGTGCACTTGAGTAACTGAGCAGTTCCTTAGGTTAGGCTTCCCATGCAAAGCTGATCTCAGCATCAGTTGTGTAGCTGCAGCTGGGTGTGTCCCTACCTGTATGTGTGCTGGTGAAGTGCAGTC
Organism: Chelonoidis abingdonii; assembly: GCF_003597395.2. Lineage (NCBI taxonomy): Eukaryota > Metazoa > Chordata > Testudines > Testudinidae > Chelonoidis > Chelonoidis abingdonii. Next base: position 35,976,575 of record NC_133776.1, read on the forward strand.
TGAAGCCTGAGAGAGTGCTTGGCAGGCTTGCCTCAGCAGTCCAGTGTAAAGGGAGCCCAGGCTGGTGGGCAGGTGGGCTCAGTGGTACCCAGTTCTAAGCAGAACCCCAAGGGGGAGAGAACCCACCATCCCAGTTCCTCCCATCCAATCAAAAATACACTGTATTTCTTCTCAATTTGAGAAATAAGATTTAGAATATTTATGCATGAATCAAACTGAGCACACCATTTCTCTTTATCTTCAGACTTAATACAACTAAGTCATATTAATTAACTTAAAACATCAGCACAAAGTTAACCCTCATATTGGGGTCCATGTGGATTTATTGACATATGTTAGGTAAATGAGTACAGACTGTAAGATGAAAATGTGACAGACAAGGTGGGTGAGGTAACAGCTTTCCCTGGACCAACTTCTGCTGGTGAAAGACAAGCTTTTGAGCTACGCAGATCTCAAGAGCAGCTGTGTAACACAAAAGCTTGTCTCTCTCATCAACAGAAGTGTGTGCGGTGACAGATAGTTCCTCATCTACCATGTCTTTCTAATATCTTGGGACCAGTACGGCTATGACACCACTGCAAATAAAAGATGAAAACATGGCAGTTAATGATTATTATTTGTATTACAGAGTTTTGGTGCAGTAAACAAAGAAAAAGACAGATCTTGATATTACAATCATATAAGCTGCAAGATACAGACACAACCTGAATGTATATGTCTGCTACAAGTATGGGCCTGAATAATAGCCTAAAAATACTACCACTTGAAACAACAAATCCACAAAATCAAACCTTTCAAAGAAATATCTCATCTTAAAGTATCAAATTACACAGTAGAACACAGTGATTTGAAAATCTCAAGGAAACAGGTATCTTTGCCCTTCTTCTGTATATTTTTGAGAACAGAAACAAACAAATGAAACCAATTAAGAGATGTTAAAAAGTTTTATGCTATTAATGCAGTGAACATGGCAGAATTTCAAGGCATCACGGATTATGATTGCCCTAAATGGTCTAATTTAGAAAAGAAAATATTTCTTTGTTATCCATACTTTAACAAGCTGTAAAAGACCTTCAGTCATGCCGGTTCTATTTAAAACCATATTTTACATGCAAATTAAGCCAAACTGCATGACCCTATTGATTTGTACATACTTTTGATGCAATCCTCACATATTTTTCCCATCCATTATGTTCACTGAATGAACATTTTCCCTCCTGTAAACGTAAGTTTATCTTCTGGATGTAATTTTATGTTGAACTGAGCTCAATAACTGCTTACTGATTTGTAGGCTTCAGCACTGCACATTTGAACATTATAAAAATAATTCTGGCACTAAAAAATGTAAATATGTTCCTTGTCATACAAAAAAGAACGTATGTCATGTTTTACGTTTGTTCCATAGCCAGAGTCTTATACACTCAAGGTACTACATTTGATTCATTACCTTCATAAAGCCTTCAAATTGTAGTTCATAATGAGAAAGGGCCCCAAAACAACATCCGAGTTATGTGGGGTTCCTACTGTTCTAATTCTATTGTCCATATTTTCATGAGCTACATTTCTAAAAAACCCCAACATTCAAGTACTTATCCTAAACAAATTAAATAATGTTTACAACTACAAGTAACTTGACAGTCACACAGGAAAAGGCAGCTAATGCACACCCCTTTATCCGGCTACCGTCCACACAGACTCATGGCCAGCAATAGCCTGAGCTGATGGTTTCCAGAGATGAGTGGCATGGGCTCCTTGCTTCTCCCAGTCAATCACAGCCCTGCTTGATGTAGGGCTGCACCAAAGATTGCACCTTTAGTGATAAGGAGCCCCTCTTACTGGCCAGCTCAGCCTAATACACGGAGATGCAAAGGTGTAATATTCTGCACCCTCCTCCTTAGTTGTGAGCTGGGGGAGGAATCAAAGGATCATTCAGGTGCTCCTTCTCCTACAGCAAGGTCTGCCATCCCACCCACCGATACGCTGGGGGAGCGGGGGAAGACAGCTTAAGAGAAGCAGTTGGCAGAGACGGTATTGGTACATAATTGCCAAATGTAAGTTATTATATTGATTGACACAGAATTGTGTCGAAGTTTCCATGTGTTCTACTACCTTGTGTTGCAGTTTTGGTGGTGGATGCATTCTTTGCAGGGAGTACATTTGTTCTGCTCTTTGAGCCAGCATGGCAAGAAAGGGAAGATATATAAAACTCCCAGAATTGTAGTTCTTATGTAGCTGGGACTGATACTCATAAGCAAAAGGTGCCTGGAGTCTGTCCTGTGTTGGCTCTAATCCTCTCTATAGGGGTAGAGCATGGCTTGGTACAAGCTAAATGTCCAGGCTCAGGTGGGACAGAACATCTCTGCCTAGTTAGCCATTTTTACTTTGGGGTCTGTCAATCATGAAAAGGGGTGGTTCATGCTGAGTGGCTATAGCTACTCTTTGTGGCATATCCCTCCACTTTTAAAAATATTCTTCTTATTTAATAAATGTGCAACCTTTGTGCCATAAACTATTCTTAACTTGTAAAAGTGTCACTGTGGAGATCCTTTGAGCAAATCTTAGTTGTTACTTATAAACAACCATAGGTAAAAAAATTTCATATGCAAGAGTTTTTAAATTCATGGTGTTCTTTTAACTGAAAACACTGAGAAAATATGTCTTTAAATGGCTCCCATCACCATTCAGCAGGAAAAATTTGGTCAGGAAACTAGACCCACTCTTGCAGAAAAATTCTATGGGATCTTTAATTGCCACAAGTGCCAGGGATTACCAAACAAATGGATATTCTAATATGGAAAATACCCAGTCAGAGCTCTTATTAGGTGGGAAATACTCAGAAAAAATATTAAGGGAATCCAGGACAAAATAAAAATCATGATGGACAAAAGGGTGTGGAAAGTATCAGCACTGGAAATGCTGGCAGAGAGGCAAAGAAATTCGAGAGAGACTTTTACATGTGGTGAGTGACTTCTCCGTCAAGAGAAATCACCGGATGAGTGGGGGTGGAGAGAGGAGAAAACATGATAAATAGATAACCTCAAGTGGGCCATAAGCTGGGCTCACTGTGGGAATGATAATGAGATGTGATAATGAGATGTGTTTTGTCTGCTACTACAAAACAGGCTGTGGAGACCTACAAGTATATGCACTACAACAGGGGTTCTCAAACAGAGGGTAGCGAGGTTATTACAGGGGAGACACAAGCTGTCAGCCTCCACCCCAAACCCGCTTTGCTTCCAGCATTTATAATGGTGTTAAATATATAAGAGGGGCCGCACTCAGAGGCTTGCTGTGTGAAAGGGGTCAGCAGTACAAAAGTTTGAGAACCACTGCATTACGAGGAGGACATGGATCAATGTACTGAACTATAAATGAAGTCACATGTACCATGTTCAAAGAGTTCTAATTCTCCAACTAGTGCCTCTGTCCATACACACTGGCATTGGCCTACAGTTCCTCTATGTCCTAACTTCACAATCCTGTGATAAAATTTAATTTTTCTAATCAAGTAACACAACATGTAACACGAGGTTCCAACAGATGCTCTTGTCTGTAAAATTATACTGGCCATGAGGCTATTCGGCAGAATGTCTTCATTTTCCCCAATTACTAGTAGCTTCCCACCACAACAGAAGCTGTGTGCTGCAGCAACAGCGCCTCATAGGGATTGAGGACGTGAACAAAGCAATGGATAGTGCACTAGCGTCCAACATTAATTGCTTTTACCTTATTGGTCCCACTGTCAGTGATAAAGCAGCTAATTTTAGACTTCCCATCTAGATACATATCCAGGTTTCCCTGTAGTTTGTCCATTCTGTTTAGGAAAACATCTTTGTTGAGGAGGGTCATGTGAAGCAGAGATAATGTGTAGGGGTTCTGGGTCACACATTGGCTGGAGAATTAAAAGAGCCTTAGGAGGAAGGAAGAAGGTAGTAATTAAACTGTTAAGTGTCCAAAGATAGGAAAGGCATGAACGAAAAATTTTATGATGATCCAGATATTAGTAGCGTAGTAAATGACACCCCCAGAGGTTCCCTTGAGAAACTTTCTTTGGGCCCTTCGATAAATACATAGAAGAAAAGCATCTCAAAACTATCTCAGCTGCTAAAAACTGTTTCCCTAGTTAGCTGCCTGATCTGCTGTACAGTAATGTTAAAACAATGTTCCTTGTCCATTGGCATCACAAAACAATTGCATGCCAAGACTAGCAGTAAGTGTTACTGCAGCTGCTGCTATTGCTAATCTGACTTTGCTTTTGCTTTCCCCAACAGGGGCCCATCCCAGAGAGAAGAACAGAGAATTAAAGGGCTGTGTTGTTATTGCTGCTGCTATTACTACGTAAGAGGAGAGAAAGAGGAAAAACACACTTAGTAGCAGTGGAGAAAATAGCATGACAGGAAGGAATAGAGGTAGCGTCAAGTGTTATTTCACAACCATTACTGTTTTTAATAAAAAATGGCAATTTGAAATTCATACTCAATCTGAATGTAGTAGGTGGAGTATAGTACCTAGGCTCAGGCTGCACAGACCATTTCTTTTGCTACACTGGTGCATGCTCATCACCCAGGAAATGGGAGTTACAGAGATAATTCCACTAAGGGTTGTCATCCTTTGTAGGTTTTCACCATGACTAATACTATGCATATACACAGCATGCATACCTTGTGAGGTACTGGCTATGTGAAGCAGAAATCACCCCCTATAGCACCTGTCTCAACACATCTACTAATGTCTACATACTCCTCACACTTCCAGAATTTACATCATGCGACAGGGAACAAAAGACTGCACTCTAACCAATTTCCTCTACTGAGGTTTTCAGCCTCTTCATAGAGAAATTGCTGTTGAACTACCTATACAGTCACCTAAAGAGGAAGTAAAAATATGGTACAGTATCACCAACATATAGTCTTCCATCCTGAATGCTTTGAATTTCATATAATTTAATACGAACAATGTTCAAAGTTGCTATTTTAAAAAAACCTGGTTATTTTATTTGTATATTTTGAAGCCAAGATACTTTCTGATGTACATTTATCATTTTCCCCACTTAACTAAATTTCTTCTTCCAAATAACCAAATATTTTACAGTCCATAAAATGGTATATTTATTTTTTATTATTTTAAAGAAAAAATACAAAGTTGAAAGGAAAAGTGAACAAAGTTTTTAGACAATGGAGTGAAAATGCTCACCTGAGTTGTAGTCTCTCTGTCTTGCAGAGTCATTAAAGTAGGAAAAGCCACCTACCAGGAAGAAATGTAACACACTTAATATTTGTAAATAATGTTATAATTCTTTTACAAAAATTAAAAATGGAGCTTGCAGTATTACCACCTACAGAATCTTGGTCTTGTGTAATGAGGCTCTAGAACAGTGGAATTTCTATAAAATTTTGCCCAGCAATAGTCAAAGTATTTAAGGTTTATAATCTTAATATTTTTCTCTGAGTCTCAAAGTGATGTCTAATATAATAAAAAGGGTAGAATCATGCAGAAGAGAAGATACCCAGTAAAGATTCTGCAGAATTAGTGGTTGGGAAATTTTTGCAGGTAAATTGTGCACTGGGGAGTTCCTCTGGAGTGCAGAAAGGAGCTAGCTGTTCAGTTTCAGGCCACTCTACAGAAAACTTATGGCTAGAGTAGCCCCTGTTCTGTCTGTGCCCTGCTGCATAAGAGGAGGAAGAGAAGACTTGTGCATCTAGGAAACAATCAGTTGGCCCTGCCCCCAAATCCTGGCTGTACAGCAGTGTCCAGGTGATATCCTTCCTGCAGCAAAGAGCTCTCTCCAAATCCTGCCTCACCTACTGTACTTACTACACTGTTTCTACCACCAGACAGCACTGCTACAGATGGATGAAAGATTCATCCTTAAAAAAGGTGTGCACTGTCTCATATCAACCAAGTGGGTAATGAAATCAATCTCTCTTAGTTTTGCCACTTAAAAGTCCTATATATCTAGAACTTGCAGAGGCTTCATCACCAAACCCTGCATGCACTTCAAGCATTGAGAGCAAATAGGATAAATCTTCAGGCTACTGACCTACTGGATTATTTGTTAAGGATTTATTTTACTATTTAAAAATAGAGCTAAACCAAATGATTTAATATAACAGCTTCACTGAAAAGTAGAAAGAGAACAGACTTCTGAACTGATAATGTAGTTTCAATATACATCAGCTATAGTCACAGTTAACAAGGTATCATGAATAAATATATTACATTATCAACCTTATCATAGTAAATAAGGTACATATCCATATTTATTATTATTTTTAGTTTATACAAATATTTATTGTGAAAAGCTTTTGTTATGCTGAGAACATCAGCTACTATAGAAAATTCAAAGCACTACTTTTGACTATTTACATTTTTGAATGAACACATAAAACACACTATGTCATCGGGCCCAGCCCCTTAAACTTTCAATTATGTGGCCCTTGTATTTTTACCTGACTGAAACAGTGATGTCAGTGGGACTACTCTCATAAGGAGTTGCAGGACTGGGCCCATGGCTTGTATTTCTAAATACACGGATGTGCAGTATTTGCATTTCCCCCCATTTAACCAGCACCACGTATAAACTTGTAGTAATACAATACCAAAATCAACAATATTGGAAATCTTTAGGCAATTGTCTTAACGCCAAAAGCTCACTTTCAAAATGTGGGTACTTCCAATATAATGTATACAGGTAATACAAAGATAGAAATGTACCATACTCAGCATAATAGAACAACATAGTATTTCTCTGGGTTTACTGCATTTCATTTAAAATGGAGGTTTTTAAATGGCATTTTAATTTTATCCCTAATTTTTAAAAAAAATAATTTATTGTCTTAGGAAGTACAAACATTTGAAAAATATTTGATCCTGTTCTTGGCTCCATTTATTTCTAATAACCCAAACCTTAAATTTAATATTAAGCCATACTGTTAACCTACTTGTCATGCCAAGAGTGTTCACTATGTACCTGCAGTTGCTTTCATGAGCATCTTCAGAGGCCCCATCGTATACATCAATCCAACAAGAATACCTGCCAGATGCCCAGCAAAAGAAGTCCTAGGAGAAACAGAATCATTTGAGAGAGTCTGTTTGCCTGACAATTAGATATAGTCTGTATTCCAATTATTCCAATGTATGTCAATGGGTCACAGTTTGCAGTCTTTGTTCCATATGTCTTTATTCTGTGCAGTTTAATACATCTCAAAAAACAACATTTTCCACCTTTTTTGACCACTGAAATGAGTAACAACCACAATATGTTTTAAAGGAACATCTCTGACCAAATGAGGAGCTAAAAGTGACTGATGTATTACAAGAATCAATATGCCTCAAACAAAATAAGAAGAGTTGGACAAATTGTATAAATTTCATTCAGCTTTAGTTTGTTTCTGTTGTACAAAAAAACATCTAAAATTAGTTCTCTTTTAGCTCTTGAAATTCTTGATTCAGCATTACACTGCTCCTGTTTTACATCAATGGAACTTTACTGAAATCAGCGAAGCTACAAATGCATAAAACTGGAATAAAGCCATGGTAAATCAGGTCATTTTAAGAGGTAAATTACCATACTATGTTTATAAAATAATTCAGAACTACTGCACATTTTAAAATATTAAATATATATGTAATGAGTAGCACAATTGCAACAATAGCTTTTGTAAGTAAACAGATCTGGCTTTGTTTCTAAACAAGAGCTTTATATAACTAATATTTTTAATTTTGGTGATGGTTTGGATAACGAGGTTCTCTTTCCCAGGAACTCACTATAAACTCTGGCTAGTGGTGCAAGGTTTCTTCAAAATTGTATGTGGGAAAAATATGGTCCTACTTTTTAGTTTTCTAAGACCCTCCAGTCTGACCCCCGCCTAAAATCTCATTATGTAGTAGTAATAAGTACCACTGCAGAAAAGGATCTAGGGCAGTAGTCCCCAAACTTTTTTCTGTGGCGCCCCCCACCCCTTACTCATAATGGAATCGGTCCATGCCCCTCACCCCCGGGAGCTGTAGTCAGGAGATAGGGCCAGGAACAGAGCTACAACCAGGCTCGGGGCCATGGCCAAGAGTGGGAGCCAGGCCCAGGAGCCGAGGCATGATCGGGGCCAGGAGCCGAAGCTGCAGCTGGGAGCAAGGCTGTGGCTAGGGGTGGGGCCAGAGAGAGCTGGGGACAGAGCGGGGCTGGGGGAGTGCTTCCTCCCTGCCCCCTACCGGGGTTGGCTCAGTCCCACCATGCCCCCCGAACATTCCTCTGCATCCTGCCAGGAGGGTGCATCCCACAGTTTGGAGATTATTAGGGGGTTATTAAAGTGGATCAGAAGTTGCATATAAGTCAACGATGTGAAAAAGGCTAATATTCTGGGTGTATTAACAGGAATACTGTATGCAATTCACAAGAGGTAATTGTTGCACTGTACTGAGCACTGGGCAGGCCTCTGCTGGAGTACTGTCTCCAGTTTTAGGCAACATACTTTAAGAAAGATGTGGACAAACAGAAAAGAGTCCAGAGGAACAACTAAAATGATAAAAGGTTTAGAAAACCTGAACTATGAGGAAAGGTTAGAAGAACTAGGCAAGTTTAGCCTTGAGAAAAGAAGACTAGGGGAAAAGGAGTAAGGAACTTGAGAACAGTCTTCAATTATTTTAATGTCTATTATAAAGAAGATAGTAATCAACTGCTCTCAGTATCCACAGCAAGGCAGAACAAACAATAATGGGCTTAATCTGCAGTAAGAGTGATTTAGGTTAGATATTAGGAAAAGTTTTCTAACTATAAAGGATAATTAAATACTTTAATAGGTTACTAAGGGAGGTTATATAATTGCCATCATTGGAGGTTTTTAAGAACAGGTTGGACAAACACTTGCCAGGGATGGTCTAGATTTACTTAGCCCTGCCTTAGCACTGGGGAAGTGGTGGGGGCGGCTAAAGGGCCTCTTGAGTTCCCATCTAGCTCTATTACTATGATTCTTTGCCTGTGGTTTTTTCTAGGAAGCACTGATTTGTTAAGGAATTTGAATAAGGAATTTTTCTTCAGGAAAATCCCTGAATTCCTGTCAAGGCTCTAATGCAAATGGTTTGAGTTGAGTAATGCTTATTATAAACTTTCATATAGTGTTTTTCAGCTTTCAGAGCTATTGTTCTGAAGAGTTCTTCCTGAAGCGAAGGTACTAAGCCCTGATTCAGTGCTGGTCTACTTCCAGTTAATATATGAAGGCAAATCGCCACCGTAAAGACTGCAGACAAAGAGGGCACACAATGCCAGAATGTCCGTTCTACAGTTTATTCACCTAGATCTCTGTCAAAGAATTTTTCCAAATGCTATAAAAATCTGAGGTGAACAACTCTGCCACTAACAAGGTCTAGTTTTGGTTATTACACGCGCATGGAGGCATAGTTAGGTTACAGCATTAAGATTTAAAAAAAAGTCAAAGTGTGGAGAAAAAACAACAACAACCTTGTTTTAGCTTGTCACAACGTACAGCTGGTATCCAACATATTGAAGGATAAGACAGACCAGTTCCCAAAGATAAATGAAACCCTGGATTTTGCTAGTGGTCCTTCTGCTTATGTGAAAACAAGAGACCTGAAGTCTTTGTAGATTGAGCTCCTCCCTAGGGAACCTCTATTCCCCAACCCTTTTGCAGGGGAGGTAGGAAGGATTCAGAAGCAAGCTGAGTCATAGGGGTGAGCCAAAGCGGGATGACTGCATGTTACTGGTTCTGTGTTGAGAGTCCTGAACATGATTCTGGACCCCAGTTAAATGCCTGGTATGAGAGAGCAGGAAGTGGAGTGCAGTGCAACCCTCCCAGTGTTAAATAAAGTTGTGACCTGCTGCTTAAATCCATTCTCTGTATCTACTATTCTTTCACCTGCATGTACTGATCAACCACATTGGCATTTATAGCAATTGGGTTTGGACCTCCAGTGTAAGTTTCTTTTCTATAGGTTTAAAGCTCTATAAGTACTCTCTGTAGGCTGGAATTTGACTTAAAATTACTTGGACGCCAAAAAAATTTAACACACATCCTAAAGACATAATGTAATACCTGCACATGAAAAACCTTTCATAACTTATAGTAAGATCATCCTGGCTGAAGATTTTTAATTACAAAGAATTACTTAACAGTGAGAGTGTGAAATCTCTACTGCTTTATTGTTTTGCTTTTATGGTCCCTACTTCTCTATTGTTTATCTGTATAGTTTCTCTCCACTTCTTTGATTGTTTCTGTCTGTTACATAACTAATTTTGCAAGGTGTAAATCACGTAAGGGGGTGGCAGGCTCTGGAGCTGTGCTCCGGCTCCAGCTCCAGGCAAAAACCTGCAGCTCCACTGTTCCGGAGCTGCTCCAGCTCTGGGCTCTGTTCCAAAGCCCTGGGTGGGATAGGATTGGGTAAAGGATTATTTTGAAATATATTACAAAATAATTCTTTGATTATATCCTAATACTTTAGTAAAATGATTGGTTAAGGTATAGCTAAGCAGGACTCAAGTTTCACTATATCAACTGAGGTCCAAAAGGAAGTTCTTTGGAATCAACTCCAGGACACAGCCCCAGGATCAGAACTGCCAGACCTCAACATCCTGTCTACTATATCGCGCAGAAGCTGGAGGCCCCGGATGACCTGATCCTGACTGGTCAGCAGGAAAAGTTCATCTGCCTTATTGGGACTGGTGAGTATTGTATGCTTAGTGTGTAAAATTCTGTTTTGATGATTGTTAATAAACATAGGTTAGAGATTTCACTGTGTAAGAATCTTTCATGGGTGAAAGACCCTGCCAACCTGCAGAGGGTAAGGGTTACGCCTTGAGCCTTAGGGTATGTCTACACTTGCAGAGTTTTTGCACTGCAAGTTTCACCGGTGATAGGGAACCAATGAAAGAAAAGTGCTGGTTTATGTACTCAATTTCCCAGGAGTCGGAGAGTGTTTACGTTAGCAGCACTTCCATCACCCATGAGAGCAGCGCTGTAGGGCAGCTATCCTCCAGAGCAGCTCTCTCGATAGGTCTTGTGGGAAGGGGAGGGTGAGCGGAAGGCATTCTGGGTCCCTGCTAGGTACCCTGTGCTTCATATCCCAGCAGCCCCATTACTTCCTTGTTTCTTTCATGTTATTTTTTTTTAAAAATCCCTGCTGTCTGGCTGCTTTCCCTGCCATATCTACAAGCAATGGGAAAGGGAGTTTCAAACCTTCTCGGGCTTATGGGGGAGGGACGGACGTCCATTTACCTAGCATCAGAGCAGTGGAAATGCTGGCCAGAGTGATGACTTTTGGAACTGTGGGATATCCTTCAGAGGCCAAAAGATGTTCACACTGGTAGAATGGGTCTTCACTTTCACAACAGCGCAAAAAGAACAGCGGTAAGAGCTGTATGCCTCTTGTGAAGGTGGTTTTCTTTTGGCTGTGAAATTTCTGAGTTTCACTGCAAAAAGTCATTAACAAGTGTAGATGCTCCTATGGTTTTAAAGGGACATTTTGCGCTTTAATGACAAGTGTAGACATGGCCTTAGGAACAGGGCAAAGGTGGTTACCCTAAAGCGTGAGGTTACGCACTGAGTCCTATGAACTGGGTAAAGGTAGATGCCCCTAGAGTGTGCAGGTAACAAAAATAATTAAGAACGTTACAGGAAAGTAAATGAAATCCAAATGATTTGTTTGCATATGAAAAACTTAATTTTCCCCACAACTTTATTCTAATTGTATACTAATAGTGTCCTTCCATATAACAAATTTTTATATGTTCCATATAATCCATATAATCCATATAATCCATATAACAAATTTTTTAATTAGAAATAACCTCATCAACATTGCATGATTTATCTTACATTGTTTCAATCCTTCTTACATAACATTTGTAGCTTTAATCATCTGAAATATCTAATGTTAACAGAACAAAAATATTCGTGTCACTGGGCTGCCACTGTCTCTTATTAACAGTGTTCTGTAGTTTAAAAAAAGTGATTGGCGTCATACACATATCAATTATAGGACAGCACATCAGCCAATCATTTAGTCCAGAACTCTTAGCTCAAAACACCATTATTACAGTCTTTTGGAGAAACAGCTTCTTATTTGTTTTCATGTATTTCTTACTTTTGTTTACTGAGAGGCCACATTAGCTAAAGTGTGCTTTTTAAAAAAAAAAAAAGAAAAAAAAAGCAGCATTAGCAAACTGACATACTGTAAGCTACCACTTTCTTTAGATAAAGTGATGAATTTCTCAAAACAATAAGTGCTAGTTCAACTAAATCAATAGCACGTACAGCCAAATACACAAGCCAATTTATGTTCTTCATTGCTAAATTAAAACATGCTTAGCAAGTAGGCCCTATAGCTAATTTAAGAATTCAAACTATTTGAATGCAAATCAGACCATATTAAATCATCACACAAGAAGGAATTAACTACTGATTTAGAGCAGCACTGCACAGAAAAACAGTTGAGTTTTTTTTATTAATTATTATTATTATTATTATTAACAAAGTTTCCCCTTTCAGGTTATTTTGTAATAAATCTGGAATTTTGAATTACCTGGTAAATCTTTACCAGCCAAGTCTGGCAAAGAACAGAAGCCAGGAAACTGGCTCTCACTGGTTAACATCACTTCTCCAGACACTTATGAAACTAATTTCCTCATGTAACAGAATGTTAGCAGGTCGGAAGGCACCAAAGAAACTAGACATTCCATGCAGCATACTGTACCCCTCTAAAACAGAGTTTTTCAAACTGTGGGTGTGCCCCCTACCCAAGGGGAGCATGGAGGAACATGCGGGGGGCCAAGCAGCAGCGGTGGGTGACTCGGGCCAGCCCCACATGGCGGTGCAGGGTGAGTGTGCCACCTTCACCTCTGACTCGCCTCAGCATGCCACCTAGCCTGTGGGTCAGTGTCAATATCTGCCACGGGTGTGCTGATTTCTACCTCCATTAGCCTCCATGCCGAGCGCTGCCTCTGCCCCTAGAAACCATTGCGTGTGCCTTCCCCCACCTTGAAAACCCAAGGCAGGAGGGGCAAAGGGGTAGGTATTGGCCTTGCCCAAGCGGTGCAGCCTGGCTGCAAGGTAGAAGCAGCCTGTTGCTGAGGAAGCCTTGGCTGTGCCATTGGTAAGTATCTGTGTATTTGAAAATTACAGGTGTGGGCAATTTAAAGTTGTTACAGTCTCTGTTAGATTTACGACTAGGCTTTCAAGTATACTTTTGCATGTCTTTATTTTTGTCTGGGTTGTGGAGGCGCCACCAATAATTGTAACTCAAATGGGGGAGGGAGGGGTCAGCTCAAAACATTTGCAAACTGCTGCTCTAAAGAGTAAGTTTTTTTTCATTTAAAAACAATCCAATGATTCCCTGTTCCCTAGTTTCAGTCAGAAACAATTTCAACAGTGATTACACAAACCCCTCTAAGAAACATTGATATATTTCAGGCAAGTACCAGAAGCCTCAAATCTGAAAGTTCAAATCTGAGAGTGAGGATCCATATAACAAGTCAGTGCAGAACCCCACCAAAGTCAAGATGACTGGGCACAGAAGTGGGCAAAGGAGTCCACCCAGGAACAGCTTGTAGGATCAGGTCTGAATTAGTCCTGCAGATTTTCATGACAACCAATTTGCACAAAACCATTTTAAATTCACTCATGACAACCAATATAACACACAGAGCCCACATGAGACCAGAAGCACTTCTGGCTTTACATACCTGAAGGCCTCCTGATGTGACACCAGGCTGGAAGTTGCCATTCCCATGGATGTTGGGTGGGGTTTTATTTAAGAGTTTGGGCACAAAGATAATTTTGGTTATGATTTTCAAACTTGACCAAAGATTCCAGGTGCTTTAGTTTTCTAGAAAGGGCTGAATATGCCTCCTGAAACACCCTTTTAGGTGCCAAGGTGAACACCCAAATATTCAGGTACACAATTGTTAGTTCTGAAAATCTTGACCTGTGTAATTTTATCAATAGACGTATGTACAATAGTTGAGGACGGCAACAAATTTGTTTTAAAAAAAATGCTGTTAGACTAGGTATAACACTGAAAACAATGCACACAACTTGGTAGTAGTAGTTGTAGATTGAAGTATCTACATAAAATGCATATAGACAAAGACGTGATGTGTGTTTTATCCCTTCCCCCATCCCCACTGACAAGGTTTGTTTTACTAGATTATAAGTACTTCAGGGCACAAAGTGTATCATATATATGTATATAGCACCTTGCACAACTACTTATTTGTTTTGTGATGGCACACAGAGGCTTCAGCAATGACTGGGGACCCCAGTAAGAGCTGCTGCACTACCAATAAATTATTAATAATAAATAGGTATATATGAAGCAGTGTAAAATGGTAAACAACTAAATACTTCAGCAGAATGTTATACAGCTCCAACTATCATAAACTGTTGCATTTAGATTGTTAAAATGAACAAGTAGGAAGAAAATATTTATATTATAAATGTTTAATTGATTAGTACCAAGCAACATGCTGATTAATATTATCTCAGTACATTTCTATATCTAGGAAACTACATGGTCCTTATGATTTACTATATGTAGGAACAGTGACACTAATTTTACTACAATAAAAAGGGGAAGTACTACTTTTTAGAATAATTTTTAGAGAAGGTGCTGGGGTGAATAGCAGCACAGACAACTATTTTCCCTTTAAGGAGAAGTCAGACAAAAGATTAGCTTCTCACTAATAAACTGCGTTGCTTGAACTGCGCCACAGTTAACCTGCATATCTCAATCACACTCTTGAAATTCCCAGTTGCAGGATCAATTACAATAGGTCACTTCTTTAAATGTGCCCACGACCAATTCAAGAAAACAAAAGGAGATACTCTATCCATGTACCTCCTGAGTCAATTTATATTGCTGTTACAGTTTTCATTGGCATGACATTACTGTGAAGACACATATTAATAATACTGCAAGCAAGAGCAAGGTGGGGAAAATTTACTGAAAGTTACAGACATGTTTGCCATGCAAGGATAAGTTGGCTCATTGATTTAGTAGCTCTCAAAGATGAAGCTATAAACTAAAACATTAAGGCAACGGAAAGTTTTTTAGCATCAACAACTCAAATCATAAGTCAATAACCATAACCAGTATTAACATGGCAAAGCTGTAAGACAGCTCTCATCAATAAAGCAGCATTTAAATACAAGTGATATTAACAATGTGGCTCCCAAAACTCAACTAGTGAGCAAAAATACAAAGCTTTTAATCAGACTACACAGTAATATAGCAAAATACCAAAATCTCATGACATAAATCTTTAATTTATAGCTGTACAAATTGCTGACAATGATACCTGAAACTACACAAAACTCTCCTGGTTTCATGAAAAACTCAAAATTCAAATCAGGTTTGACAAATTATTCTTCAGTATCTGAGAAAATTAAGCCCAGTTTTTAGCAAACCTGGAATGGTTTATGGCTTTACATGAAAAATTGGAATTCTCAGTTGTGTGTGTTGCCAAACTAAAGAAGTAATACTGCATTGGCAGTTCTGGCTGGGTTTTGTTTTCAGATTTTAACTGTCTTTGAAACTCAGGGGGCTTGAAATCACATAGAATGAAACCAAAGAAAATGTTCACGTGGTTTTTTAAGAAGTGAAACC
This sequence comes from Chelonoidis abingdonii, assembly GCF_003597395.2. NCBI lineage: Eukaryota > Metazoa > Chordata > Testudines > Testudinidae > Chelonoidis > Chelonoidis abingdonii. The sequence continues at coordinate 35,992,187 of NC_133776.1, forward strand.
ACCAAGGTTTTTTTGTGTGTCTTGTTTTTTTTACAATTCTATTAAGTCTTACCATGCTACAGGATTGACCCATTATAAAATATCCTTATTTTTCAACAAATAATACACTGAAGACTTCACTGTCAATCTCTGACATTTGGTTGTGTGCTTAAGAAGCTGACTGAAGCCTCTGTACCTAAATAATAATCTGCTAGCATGCACCTGCTCTTCAAAATTGGGATAGTTCTCATGTCTTTCACGTTGTGCACTGCAGGGATACCCAGTGAGAGTCTGGTATTACTGAAAGTGGGCAGAACCATCTTAAATCCATATTAATCAACATAGTTGAATTAAAACCAGGCAGATATGAAGGGAAAACTTTGAACATACGTTAATGGCAACCTGAGCTAGAAAAATCTTCCTTTTCAGCATCAGCCATGAACCACATTAAATATGAGAAATGTATTACATTTTGTGGTATATGCCATCTTACAAATCTGGAAAAATTTACCAGACACCTTCGGATGCTGTATGATTGAAATATGACCATTTATATCATTGATATTCCCACTATTCTACAAATGCAACAACTCTTGTACAAAGGCTATCATGTAAGGTGTCCATGGAAAAGTTATGATTTGCTAAATAAGATTATCCTGTTTAAAACCATGTATCATCACTGTATCTGAAGTTATGAATATTGGCTATGTTTCTGTATCTCAAATGTGTCAAGGTAGTTGACATCCAGTATAGCCAGCCCATTATAAATGAACTATTCAAGCTTGATGACCCATTAAGGATACTTCACTTTAACAATGGGCCATAGAAGAAACAACCCTCCCAGTAAGCCTTCCTCCTATCGATGCCTCAGCCAGAATATGGGTAATGGCTACCTCTGGGAGTCATCAAAGCATGTAAGGACATGTGATATGCCCATGCGACCCCAGATTCCATCCTCAAAAAGATGCAGAATTCCACTTATTTGTCTCTCTCCCCCAACTAGCTAGTGAAAGGGAGAGCATTTCTCAAGCTACACCATCCTGAAAGGGGTAGAGGATGGAAAGAGTCTATACGTGCTTTGATGAGGCATACAAATCCCATACTGGACAATAAGGTGGTTAAGGATCTGCTCTGGGCTCAGGCAGCTCCACCTTGTCACTCTTGCTTGCACAGACTGGACGAAGAACTTAAAAGGGGAGCAGAGGAGCTCTCTTGTTGGCAGACAAGGGAAGCAAACAGATCTTCAGCCCTCAGCTCCTGAGGAAAGGGCTGACTGAACGCAAAAGCTTCCTAGACAACCATTGCCTGAAGGCCCCTCTCTGAACAAAGGGAGGACCAGATTCTGATGAATCCTGAGAGGGAATTATTCCCCTCTGTTTCTTATTACCTCAGTTTATTTGCTTTTTGTTCATGGACTGCCCCAGAAGGGAAGAGACTTGAAAGTGAACTGGCCAAAGGGCCAAGTAACAGGAAAAGGCATGACACTGCAGAGGCAGAGCAGCCATCAGCAGGAGACACCTAGCAGGTCGGGAGCAGCCACTCCCGGCCACAAGGAGTCAGTGGTGAATTCCATGACACTGCCCTCAATAACTTCTTGGCTGCTGAAAAGCAAGGTTACCACTCTCTTCCTCGTTCCTCCTCTCTCACCCTCCAAGTATTTTTGGGGTCATTCATCTTCCTTCCTTCATCTTTCTCAGACCCTGTTACTTAATTGAGAAGCAGTGTGAAATTCAACAGAGCACCCAGCCCTGAACCCATACATTTTTCCTCTACCAGTCTGGCAAAAGTTGGGGTTTATGTCAGAGGGAGTAACATTATCTCTTCTCCTGTTAATAAGCTCAGGTTAAGGGCTCATGTGGCTTCGCAGATAAATAATCTTGGCTATCGACCATAACTGTTTTTGAAGAGGGTAGGATAATTCTTCAGTAAGTGTGCTCTTTGCTCTCTGAAAATTTCAAAAAGGCAAATCTTTCAGGGATCCTTCCACCCCAAGGATCCTTATGTAAGACCTTCATCTCCTTTTTTTAAAATCAAACCCAGTGTCTGAGTTTTCTAGTAACAGAATGAAATGGAAGAGTGGAGGTGAGCAAGCAGGATAGGTGTCAATTTGAATAAGACAAAAAAGTAATGCTAATAAAAACTGCACTCCCCTTCTGCCTCTTAAAGTGCGTTGTCCATCCTTCTCAATAGTCTGCAATCTGAGTGTTATTTCTGGATCCATCACTCCTGGATTCTCAGGTGATGCTGTGGCATACAGTCCCTTTTTCATCTATATCCGGCCTAATTTGAGTCCATGTCTTTCTGAGATGGACCTTGCTCCAGTGATCTAAACCTTTGTAGCTTCAAGACTAGATTACTGAAATGCACTCTAACCAGCTACTACAAAACGTCTTGAGAGTGGAAGGCCATTTTGACCCCATAATACCAGTGCTCCGAGATCCACACTGGTTTATCTGTTCATTTGACTACAACTGGAGATGTTAGTTATAATGTAAAATCTCTAAGTGGCCTTGGAGGACATGATTACCTGAGAGATCATCCCATTTTCCATGTCTCACAATAGGAGGGCTGCTGAGTTCTGGTTTTTAATTTTCACAATCAGTGGCAATGTTATTAGATGTCCATATTTCTTGAACCCGCCTCCCTTGGAAATTCTTCAGATTCCAATATGGACAAGCTTCAGAAGACAACGTAAGAGCTATTTGTCTGGACAGGCTTTCGACTGATGTTTTATAAAAGGAAATGGAGAACAGTTGTTAATATGCAAGGGGCTTCATTATGTTCTATTGATTTGTAATTAAATACAAAACTTGCAGATTCTTTGGACTGGGCACTAATGTAAATTTACGTACATACACAGCATTTTTGACAAACTGAAAAATGGATTTATATTCATTAATTTGAATATGATTTCTAATTAATCAGGAAAGTTTCTCTGATTCATCATTATTTCCATGATAATAGGCAGACTCCGCCATGGGCTTACAGTCTGCTACAACTTGGCAATCGGCCCCACATGCCAGACAATATCATATACAGCTGACAGATCCACAAGAACAGCACCAACTTTCTTGCCCTTCTTGAAGCCATCTTCAATGTCTTGTGTTAGGCGAATAATTTGAACTCGGGTTGTCTGAACACAGCCTGAACAAAGGGCACTTGTGGTTCAATAACCTTGCTAACTGCATCAGAATCAGGCTCTCCACAAGCTTATATGTGACACAAATGAGAGATATGTTGCTGATTATTCCCTCTTACCCTTGGTCAGGTTCAAGGTGGAAATAACGAACTGCAGTTTCATCTCGCAAGCTAGAGACAAAAAGTCAGCCAACTTAGGCATCTCCATAGCAGACTCCCAGAAGTATCTGTTCTGGCTCCTCTCCTTTTCAACATATATACTTACAACCTACCAACAACTAAAGCCAGTAGGTATATGTACACAGATGACATCTGTCTTGTGGATGTTGGTAATTATCTACAGAATATAGATGGGTAACTTACCCAGGACATTAATTCTCTGGCCGTTGACCTTTGTCAGTGGAGTCTTAGATTAAGTGACTCTAAGATGATAGCCACAACCTTCCATCTGAACAATCACCTGGCCAATCAACTCCTTACTGCCTATGTTGAGGATAGTCCACCTCATTTCCAGCCAGTTCCACCTCATTTCCAGCCAGACTTATTTAGGAGTCAATCTAGACCACAGTCTAACACACCAATCTCATCTACAACACAAAGAAAAAGATCACCTCCCTAAACCCAGGAGGTGTTCACCATACTGCCTAAACCCAGGAACCTCCTGGGAAGTAGAGGCAAACGTTATACAAAGCTCAGTCCTAGTGCTGATATTCACTCCAGCAAAATATTTTGCAGTAGTTTAGGGCAGAAGTAGACATATGAGTCTTGTTTATTCAGAGCAGAACACAACCACCCATATAATTAGTGGTTGCCTTAGCCACACATTAACTTCATGTGTGTTGGCTCATATAGCTCCTTAAAAGTGAAGACAAGAAACAGCATGGAGGGCTATGACAGATTAAAGCAACGTGCTGCACACAAGACTGAAAATAATTCCAATATGTACAAATACGCAATGCATACTTCCACAGGAAGATCTGCCTGTCTCCACGAGAAAACACCTACACCTGCAGTGACAATGACTAATTTCACGACATCCTTTTAAAATAGGCATTCATCACTCATGTCTAACGCTGCCAAAGCTCAGCTGAACAATGGTATATCAGAGCCGACAGCTGTGTGACAGACTTGCAGCAACTCTGGGAGAGAGAGACAGGCATGCTGACTAATTTCATGAGGCCTTATACAGATCCAATGGTTTGCGATCTGGGATGCAGATCCTAGACTAGGCTCAACAATTTGTGGCCTAAGACAGCCAGAATGGCTGCCACAACACAGAAATTTGACCTGGTCCAGTCTCCACAATGTGACCACCAAGCAGCAATGCAGATGGTCAAAAATGTGGTAGAGGAGCGCACCATCAGAAGACAGAAGCGTGAACTGCATACCTTGCTACCCTCAATAATGCAACAGTTAGATGGCTGAACAATCTAGACATTGACTTGCGAGACATACAAAAGAAGTAGGAAGGTTTTTGCAATAATGTCAAAGAAGTGGTAAACTAGTTTTACAATTTAATTAGCACACGAAAACTGCATTCACTGACAGTAAAATTGTGCCAGGAGAAATCCCATCCATCCATCACCTTAAAAGCATGGAAGAAAGAAATTAAGGGGGGAAATCTGTGCATTCTTTTCCATCTTCATATTGCATATCCCACAGATAACATTCTATCGCCCCATAAGACTTTCAATTCCATCTCCAAGATACCCCAAAACAATCCGTATCCCAATTTCAAATGTGCACTTTAAAGCAAAATCTTAAGAGTGATCTCATATGTTTTTATATCAATTATATCAATAGATTAGCACATATGGATTCAGGAAGTTTTCTGCCTTAACACTTCTGGAGTCACTGCTAAGATTTTGCATTAGGATACAAGTTTGAGGAAGTTGGTGATTGTGATGATTGACATTATGATTTACATATTATATTTTTAAATAAAAATCTGTTTTAAAGTGGTCTTCTCATGGTGTGAATCACATGCAACCATACCATTCCCCCACACAGATCAGCAGCAAGGTTTGAAATCCCTGACCTTCAAGAGTGCTAAATTAGATCCTTACTATTTGAGCTACAGGAGTAATTGCTAGTCCCTTTCCAGATCAGCCACTGTAGAAGGACTTGACACATATTCAGAGTGGATGCCACAACTATTTTATTATTCAGCAGTAGAATATTGGTAATCAGGAAACTAGATTCTATCCTATACTCAGGGAGAGGAGTGTGAGTAATATAGTGGTTAGAAATAGTACAGTAGTTTAGACACAATGAAATGCAGTATAGTGCAATGATAAGATTTGGGTTGGTCAAGTTAGAAAGCTTGACTCTATGCCTGCAATGACCTTGCACGAGCTCTCTGCCAATTTAGTTAAAAATTGTGGGTGGTGCAGGAATGTTCAGTACTTCTTCCCTGTCTCCTAGATTGGGGCTCATGCAGTCATCAATAGTAAGGGTAGTAAATTGCACAGGAATGTAAACATCACTATGAGTGGAGATTTAAATTCTCAGTTTCCTCCTTTCCAGCTCAGGGAACTGTTCCTAAACTATCATACCATTTGATTTGGGAGTGTTTTGTTGTGTGTCTCATGTTTTTAACCACCCCCTGAAACACGTGATGGTGCTCACAGACTGGTAATAAAATTAAAATTTGGTGGGTTTATCATTTTCCATTATGATTAAGAAGTTACAAAATACACTATTACCTAACACTGTTGACATATAACTGATTTTCAGGAAATCTGCACAAAAGGGAGAGGAAGAAGATTCTAAACCAAGAAAGGGATGGGATGGGTTGGGAGGATTGAGCACAGGGTAGAATGGAGTCATGTGGCCAGTGAGGTTGTGGTTTAATTGGTGTAGGGTTTGGGAGAAAATCGGATAAGAGACAGATGTGGAAGAAGAGGAGACTGGCATTAGGAGTGAACTGTTAAAAAGTGACAGATTGATAAATATTTGTTTTACCTGCCAGGCCCTTTCAGGCAATATATCCCAGTTTTTCAATTGAATGGGAAAATAAAGAGCGTATTCCTTCTTTTTCCCAACCAATCTTTGTTCTTTTCAACCAAAACACTTCTCAGTAACCTTCCCACAAGCAAGGTGTCCCGTTTTTTTTCCTTTGACAAGCATGATCAACCTACAAGGTGTGGAGGAGAGAGATGCAGATTGCTACCTGCAACTCCACTGTTTATTTTGAGTACCAGACATCATTGCTCATGTGGCACAATGTATACATAGCTAAATGGATCCAAAAACGTGTATGTGACTTGAGAATGATCTAATCAACTTACCCTGGGGAACATAAATGAATGGCCACAAGCTCCAGCCAACAAGCATATCTGCTGGATACAGGAATTCCCATGATGTTGCTGGTCCCTCCTGGGTGATAATGATTGTTAAGGACTTTCAAAGCAAATAATACTCCTAAAAACAAAACAAAACAAAACAAAAAAAGCACACCAAGAAAGAAATAGCTGAGTTCAGATGATGTGAAAAACTCAACTGCAAAACAAACAAAAATGGCTGAAAACATCTGGGGTGTTTTGAGGAATCCCTGAACTTGGGGACAAGTATACTCAGTGAACTGAGAAATGAAACTGGACAAAAGCCAAAAATAAATGATTGTGTCTGATTAGCCAAAGATATTACAGAAAGTTAAGTAGCCTGGGCTGGTAGAAAAATCTGAGCAGCAGCAAAAGATAGAAAATGAACCTTTGGTCAGAAAATAAGTAGGAAGGGTTCTAGAGAGAACTGAGACACTGGCTTTTTGAATAAAGAGAGAGTGGAGTTTTTCTTCCACAGCTAGTATCTTTGAGGACTAAATCTAAAAGCTAGTGGAGTTCTCAGTCTGCCCTGCGTTGAAAGCACAAGACCCCAAGAGTGGCAATCTTAAGATTACAAGTATTCTGTAGAAATATTTTTATTAAATATTTGCTGCTGACTTTGATTTGGACAAACTGTGAACTTAAATATATAATAGAAAATGAAAATTATTCACACTACAATAACTGTAATTCGACAAAACATGTTGCCCATATATATCCCACTCTTGGTGTGCACGCACTGCATGCATTCAAGTTTAGATTCTTTTGGCCAGCAGTGTACATTGTGGCTGTACCTCTGTACTGAGAGTCCTCATGCCTCCACCCAGAAAATCTAAATTCAAGTGCATGCGCACACATGCACCAAGAGTGGAGTATATACATATATATGAACAAGCACTCAAAGAAGTCATGATGCATATTACCTGTTCCAATCCATGTTCATTAGAGAAACATTTCCATTTTCTATATTATAAAATATTACTATACAGAATCTATAACTGTGCAGTTCAATAAATTAACCTGTATCTCCTGCATACCTTACCTGAAAAGCCAACAGCGCAATTCATTTTGTATGAAGGGTCATTCAGAAGTTCTGCAAGTGCAAATTCCAACACCATGTACACAATGCCAATCAGCACTGAAAATACTGCAATTATATACCCAAACAATACGCTTCCAAGCTTACGTTCCAACTTTATCCCCTTCCAAAGCAAGGAGACCATGTTAAAATATAAATGCCAATCATCTGCATGGTGAACTGGAGCAAGCAGCAAACGCTGCCAGTCTTTCCGGTAATAACCTTGGTCTACACTGATACACACTTTCAGCAGTGGTTTCAGAGGTTTCAAAAAAACAAAAACATTCAGGGCTAGGATCCCAAGTGTTACAGGTGGAATGTTTTCAAGCCCAACTTGAAAGACTTGAGAAAGTAGCAAGATTAGTCCAACATCTATTCCCCTCCGTCTTCGCTGCATAATCACTTCTTATTCTGAGAAACTATAGGATTGTTCCAATTTCCAGTCTATTGTTGGAATCCAGAAATACACAAGGTTAGGAAATTCTGAAAGAAAAATAAATCTATATTAATTGACAAACAATTATTTTATCAATAACTAATCAAACACACAAGGGGCATTTTCAAGCTCACTGGATGTTTTCTAAAAATACATAGACTATTCACAAATTCTGCAGAATATTCTCAACTGTAACAGATGCAGACAGCACAGTTAAAGACAAAAATACAATTTACATTAACAAAGTTCAAGCACACAAGTTTACCATAAATACAAGATGATATTCTGCATCCCTTTGTAAGGTCTGAGTTAAAGGACTTCACAAAGTAGATTCCTAAAGGCATGAAAGAGAGAAAAGAATCTGCAAGAACAGCTGCAGTTTGCATCTCATGGCCCTATGTAGGGCTGTAGTTGATCTCTGCTGTTCATGAATGTGCAAGCCATGTTTCCTCTTCCACCCTGATCTACTCACAACTAACTTGTGACCCCAAACCATCACGAAGGAGTTGGAAAGTTCCTCTCTATGGTCTCAACATTCTGGCATTCTATTTTTAGTTTTCCATGGCAGCTTTCCTAGAGGCAGTCATAGTATTTGATTCTCATTCTATCTGAAATCCTCCCACTATCTTTTCTTCCAAAATTTTACAGATATTCACGAGACACCAAGAATGGTAATCTAAATGACTGTCAGGTCGCAATATAAAAAAATTCTGCTCAAATAGTTAAGTGGTTCCACATAGGAACTTACTTTAAAAACTGAGAGTATTAATGTAGTTCTTGGAAAAACTTTGTAGAGTGGTGAAAATACATACTTCATATTTTCCTCAGTACCATACTTCTTTAAGATATAGTAGAAATGAGCCAGGGTGAAAGTAACATTCAACACTTACTGGAGCAGGGGCCAGCTCTGGCCCCTGGAAGGGGCGGGGCCTCAGACAGAAGAGGCGGGTTAGGGGTCAGCATCCCCCAGCCAGCCCATCTGCGCTGCCTGGCCCACACCGCCCGGGGCTCCAGAGGTGATTTAAAGGCCTGGGGCACTGGCCACAGCCCCAGGTCCTTTTAAATTGCCAGCTCCTGGGCAGCTGCTCCTTTTGCTTCTCCCCCATCCTGGCGGCGGTGGCCCAAGGGTGCAAAAAGGGCAGTGATGTTAAAGCACTGCCGTGGCAGTGATTTAATGTTGGTGGAGTACAGGCTGGTACCGGCAGCTGCTTTTTACCGGTATGCCGTATCGACTTACTTTCACCCCTGAAATGACCACAGAAGAAAGAACAGTAGCAAAAACAACTACAAATAAAAATTCCATGTAAGTATACGCAATGGGAGAGATTCTTGCTCCCTCTCTGCCCCATTTATGTCAAGTAAAATGATCTAAGAGATGTGAAGAGGCTCTAAAAGCCCTGGGTGTGGCTGGGGGCAAAGGAGGAGGAGAATTCTTCCTCAGTTTCCCATGCTTGAAGACAGTCACAGACTGTCCTTTGAGGACTTTTGTAAGCCCTAACATATGTGTAGCGCTGCAGAGATTCTGGAAAGCAGAGCAGCCTATAGGCAGGTGGGGACAGGCTGTTACAATTCAGACAACACCTCGTGACTGTCTAAATTACACGGGGGGGGAGCTCCTCAGAATCAAGAGAGCACAAGAGTAGTTTAAAGCCATCTTTTTCTCCCCCAGCTCCTGGCGTGTGTGTTCTGTACAGCACCTCTAAGAGATGCAGCACAGAATTTCACCCATACAGAACCAGGAACAAAGATCAAATTCATCAGTCAACCTTATCTTTCAAAATTACACCATGAAATCATTTCCATACTTTCCAAAGTTCTCATCTCAAACAATACTCAGGACGTTTTTCAGATAAAATCAATTATTTTAGAAAAATGAATATTTATATATGATATAAAAGTAGAGTGGCTTATTTTGGTTTAGCTTAAGTCTGTATTTCACAGTTCTGCATTATGATTATTAGAACAGAGAGCCTTAAAAACCATTGCGACTGGGAGAAATTCCAGCTTCCTAATGGGACCCGGCACTTGCTAATACTCTTGGAATTGCCAGAGATAAGCCCTGTTTTAAACGTAATATTTTTATTTTCAGAGAAGTTATCTGAGGCCATTTGAGAGTTTATGGCTCCCTCTGCTCCCCATATATTTGGATTCAAGACGTAGTGACCTCATGCAATAACCACAGTATTATCATTAAACCATTTCAGTGTTTGTGGTTCTAGATTAGACATTTTACAAGACATATTAAACATTTTTCCCCTCATGGAATCACTAAATGGAAGAGTTAAAGCTGTTTCAGTTTCTTAATCATCCATTTCTTACCTTAATGTGTTTGGATTTCTCTTAAATGCAATCTCAACTTTGAATGTCCTGGGTATATAACACTTGGGCCTAGAGATAAGTACAACTTTATTTTTTTTTAAACTCACCAGTTACTAATACATACTCTCACCTTTGCATAGATTTTTTGCCTGGGATTTACTGAACAGTTTTAAATTATTAAAATATCATACATGAACATAATACAAGAAACCTAAAGAGAAAAAAACATATATTAAGTTCTAACAATCTAAAGATATGTAGTATGAACCTTAATTTAACAAAAAAAAATTAACTTTCACCAGCAGATTCACTGGTACACTAGACTTGCCAGATTCTACCAGTTAAGCTGGGTTTACATCACAAAAGGAACTTAAAGCAACCAAAGTGCACTGGGTGAACCAGGCTCTTATTCTGCAATTGATTTATTGGTTTACATTAGATGGCTGTGTTAGATGAACGAGACACAGGGAGAACCCAGTCCCTATGTCCATGTGCGTTAAAAGCTCCCTGTACTTCTGCTTAAATTCCACCGGCAGTGCTGCCTAAGTGTGCAGTGGGACTGAGGTAGCAGCATTACAGAGAGTCTGTCAAGCACTGATGCTCTAGCTAGCATGCAGCAAAAAAAATAAAATAAAATAAAAAAAATCTTTAAACAGCGGTAGTGAGCCAAGTAATCTAACCAATGAGAACTTTTGACAGAGGCCCAACCGCCCTCTACCACTAAGTCATTACAACCAATAGAATCATTGCATGCAAAATAGCTACAGATAGGGATTAGTAACTTGAGGCATCACAATCTCTCATTTAATAGTTATCTGAGATGTGACCTGAGCCTGCCTGTAGCCTGTAATAGATGCAATCATCAATAATTTGACTTAATTGCAACCTAATTTCTTCAAATATAGTATATGAACAAGATTTCAATTAACTACATGACAAATTTGAAGCGTCTGCATTATTCCCTTGATATCATCATTCAGGACAGTACCCTTACTTATGCAAGCAAAAAGTCCACAAAGACCCAGATCAATAATGTCACAGTAACACATGCATCTGCTCCTCTGTCCCCTTTCTGGTGTCTCTGAGTGCACTTCCCTCAGGTGTTATGCCTTGTACTTTACCTCTCTGGAGGTGAAATGCTACTTTTAGAGCAGGCCATGGACTGCAGTACCCTACATATCAATTGTGCTTATCCAAGAGGTTTGACTGGTTTCAGCTCTTGTAATTCTTCTCTTTGGGAATCTGTGAGTAGTGATAAATATAGTCACCAAACTGTCTTTTTAAACCCAAAATATTGTTTACTTTAACAGTAGGCAAAAAGCAGAAGACATAAAAGGCTTTCAAAACAACAAAATTTATAAAAAACTCTTACCTAAAATCTTACTATTCCCAATGGTAACCCACGCAGCCCTAACTTCTTCAGACATCCCCAAGGGGTGCCTGTGTGTCAGTCTTGTTCTTGTTGAACAACTCCCTGAACAGCAACCCCTTTTGAGACAGAGTACCTTTTAAAAGCTACCATAGGTCTGCTGATCTTCAGGTTCCCAGACCGTGCCCCAGGTCATCAAAAACAGTTTTGTACATTGGCTGGAGTAAGGAGTTAGAATCTTAAAAGTTAATAGTTTGGGCAAAGTGTCTTAAATGTTATTAAGTGTTAGCTGAGAAGTGGCTTATCTTGAGCCATTCTTATTCCCTTCCTACTTGCTCTCCTTACAGTTCCCCATTAAACTAAACCAATATATTCATACAGTTAACAAGCTCAATTACCAGGTCAATACATACTACTCATAATTTATTGCAGAGCATGTCCCTCAAAGACATTTACAGTAATTTCTCCAAGAACATAATATAAGAACGGCCATACTGGGTAAGACCAAAGGTCTATCTAGCCCAGTATCCTGTCTTCTGACAGTGGCCAATGCCGGGTGCCCCAGACGGAATGAACAGAACAGGTAATCATCAAGTGATCCATCCTTGGCACCCATTCCCCACTTCTGGCAAACAGAGGTTAGGGACACTATTGATGGACCATCCTCCATGAATTTATCTAGTTCTTTTTGGAATCCTGTTACAGTCTTGGCCTTCACAACATCCTTTGGCAAGGAGTTCCACAAGTTTACTGTGTGTTCTGTGAAGAAATACTTCCTCTTGTTTGTTTTAAACCTGCTGCCTATTAATTTCATTTGGTGACCTCTAGTTCTTGGGTTATGACAAGGATAAAACAACACTTCCTTATTTACTTTCTCCACACCAGTCATTATTTTATACACCTCAATCATCTTCCCTCCCCTCGTCCCCCCGTCATCTCTTTTCCAAGCTAAAAAGTCCGTTTTATTAATGGCTCCTCAAACGGAAGCTGTTCAATACCCCTAATTGTTTTTGTTGCCTTTTTCTGAACCTTTTCCAACACATCTTTTTTGAAATGGGGAAACTACATCTCCACACAATATTCAAGATGTGCATGGGTTTATATAGAGACAATATGATATTTCTGTCTTCTTATCTATCCCTTTCTTAATGATTCCCAATGTTCTGTTTGCTTTTTTGACTGCCACTGCACATTTAGTGGATATTTTCAGAGAACTATCCATTATGACTCCAAGATCTCTTTCTTGAGTGGTAACAGCCAGTTTAGACCCCATCATTTTATATGTATAGTTGGGATTATGTTTTCCAATGTGCATTACTTTGCATTTATCAACATTTAATTTCATCTATTTTGTTGCCCAGTCACCCAGTTTTGAGAGAGCCTTTTGTAGCTCTTCGCAGTCTGTCTGAGACTTAACTATCTTGAGTAGTTTTGTATCATCTGCAAATTTTGCCACCTCATTGCTTACCCCTTTTTCCAGATCATTTATGAATACGTTGAAAAGCACTAGGCCTAGCACAGACCCATGGGGACATGACTATTTACCTCTCTCCATTCTGAAAACTGACCTTTTATTCCTACTCTTTGTTTCTTATCTTTTATCCAGTTACCACGGATGGACCTATCCTTCATTAACTTTAGTTCTTTTTTAAACCCAGTTATACATTTGGCCTTTACAACAGGGCCTTGTTTACATTAAACGAATACATAATTGGTTAAACAACTGCAAACAAAAACTATTAATGGAATGTTGTAGATTGGAGGGAGGTCTTAAGTGGGGTTCCACGGGAATCTGTTTTGGGTCCAGTGTTATTTAACATCCTTATTAATGATCTGGATGTAGGAAAAGAGAGCATACTGATAAAATCTGCAGATGTCAAAAAGCCGGGGGTGGGAGGAGGTGGCAAATATTTTGGAGGATAGAGCTACAGTTCAGAGGGATCTTGATAAATTGAAGAACTGATCTATAGTCAACAAAATTAAATTCAACAAAGACAAATGTAAGGTCCTACACTTACTGAAGAAAAACCAAACGGACAAATAAGAATGAGGGGGGAAATGGCTTGGCAGCAGCATGCTGAGAAGGATCTGAGAGTTGTGGTGGATCACAACCTCAAAATGAGTCACCAACGTGATGCTGTTGAAAAAAAATCAAATGCAATTTTAGGTTGCAATTAACAGAGGCATAGCATGCAAGTCACAGGAGGTGATAGTGCCACTCTACTTAGTGATCGTTAGGCCTCAGGTGAAGTTCTCTCTCCAGTTTTGGTAACCAATGTATAGAAAGGATGTGGAGAAACTGGAAAGGATCCAGAGGCAAGCGACAAAGATGATCAACGGGATGGAATGCAAGCCATATGAGCAAAGGCTGAAGGAACTGGGTACATTCAGTTTGGAAAAGAGATTGAGCGGAGATATGATAGCAGTCTTCAAATACTTGAAAGGCTGCTTAAAAATGGTGGGGAAACGTGTTCTCTTTTGCACAGAGGGCAGGACAAGAGGCAATGCATTCAAACTACAGCATGGCAGATTTAGATTAAATCTCAAGACAAAACTTCCAAACTGTCAGAACTGTAGGACAATGGAACAGACTGACTAGGGAGGTTGAGAAAACTCCTTCGCTGGATTTTCAGGAGACTGGAGAGCCAACTCTCTTGGATGGTTGGTAAATCCGGCACCTTGGCAGAGGGTTACACTAGATGATCCTTGCGGTGCTATCTAACCCATTGATTCTATGATTTTAACATCTCTGGCAACGAATTCTACAGGTTGACTGTGTTGAATGAAGAAGCACTTCCTTTTGTTTGTTTTAAGTCTGCTGCCTATTGATTTCATTGGATGACCCTCAGTTCTTGTTACATGAAGGGGCAAATATGTGAAGAAACTAGAGGTAGCTACTAATCCTGAAGCTGCAATGAAAAAAAGAATTTGAATCATTTCTATAAATGGTTTTGAGACAAACAGGGCTACAAATGTATCACACATATTCAATGGGAAGCAAAGATAGAGAAAGGTGGTTCATGCAGGGGTGCTGGAACCAGAGGTGCTGGGGGTGTGGCTTCCATCATATACAGGGTTTCAGTTTTGTTCAATGGCTTTCAGCATCCCCACTATAAAAAGTGTTCCAACACCACTAGGTCCACATGTGTAAACTCCAGGCAAAAACAACAAATTTATACAGTTTAATTTTAGCTTGTTGAAAATAAAACCTGTATGTTTACAATTCACAACCTGTTTATTATATGATAACATTTTTGCTGTCTATATCTGAACACAGAATTTTGCTTATCTAAAGCAAACTAGCAGTCTCTCTTACAAAACAGGTCTTTATTTAGAAGGTGTGCATTTGAATTAGTAAAAATATGACAGCTACTCTACTTAAGTACCTGAATGTTTATTTTATATTTTTAGCGAACTGTAAAGTTTAATAGCCACAATGCTGGCTAGTTTGTTAAAGACTATTTTCTTTCATTGGTGGATTTTTTTGATCTGGGAAGCTTGACTTGGATGTAAATTTCTACACGTTTAATTGCAAGTTGTTTAGAGCAGTGACCCTCTTGTTTTGTTTGTATGATAGCCCAATAGAGCCCTAATCATGACTGTATTATGCACTACTATAATACCACTACAGGTAAAATTTTCTAACCAACATTCCTGCTTCCTCTTTACCCTTTTAAAGGACCAGGAGTTACTATTCATGAGGTTTTTTAACTAATCTAAGAATATCTATAAATATATGAACGAGAGACCATTCACAGGCTTATTCTTCTTAAATATGATACCAAAATACATTTCCAGGAGGATGCACGATTACAAACACATTGGCTCTAGATTTCTAGATTGTGGCCCCGATCCTGCATACATTTACGTGTGACAGTGTAAGTATATAAACAGTCCCACTGAGTCTCACTATCTGGAAAATTAAAGTGTCCTGTACATTATAATACCTCTTACCAAATTTGCAGGAAAAAAATGGACTAACAGACTGATAGTTTTATAAGAACTATTCCATTTTTCCCCATCAATTTAAATGAAATTCATAGTTTATTTTTTAACAAGTTTGGTCTCCCAAAAATTAAAATAAGAATTCTTATAAAAACAGAAATAATCCCTGGGTCAAAAATAAAAAGGATACCATAGAATTCTAAGAAATTCCTTATAGAACTCTAAGAGAGTAACCCAAAATATGACAACAAAAAACAGGATTACTTTAAGGATCAAAATTCACTTATGAGCATCATATTTAAATTATGAAAAAAAAGTAAGTAACAACAAATCTTTGGCATTGGTTAGTATATGATGAAGTAGAACACCTTGATAGTGCACGTAAAATGGGGGTTACCACCCAAGTGCCCCCTCATGGCCAAAGGTCACGCAGCAGCACCCTGCCTCTGGTTTTCTGCCTCCTTCACTGGACACCAAAGAGCCATCTCACTCTCCCCTTAAATCAGGGCGGATTGAAGTGCACACATTCTCCACCATATATAGGCTTGTCAGAATTCTATTTTATCAATAACTATCAGTAAATGTACATTTCAGCTGACATACAAATCACACACACACCAAAAAACAAACAAACCCCACCACCACCACCTGCAATTGGCAACAGTTACCTCACCTACAGTGATAGCCTGCCTCCTTGCAGTCATGGCCAGGGGGCTCAGCTCCACTGAGCTGGGCAACTGCAGCCTCCCCTGTTATATCCTGTGCCCCATATCTTGAGCTTCTCTGCCATGCAGGGAGCCCCCTGCAATCCCGCTCATAGCTCTGCCCTAACCATAAACCCAACCATAAATCTCCCTTAACTTCCTACAACTGTAAAAATAAAAATAATCAAAATTAGAAAAAAAAATCAAGTTCTTCCATGTCTAATCATATGTGGCACAGCATGACTTCTCCGCAGATTAATAAGCACTCATTGCCATGCCCAGCCTTCTTTAAGTAGGTTCATTTGTTCAAACATAAGGACATAACAGACAAAAACAGTTCCTCAACAGATTTTTTGTCCTAGGGTTTCACGGCCTGCCCTCCCAGGGGTCTCCAGTAATCCTGCTTCTTGCAGCTTCCCAGTCACAGCCAGCTCTCATTTCCCTTCTGGAACACTGGCTCCAGGGCTGCCCCCCTTAGCACCTCACCCCTGTTCCAGGGACTCACCCCTAGAGTTAGCTCCACTCCTCTGTAGTTCCTCTCCCCAGGCATAGCCTGCCCCAATCACTCTTTTTCTCTTCTTGCCCTCGAACAGGCCTTGATAGCCACAGGTGTAGCCTTGCCCCCTTCATTGGCAGAACTGGGCTCACCTGCTCTGACACAGGGGAACTGGACCTGGTCTACTCACAGGGGGCTTTCATTAATTGGGGCAATACTTGGGAGCGTTGTATTGCAATAAGATGGTTATTTCTCTTTCCTCCACATCTCTTACACTCTGTTTACTCCTTTCCATTAATGCTCCCTTTGTATTTTCCTATCATTTCTAATTCTATACCTTTTTTACATCAGCTTTTTATGTCCGGAACAGGTGCCTTCCTTTGTGTCAAAGACCCTTTCGCTCCTCCTTCAAAACACTCTTCTTTCATCAGACTTTACATCCCTAATCTCAATTTCATCATTCTTGCCCATTCATAATAGAACAAAAAAATAAATACAGAACAGCAACTGATTAAATTACCTGAATTCTCAATAATTTTTCCTCTTTACCACAGCATTCCATTTTGCCTACTTTATTCAACCTTGTTTCCTCTGGCTCTCGTCACTTCTGGTAATGATATTAATCTAAGGTCCTTACTATAATTATCACTGTAAGGTCCTTGATTCAGAAATTTTGCCTTTTTATCTTTTTAATTGTTTAACTGGTTAACGTTTTAAATGATATTTACATCCCTAACTACAACAGGGCTCCAATCTTACTGGGACCTCTGAAGGTTATTATAATGTTAATAAATAATAATAATGGTAATGTATCCTCAAAAATGTGTCATCCAAGAAGCTTTATATTTGGCCCCTATAAGTGAAACACACAAGAAAGATAGCAAGCAGTTTCTAGAGAGCCTTTTGGAATGCAATTCATTTAAAACATATAGTGCTTTCAACTGTTTGAAACATTCTTCCTCCAGCCTCTACTGTGTTTATGAAAAGGCTAATGAGATTTGAAACAATGAAGGACTTATTCTGTTTTTCTCTGATATCCAAAACATGCCACCGCCTCCAAAATGTACAAATTTTCAGAATAGACTTGAACTGGACATTTGTCTTTAACCTAGGCTGCCACGTGTCTGCATTTTTTTGTCACCTACTCAAGATAAATGTATGAACTAAACATTCTAGGAATTTATTTTTGTTTGTTTGTTTTGCACTAATTCAGTGAAAAGCATTTAAGGATTTATTTTTAATTTGAATAGAACCCCTTCTGCTTCAGAAAAGTTGTTTGACAGCCATAGGATATTATACTGTGATTAATGGATTACCATTATTAAATTGCCTGTTAGTAACATTCCTTAAAATATTTTTATAAATAACTAAGAATTAATTCTGTGACTGCTATGTTATTGACTGTCCCTGAAGTAGCAGAGTGGATGACACATCACATTAAAACCCCAGTTTCTGGAGAAAGGACTGAGTTACAAATATCTAACAACAAGGACTGGGGCTCTGCTTAAGTGAAATATATTTTTAAGGAGGCAAAAACTCAACTCTTGCCTTGGGTCTTACATTCTGCAAGTAAATAGAGAAATAAGAAATTGCTGGAGCATCCTTTCCCCTTACCATTCCGCAGGTTAGGTGTTGTAGACAGGGTATGTCTCAGTGCAGCTATATTTGAGGCTTTGGAACTGCTTCAGTAATTATGGGGGTGGGAGAACTTGAACCTTGGAAGAGCTGTCATCAGTCTCTCAAAAACCTAAGGGTACTGCAAATAAGAGCAGCCTAGAGCCAACAAAATTGATTTGTAATGAGAATTCCTAGTTAGAACATGTGCAGTAACCATTTGTAATAAAATCAATGAACAAACAACCTTTATAAAGTATTAGAGTTGTACCTACCTTAACACTGAAGCAGAAATTCTATGAAAGAAAAGGCTGGTGGTCCAATGAGGCAAATACTACTCTGGATGGTTTATCTTGATTTATCAGGAAGATCTAATCATTTAGGGTGCTAAATCTGCAGTATAAAATCAAGCATGTGTTTCAAAGAGTTTGTTTACTCTACAGGAACGATACAGGCATAGCTATGGTGGTATAACCTCGTAACACAGATGAAGTCTACACAAATGGAAGGGGGTTTTCCTGTCGCAGTAGGAAAACCATCCTCCTGAATGACAGTAGCTAGGTGAACGGAAGTATTCTTCCATCGACTTAGCTGTGTCTACACTGGGGGATTAGGTCAGCTTAGCTACATAGGTCAGGAATGTGGACTTTTCACACCTTGACCTAAATGTTAAGTGTAAAAAGGCCAAAGTAATAAGTTAGGCCACTTTCTTTAGCATTACCTTCAATACTTGGAAAATCATCTACTAGTGAATTAGAAATGAGAATGCAAGTAGAGAAAACTGAACCAGCATGAGAAGCAGCTCAAAAATTTGAAATAGTGTGAACTTCCTTTATATATTCAATGTACATGCTTAATTTGAATGTAAACAGAAGGCCAAACCACTACCTATAAATTTCACAGCTTATTGTAACTTGCAGTCAATTTTGTGGTTAATAACAAAAGACAAGGCTCTGACATCATTATAGTTGTAATTAATTTACACAGAGTGACTTCCGGTTAATCAAATGGCTTTCTAAAGGATTTAATGATTTTTCATTTATAAAGCAATACCCAGCTTTGTTATACTGAACAAAGTTTTAAATTTAAAATTGAACAAAAATGATAAATAATACACCTTATAAAATGTAATGGAAAATTACTAATATTTTAGAACATTTTCACACTAGTTTATTTTAAACTTGCTTCTGCAAAGTATTTGAAACATACAAGTCCTGTTTCATTGTCCTAGCTTAATGAATATTTTAAATAGCAGACAGAATACACTTGAAAAAAATAAGGCTATGTCTACACTGCAGACTTTACAGCAGCTATGCTGCTGTAAGGTCTCATGCAGCCACTCTATGCTGGCAGGAAAGAGCTCTCCCGCCGACATAATTAAACCACACCTAATGAGCGGCGGTATCTATGTCGGTGGGAGAGAGTCTCCAATTTTAAAAACACCAATTTTTATCTCTTAACTTTGATTTCCTATGCTTAAATTCACTGGCTCCATATATCTGACCAATGATTT
Source organism: Chelonoidis abingdonii (assembly GCF_003597395.2). Classification (NCBI taxonomy): domain Eukaryota; kingdom Metazoa; phylum Chordata; order Testudines; family Testudinidae; genus Chelonoidis; species Chelonoidis abingdonii. Next base: position 36,012,101 of record NC_133776.1, read on the forward strand.
AAAATCTATTTAGTGGTTATGAAAGTTACCTGCCTTAGCAAGTGATGTCTCATTAATCCACAGAACAAGTACACAAAATAACACAGCCAGTATAACATAAGCTTTCTCAAATGACTACATCAACACGATTCAATCGTAACTGTGGTCTACACCAGTGCTTCTCAAAATCAGGCCGCCACTTGCTCAGGGAAAGCCCCTGGTGGTCCAGGCCAGTTTGTTTACAAGCCGCGTCTGCAGGTTTGGCCGATCACAGCGCCCACTGGCCGCAGTTTGCTGCTCCAGACCAATGGGGGCTGCGGGAAGGGCGGCCAGCACATCCCTCAGCCTGCACATCCCTCAGCCTGCACCACTTCCGAGGAACCGCGGCCAGTAGGAGCCACGATCAGCTAAACCTGCAGATGCAGCAGGTAAACAAACAAGCCCGGACCGTCAGGGGCTTTCCCTGAACAAGTGGCAGCCTGACTTTGAGAAACACTGGTCTACACTACAGAGTTATGTCGACGTAAGGCAGCTTAGGTCGACCTAACTCTGTAAGCATCTACACTATAATGTAACACCTACCGACCTAAGTCACCCACTACATCGACTTAATAACGCCACCTTCACAAAAGGCATAGCTCTGAGGTCAATGTAGTTAGGGTGACACAGTATCAGTGTAGACACTGCATTATCTACATCTCCTGTTGGCTGTTAGCTAGAGCCCTCATCCCTCTGCCCCGCCCTGACAGCCTGCCCCAAGGCTCACAGCTGGAGCCCTGCCACCACAGGGGTGGGAGCTGGAGGACCCCCCCATCGCTGCCCCACTCTGAACTCACAGCTGGAGGCCCCCACTGCCCTACGCTGACAGGCTATGCTATCAGCCCTGCACCGGGGCTTATGCGGAAAAACAATAAAACTGACTAGCTTGCATCTCTTTACGGTAATATCGCCTGCTAACCACTTTTTGGTCAGACTGCCAGAATCACATGCTCTCTAGCTACTCTTTCTTTGGCTTCCTGAGGACACATATGGGGGTCAACCTAACTACTGTCTTTGTGAAGGTGGATTTACTACAATGACAGAACCCCTTCCATTGCTGTAGTGCAGAGGTGGGCAACCTTTTGGCCCAAGGGCCATATTGGAGTTGCAAAACTGTATGGAGGACCAGGTAAGGAAGGCTGTGCCTCCCCAAACAGCCTGCCCCGGCCCCCTATCCACCCCCTCCCACTTCCTACCCCCTGACTGCC
>NC_133776.1:36013357-36018739 GCF_003597395.2 Chelonoidis abingdonii
CTAACCGCCCCTCCTATGACCCCCCTGGCCCAACCACCTCCGGGACCCCACCCCCTATCCAACCCCCCTGCTCCCAGTTCCCTGACTGCTCTGACCCCTATCTACACCCCTGCCCTTTGAAAGGCCCTCTGGGACCCCACGCCTATCCAAATCTCCCCATTCCCCATCCCCTGACACTTACCACAGGCCCCCCGCGTCTCCCACGCTTATCCATCCCCCATCCCCCACCCAACCGGCCCCTGCTCCCTGTCTCCTGACTGCCCCACAGGACCCCCTCGTCCCTTATCATGCCCGGCCGGAGTCAGACATGCTGCCGTGCTGCTTGGCAGGTGTGCACAGCTCCACTGTCCAGAGTGCTGTCCGCACAGCAGCGTGGCTGTGGGGGAGGGAGGACAGAGGGAGAGGGGCTGGGGGCTAGCCTCCCCGGCCGGGAGCTCAAGAGCCGGGCAGGATGACCTTGCGAGCCAGATGTGGCCAGCAGGCCGTAGTCTGCCTACCTCTACTGTAGTGTCTACACTGCAGCTGTGCTGGTGTATCATTTCTACATTGTCTGATGTAAACAAACCCTTAGACCAGTTCTACACTTCAAGTTTTACCTGCATAGCAATAACATAACATGTTACATTCTACTGGAAGAATGAGTAGAAATAAGATGGGGTATAATTATGCTCGAGGCATTAATCAGTTCCATCAAACAGTTGTTTGATCTATAGACAATTGAAAACGTGCCTGAAACTGTGACTGAGCTAATCAGAAACTCTATGTCTCCTTCCTTTTTGGTTTTCTCACTGCCCCCTCAAATCAGTTGGGTTCTGGTCATTGATGCCCTAAACATTACCTGATGTTTTAGAATCAGTTGGATGGATGCCAAGTCTACATACATTTAGAGAAATGGACAACTTAATCCCTGGATGAGAATATTAATCCCTTGCCCAGCTTTCCCCAAATTGTCTGAAGACAAAGCAGCACAACAGAGTTGGATAAGGAGTTTCAGTATCCAACTCCCAAGAGATGGTCCACTGAGAAAGAGAAAACCTGTAACAATGATTAATGGCCACTTTCCAAAGGTTTAGACTGCAGCACGTCTACAAATGTACTGGGTAGAGTCAGTGCTAACATGCCACTGGACATAGTTATATTAGTATAAATGTGTTTATATCAGTATATTTTATTTGCATATAAAAAACAGAATAAACTATACCTATACAAACTCATTTATATCAGTTTAACCACATCTATGATGGGGGACTGTATAGTATTGCTTCTCGGCTCTATGAGCAAAGATGAGAAAAAGTTCTCTAAGTTATACCGTCTGAGGGCTTATCAAAACACAGAAAACATCTTTTAGGGCTGTATCTAGTTTTGGTCAGACCTCTTATGACTTGTCTTCACACAAAAATTGTACCACTTTTCACACTAATATCAAGACAGTTAAAGAAGTGTAACCCTAGTGTGTGTACAGTTGTTTCAGTATAAAAGTATTTCAGCACTTATCTACAGCTGGGGACGGTAAACATGACTCACATATTGAAAACATTTTAAAAGCATGTGAACTACATTAATCAGCTATTTGCATGAAACAGAAGAAATAAGAAATGGTATAAGGCATTTTATCTACTCCTTGTTTCTTTTTTTTTTCCTTCAGTGCTATTTGACAGTCTGTTAAAAATATTTATTACCTCTTGAGAATGAGATATCTGTCGTAACTTGTGGTGCAAAAATGTAGTAAAAATAAATAATCTTCCAGCTAAAATGTTTAAATAATTCGTAAGCATTCTTGTACTTCACTAAGGTAGAACCCACTGGGAACAGCAATTTAGGAGCCACACAAACTGATGAATTTCATCACACAACCACCACCTAAAACTCAAGGGCCCTTTTCTGTATCAAATTTTGGTAAAATATTTAGTATTTGAAGGCCCAAACATAAAAGTCTCCTGCTCTCGTTTCATGTCTGCCACTGACTTGCTAAACAATCTTGTGCAAATTACAATCTCTCTTCCTCAGTTTCCCTATTAGTAAAATGGAGAAATAAAATAAAATAATAAATAATTAAAAGGAATAAAATATAATCATGACTGGTGCGAAGAAAGTAAATAAGGAAGTTTATTTACTCCTCATTACACAAGAACTAGACAGTCACCAAATGAAATTAATAAGTAGATTTAAAACAAACAAAATAAAGTATTTTTCACACAACACATGACCTGTGGAACTCCTTGCTAGATGATGATGTGAAGGCCAAGACTATAACAAGGTACGAACAAGAACTATATAAGTTCATGGGGCATAGATCTATCAATGGCTATTAGAGAGGATGGACAGGGATGGTGTCCCTAGCCTCTTTGCCAGAAGCTGGGAATGGGTGACAGGGGATGGATCACTTCATGATTACTGGCTCCGTTCATTCCTTCTGGGGCACCTGGCATTGGCCACTGGCAGAAAACAGGATATTGGGTTAGATCAGGGGTCAGCAACTTTTCAGTAGTGGTGCGCCGAGTCTTCATTTGCATCTGATGAAGTGGGTATTCACCCACGAAAGCTCATGCTCCAAAACGTCTGTTAGTCTACAAGGTGCTACAGGATTCTTTGCTGCTTTTACAGATCCAGACTAACACAGCTACCCCTCTGATACTTGAGTCTTCATTTATTCACTCTAATTTAAGGTTTCGTGTGCCAGTAATACATTTTAACGTTTTTAGGTCTCTTTCTACAAGTCTATAATATATAACTAAACTATTGTTATATGTAAAGTAAATAAGGTTTTTAAAATGTTTAAGAAGCTTCATTTAAAATTAAAATGCAGAGCCCCCCAGACTCGTGGCCAGGAGCCAGGCAATGTGAGTGCCACCGAAAATCAGCTTATGTGCTGCCTTTGGCACGCGTGCCACAGGTTGCCTACCCCTGGGTTAGATGTACCTGTGGTCTGACCAGGTATGGCCATTTTTACACTTAACACAAATGGGTTGGAAACAGTAAAGTGCTACATAAATGAAGAGTTTTATCTTTGCTATGCAATCTGTCTACACGTCCACGTGACATGTTTTTTTGCATAATACCAGGGCACTGGGCTACCTTTAACTCCAGAACCATCAATGTAGACCTATTAAACCATCAGTGTGATGCTGCCATAATTACACTTGGAGCAGGATACTGATTTCAGAAGAGCTTTTATTAGAAGCCTATTTTCAAGTGCTTAGAACTGGAGGGGAAATATTCCCTTAGGTGAGGATTGCCCATGGCGCTTCCCCCACGCCGGGGAGCTCATCTAAACTGTGGGGGAAAACAGCTAGTTGCCGCCGTCTGGGAGGAGGTGCACAGGCGTGTGGCTTCTCCCGGGCACTGTGGCAGCTGGCAGAACTGGAACGCAAAGCTTAAGGCCTGGCCCCCGAGGACAGAGGGAGCAGGCTGAGATGGTTGCAGGCAGCCCCGATTCCCGGGGGCACAGCAGTGCAGGCTAACGAACTTGCTCGGCCCACAGCCCCGAGCGCCCCCGAGGTTGCGCCAGGAGAGCACGACAGACACCTGCCCTGCTGCCAGTACAGGCTGGCTGAGGTGGGGTTATCCTGGGCGTAGAGATGGGCGGGCCCCAGGCCTGCCACCGCCGTGAGCGGCAGCCACGGACCCATCAACACCCCTGAGTTCCCGCGGGGGAGGAAGCTGCCCCAGGCAGACAGGAAGCAGCAGGCCTCCCCTCAGAGTCCCGGGGGCGGGGGGGAACCGCGCGCGCCCGGAGGCAGTCGGGATGCCCCAGACGCAGGGTCACATCTGGGAACCGCCCCGAACCCCCTGGCCCCACACTCACGTTCTCCGCCGCACGCAACGCAACAGCGGCCTTGGCCCAACAGACTCAGCACGTGACCCGGAGGCGGCTCAACCACAGGCAGCCGGACACCCTACAACTCTCCCAATCCCGAACGCGCATGCGGGCTCCTCCCTCCCGCTGGGGCGTTGTAACCGCTCTGCCCCGGTGTTGGGGCGGGCGATCACTGGGGGAGGGAGGGGTTGTAAGGGGGCAGCCCCGCCCTGAGGCGTTGGGAAGGGGAGTCCAGGGGCGCTGCGGGGCGGGAACTGGTTTGCCCTGGACGCACCCATCTTAGGAACGGTGAAGGATCCCCAGGCGAGAGGCGCGTGGTGTTGGGAAGCGAAAGTGGCTTTCCCGCGCCACTTCCCACCCCGTGGATTGACTATTAATCACTTGAGAACTAAGCTCCAGCCCAAGCCACCTCCTCAGGCATGTTTGTTGCTGGGGTTTCGTCCTTAGCGGTACTCATCCTCGGGCCCTAAATCCTTGTGAGCGGAGGGCTGCTTTCCACCCACCTATATCCATCCACCTGGTGAGCTGCACCTGCTACCCCCAGTCACCAGGAGACATCTCCTTGCCGGTTTCCAGACGTTACCTGCGAATAGGTTGGGTCAACAGAAGACCCCATCCAGCCTGTTATGCTGGCCAGCATGAATAGAAGTCAGTCACATGTTAAATTAGGAAAAAATGTCTTTAGGGTGAGTTCTGTGTTGAAGACATACTTTTTAGCTCTAGGGTAGATGTGGGCCTAAAAACTACAAGGCTTCACTGAGTGAGTCATTCATTTCTCCCTCATACCTTGTTTGTTTCTATCATACCTACTTATCCGCCTCACAGATGTATACCCCAAGCTCTTCCACTGATTCCGTTCACAGTTGCAGTAACATGTTCACCATGTTAAGGCAAGTTTAACCTCAGGATGCTGCCTTCCAGTAGCCAGTGTCAGCTCAGTTCCCACTGGGTAGATTTTCAGGGCAGGCTCTAGAACTATGTCTACAATTAATCTGAGTGAAGAAACCACTGAAGATGCCTAGTGCTATTGCTCCTAGCAGGGGCTTCTGGGTAATTGCAATATATGAGGCACTGTATTGCAAGACAAAGTTAAAACTGACTGAACTGGTGCTGCTGCAATGCTTTTGGCTTCATGTATGTTCTGGGAAGAAATCATAGGTTGCATAAGCCCAGCCAGATGAGTTATAGACCACATCCCAAAATGCCTGGCAAAATTGTTGGCATAGACACAAGAAGTACAGACATTGCAAGCTCCATGCGAAAGTTCTTGTTTTATAATTTCCATCTTCTTGTTTACCTCATACCGCATAGCATGGAGAATTATTTTTTTCTCTTTTGGGGGAGCCTGAAGCTAAAGTGTTACATATTCTGCAATTGAAGAATGTAGAATTTTTCTTTTATCAATACAATTGTGTTTCATATACCTTATTATAAGAAAGGAGCTGTGGAGGCCACTGGGGAGTGCCAGGTCTCTTGGCAGAGGTGTACACAGTCCATGCTGCTATAGGCCAGAATTTTAGCTATGGGATTCTTGCCAGTTACGCTTCCGCATATGTGTCTCTGCT
>NC_133776.1:36030234-36040926 GCF_003597395.2 Chelonoidis abingdonii
CATTAGGAGTTGGACATCTGAGTAGTTTAACGACAGGAACACTTCTGTATAGTTCTTTCATTCAGTCTGCAGCTTGGAGCACGTGGTTCAGACCCTGGTCTGGGTTTGCAGCAGGCTAGCGAGTCTGGCTCATCAACCGGCAGCTGGCACTTGAATCTAAGTTGCCAAGGCAGGAAAACAGGCTAGTAGAAAAGTAGTCCTTGACACTATCAGTTGGCAGTCCTCAGGGGTTTCTGTTCACACCTGTCACACTCGTGTTGCAACCAATTTAACCAATTGTTTTTTGCACAATTTTAGTGAAATCAGTGCAATTTTGTGTGATTCAGAACACGAGCCTCGATTTCCATCTCCCATCATCAGACAAAAAAAAAAAGAAAATGCAGATTCACACTAGCAAATTTCATCCCAGGGGCCAGGTCCTGTGTGTATCTTCATAGGCTTTACTCTGTTTTGTTATGCGTTCCCGGTTTTTAAGCTTTCCAGTCATTTTTTCTTTTGTCAAGTGCCACAGAGATGATCATTGTGGTTATTTTTTGAAGCCCTGCAGACAATTTTATTTTGAATTAGGTCTCTTACTTATCTGACATTAACAGCAAAATTCCCTTCCTCTGCAATCTGACCAACCAGTTGGCCAGTCGCACTCTATTTTAACCCCGATGGGCCTCCAAGGGATATTAAAGTAATATTGGTTAAATCGCAGGACAATTGCGGCCAGTGATTTTCATTTCTAACTGCTTCATTGCTGCGTGTCTGACACTGGCCCCAGATGCACTGGGCTGTGGAAATTTCCATTTTCCATCTGTAAGGGGCTCGGACACACCAACCATATGAGGGCAGTGGTGTTAGGTGTCTCTCTGAATGTGGCATAGGAAGTAAAGAAAGGGTTAATGAGATTCCCTTGGATGTATCATTATTGTAGTCCCTGCTGAGCTTTTAATAGCTCATTCATACTAATTGATTATGTGGATCTCGCGCTGCCTTCCTGTTACGTAACAACACTGAATCCCGTTGCCGATTGTAATGATATTTACTGCACACATGTTGAAAATTCGGAACTGAAACCATGTTAGCGGCCTGAGCATGGACAGACTGGTTGAGATAAATAGATGTAGCAAAGCTCCAGTACCCCCAGCCCCAACGAGAACACGGTGCGATGGTGAGACACTTAAAAACTGAGATTTTGATTGTCAGAATATACATATTTCCTGCCTTCTAGTTGTAGGCCAAACCCCATTATGAGAGGTCATTCTTGAAGGGGTTCTGCAGGCGGCTGATTACGAGTGCACCTGTGTCGATCGTCTCAGCGTACAACAAAGGAGGTATCCAGAATTCAGAAGACCATTATGACCAGTGCCAGACTTTCTCAGAAAAAGATGCTCCTGACCATATGCACTGCCTAATTTTTAGCCAGCAATTTGTCCAGACAGCCTGTTACTTCCCGGGGAAGAGCAACGACAGAATAGTTGCTCAGGTTGCTCTTTGTGCGGTGTTCGCTCCACAGTTGTCATCCATTGCAGCTACAAACAGCCCGTGAAAGAGGAGTCAATCTAGCCTCACCAGCTAGAAAAAAAGGACTGAGGACTGGAGTAGTGATGTCTCTTTTTCTTTTTAACAGATAGGTGCAAGCAGCAGCAGATGATGTTCTAACACTCCCAGTCCTGCCCCATATCTATCTGGGATACTAAAGACGATTTTTCTGCCTGGCGGCTGGGGAGGATGATCCGACATCTGCTGGTGACGCGGAGTGTCGCTTGGCGGCAGGCAAGTGGAAGTGGGAGCACCAGCCTCACTCCAGGGACTTTCACTGTCCCGGCAGGTTAGTTATGACATGGCAGCGTGTGTGGTGCATGATAGATCTCCTCCGGCTGCCGAGCACGGAGCGCCTCCACATGCTGACAGCCTCCTGTCGCAGCTGAGAAGGGACAGCAGTTTGTGGTAAAAGGTTTGAAAAAGGGAGTCAGTGGGAGGGACAGTACCAATGCCAGCACCATGAAATGAGTGGAAAGTCTGAGCCCAGGAAGGGCTTCCACTAAGTTCTCCTCGTGGCCCTTCATCTCCTCATCCGTCTCGCCAAGTCTCAGTGTGGGCTCCATTGGCTGCAGCGTGACCAAATTGTGCTCGACCTCTTTTGACCGGCATCTTCACTGTAGTGTACGAGGTGCCTCCCAGTGACAGCCAGCCTGAAAGGGTTCCTGACGGATACATTTCGAACGTGTGCATCCTAACAAGTGGCTGGCGCTGCTTACATGGACCATCTGTCTTGAGGTCTCCTGTACCATAACTCAAGCTAGAGGACTGCTCGCTCTCAGAAAACCCAGTCAATTCCTGCGTATATCATCTTGCATGAGCAGTAGCCATTCTGCGCACCTGTCTCTAGCTTAAAAAATCCCTCAGGTTCCTAAACAGAGGAACGTATGTGTGCGGGGAATGTTACTAAACAAGACTCTAGCGCGCGCGGAGAAGCTCAGCCTTGGTCTCTAGACAGGGCGATCAGGGCCCCCATTTACTATGATACGAGGTGAGCACCTCCTGGCCATGCCCGTCTTCTTGCGTCAGTAGCATGTTTCCTTGTCGCAGGCTGGTCGGTTTCCACGCCTGGTCAGATTTCGTGATGTTCTGCACTGACCTTGCTCTCCACTTATCCAGCAGCTTCATGCGATCCCTCTTCTCTCGATCGAGCCCACATAGTTTATCTACTTCTTTCTTTCAGGGTCTAATCCACGAGGTCCACAAGCTCCCCAGCCAGCGCGCGCCGTACCCAGAGAAAGCAGGAGGCACGATCAATGCCTCCCCTGACAGCTCTCCACCACTCGGCGTTTGCAGGGTGTTTAAGCACTGTTGACTCCTTCCCAGATGGAAGCTTTCCGACTGTGTCTCATAGGCTGAAACAAGGGCTCCCCTTTTCTATATTAGGTTCAAGTAGTCCTTGCGTCGTCTGATCCCGTGCCTGCCCATCTATCTCATGTGGAGCTCCAGGGAACCGCTCCCTACCCCAAGGAACTGCGCCCGTGCGATTACAGACCGCTCGTGTGCGTGACCTGAGCACTTAGCACTCGCACTTAAACACGCAGGAAGGGCCAGCAGCCACGCGCTCGCCCGCGCACTAACGGCGTTTGCGTCTTCCGGGGGGTTTCTGCGTGTGTGGGGCGCGAGACAGAGCATTATAAGAATGGAACTCGCCCGCCCCCCCACGAGCCCTGCTGGTTGCGCCGCACTCCCGACCTGCAGGCCCCCCCCCAGCCCGTACCTGGGCGCGGTGCGGCAGCCCCCCCCGCTTGCGTGATGCTCTTGCTGTGTCTTCTCGTTCTGGTCACAACCCGCTCCATGAACACAGCTGGGCACCCCAGACAATGATCCACTGGGCTGGCCCGCTTGCCCGGCAGCTGGTGCTCTCAGTGACTCCCTGATTCTCGTTCGCTACTATATCCTGCGTCTATCCGAACAGGCTGTGCGCAACGAGAACCAGCGAGAGACGAATCATAAAGTCGCGGGGCGCCCCAGGGCGCATGTTTCCCACGTGTGCCTGCTTCGGTGACCTTAAAATTGCCCTGCGGAAAGGGGTTGCTGTTGATGGGTGTGGCAAAACGTGAACCGTAACACTCATGCGTGTCCTTGTCGCGCGCTGATCCGTCGTGGCGGCTGGTCGTGCTCACGTGACAGTTATTGCACGTGGCACCGCCGTTCGTCCGCCGAGCGGCACTACTCGCCGCGATGTGCGGCACTTCCGTGTCTTGTCCCGGGGACGGCGTTACTGATTCAGGTGACAGAGCAGCCGCCATTTCGAACAGCTCCTCCACAGGCGGGGCATCATGCGCAGACAGTGGAAGCCCAACAGGACGCGGGCACTGGTCCCGCCACCTCTCCGGAATATCACCCCGTGACAGGGAACCAGTTGAAGCCATTTTTGCACTTGCAGCCCCATGCGGCGCAGTCCATTTCTTGGTTTCGTTGGCCTCTGCGGCCCCCATGTGCGTCACGTGTTCAGACCGAATGACCAACCATAGGGGGAGGCCATCTTGCTCCACCCGTTGTCATGTGGATAAAGGGAGGAAAGTAATAGCCCGCGCCCTTTTGAAAAATAAGGGGCAAGGAAACCCCGGAGTAACCGAGCTCCATCTCCCTTCCCCTTCACAGCTCCCCACTCCCCTCCCAGGGCTGGTGATGAGAACCAGGCCCCGTTCCTGGCTCCCAGCCCCCCCCTGCTCTAAACCCACCAGCCCCACTCCCCGTCCCAAGGCCGGGGAGAGACCAGGAGTCCTGGCTCCCAGCCCCCCTGTTCTAACCCATCCAGCCCCAGTCCCCTCCCATCCTGTGGAGAGAACCCAGGAGTCCTGGCTCCCAGCCCCCCCCTACTCTGACCCACCAGCCCCCACTCCCCTCCCATGCTGGGGGAGAGAACCCAGGAGTCCTGGCTCCCAGCCCCCCCTGCTCTAGATAGATTTGGGCTGTTTGGGGCTATTTGTCCCTGAATTCACGGCGGCCACAAGAAGATCACATGCCCCTGTCTCTCCAACCCCTCCCGCCCCACACACACACACCTCAGATCTGCCAGCCCCTCCGCCTCCCCGGTGTAATCTGACAGTCAGCAGAATCCATTATGTTTTATTTTTTCCTCTGTGCAGGAAATTCCACCTCTGGTGCCAGACATTCATCTGCCCAGATAATGGTTAGATTTCTGCAGGGTTGGGGGAGCGAGGGGAGGTGTGATTCCTCGCCCGGCGCTGAGATGCGGCCACCTCTGGGGTGGGGCAGCCGGTTACCCAGGGACCCCTCGCCCGGTGCTGAGATGCGGCCACCTCTGGGGCGGGGCGGCCGGTTACCCAGGGACCCCTCATCCAGCACTGAGATGCAGCCACCTCTGGGGCGGGGTGCAGCTGCTCTGTTACGGAACCAGCCAGGGCTGGAGTAGCTGGAGCCCCGGGGCAGGTCAGGGGCCGCGGGACTGGCGGAGCCGGAGGAGCTGGGGAAATGAGGTGTCACATCCTGCCCTGACCCTGCTCCCCTCCCACGGAAACGGCAGAACAAAGGGAGTTTCCTGACTGCCGGGAGAATAGGGGGCGGAGGCCAATGGGTAGAGCAGGGGGCTGGGAGCCCGGACTCCTGGGTTCTGGGCCTTGCCATGACTGGCTGTGCTGAGCAGGGGTAGGCAGCTCTGGCCCAAGACACCCCACCCCACCCCCACCGGAGCTGGGAGCTGCCCAGGGGCTGAGAGAGAGTGACCAGACCCCTTGGCTTCCCCCTGTCCCCGGCATTGACACGGGGGGCGGGGGGCGATGGTTCGCTCTTCTCTGAGCAGGTTTCCTGCCTGGCTCCAACCAGCCCAAGGAAAACAGGCCCTGGACACCCCGCCCTGCCCCTTCCGCTGCCCCCCGCCTCCGCGTGGTGGCAGGGCAAGGGGGGCACATCAGAGAGAAGCCAGGAGGGAATCCGGTCTCTGCACCCTGGCTGTGGGCAGAAGTTACTCGCCTCAGAGCCAGGGAGAGAACCCAGGAGTCCTGGCTCCCAGCCCCCCTGCTCTAACCACCAGCCCCCACTCCCCTCCCAGCGGCAGGGAGAGAACCCAGGAGTCCTGGCTCCCAGCCCCCCTGCTCTGACCCACCAGCCCCCACTCCCCAGATCTCTTTCTTGTATATTTTTGATTTAAATGAATGTGAAACTACCTGATCATACAGATAAGAACAAGTTATAAAGAAGTGACTTTATATCTCTTTGCTAAATGGGTTAACCTAAGTGTTCAGTATAGCGCTGGATCGACTGATCAGAAACAATCAGGAAGAATACTTTCAAATCTTGGTAGGAAGAAGTTTGCTGTTGATATACTGTAGTTTTTGGGTGTGTGTATCACTCTAAGAGCCAGAGACCAGACATACCAGTGTTACTCTCCAATCTCCAGATACTTATACGGTAATGTGGATACATATAAAGGAGTTAGATAGTCTGTTTCTGCAAAATTAGTGTATGTAAGCTATATAACTATAAAAGTGTTTTCTTATTGCAATTGCATGTATTAATGTTTGCTGAACGTGAGTTCAGATTTGTATTTTGCTAAAAGGATTTTAGATGATTGAATACTGTAGGTTGGGAGGGTATCCAGTGCTATAGCTAAAAAATCCTTCTATATTCTTTTTAATTACAAAAGATAATTTTACTAGTTATTCTCTCTTTATAAAAAGTTTTCTATTTAAACTGATCTTTATTTATATATGTGTGAGCCCAGGGTTCTGGTCTAGATTCACAGGAAAGTTGGGTAGGAGAAAGAGGAAGGGAGAGAGAGCATATTTCTCTGTGTGTCAGATACTGTTCTCTCGTAGTCGGTCTGGGAGGGAAAGAAGGAGGTGGAGGAAGTGAATTGTCCTCTCTGTTTTTGAGAATTCAAGGTTTGATCACAGTGATCCTTCCAGGGATACAGGAGGGACCTGGGATAGGAGTGGGGAAAGGTTACTTTCAACTGTGTTAAATCAGTCTGAGGTTTGGGTTCCCGGCAAGTTTAGGGGGCAGAGTATGGACAGCAACGAATTCCTGATTTGTCACGACTACAGTTTAAGGTGTAATTAAGTTAGAGAATTCAATGCTGTAACCCATCTGCTGGACGTGGGGTTCTAGTGGGGAATTATAACATGACACTGTATACAAAACAGTTAAATCACATATGGGAGAAATAGCAGTCAACAACACACAACATTCCCTCACACATACCAAAAAAAAAAAATGATTTGCTTTCTCCGAAAATGCTGCTTAAATATATAATACATTGATACCCAATGGATTGTTAGATAAAAAAACTTTTGACTGTAAGAAAATCTCTATTTTTAAGATATTTTTTTTCTAGATTAGTTCATTCAAAACTGAACATCAAATGAGAGTAGAACAAGGCGAAAGTTAATTTCTGTTCAAACTCTGCTTTGTTCTGGAGGAGGATTTTGAAGCTTATGATTAAAATGTCTGTTCAGTTTCACTTGCTTGTCCCTGATGATCTTTTCGTCTTCCTTACGTTACCTATTTGATATTCACAAAAAACTATTGTGAAAGGACGGAGGTGCTCACACTTTGTTGGAAGCTTCTACATCATTTTTACCCCCAAAGTGAGAGTTATAAATATTCCCTTACTTGTACTATTATGTTAAAAAGGTTAATAAGAATCTATGAAAGATATTGAAATGCATATTGAGAACTAACACATTATTCTAAGTTAATTAATTCAGCTGCCTTTATTTTTTCAAACACTAAAGAATATTAGACAACACATTAGTAGAATATCAATAGCGAACTTAGGATAAACTTTTTTCAATGAAATTGATATAAATTCTGACTGCAAGCTTAGTCAACTTGGTTCAGGATAGAACAATTTTTTGAGAATTTTAATTGCCTAAAGATATATTATCATAGAAATCTGACATCCCTTTAATCTATGTTCAATTTGTGCTATAAAACCAGACAAATGCATGTAAAACTCCATTTGCATAAATTATGTGGCACTTATTCATTGGACTACCAAAGGAACATTTGGCAAATATAAAGTATGTCAAAGTAACTGTTGTAGAAAATTGTATTCTGCCCTTACCAAAAAACATCCCATGCTCAGAAGACTGCAGAACAAAAAGGGATGAATTCTAGAATGCGGCAGAAATCAAGTAAGAAGGTGAACTTCCAAATAAGATTTGGCATATTCTTCTCTTCCAAAAATCTAGAAAAATGCAAAAAAGCGAGCAACTTCAGCTCTGCCCTTCACTTAACACATTATCTAAACTCTTGAATTTTGGCAAAAAGAACAGGGAGTTTATTTTTTGGTTTAAACCTTAGACGACTAAAGGGAGTTATGAGATAAGCTTTCGTGAGGCTAATAGCCCACTATCAAGATTCATGACGGACTATAGTAAGAAATATATATACACATTATAGAAAATGAAAAGGTGTAATACGCATACAGACTCTAAGAGTTAACAATTAATTAATGATGAATATTACAGCAGAAAAAAATTAGTGATAATCAGATAAGCCTTCAGACAGGTGACAAGAAAGGTTCGGATTATTACGTGGAATATGATTCAAGTTTGTATATGACCGCCACTCCGTTTATCTATCAACCAATTAATGGTACTAGTTGCAAATATGCTCAGTTCAGTCGTTTCTGTCTCATTGGAGTTTTTTTTGAAGCTTTTCTTTGCATAAATCACCTTTTAAGTCGTTATTGAGTGAGCAGAGATGTTGAAGGTTTCTACTAATTGATTTTGTGAGATGTTATTGATTCCTTGATTCAGAATTATCCACTTTAATACTTTTGCGTAGAGATGTCTGGTTGTGGCCAATGTAGATAGCAGAGGAATTGCTGACTATGATGCATATATACACATGGTAGTTACAGGTGAACGCGAGCCCTGATTGCGGGGCTGAATGTAGATTAGCCCCTTTAGATGTTACTTGAATAGAATCATTGGAACGAGTTGGCATATCAGCTTGTTGCAAGAGTAGGTTCCTAGTGTTTTTATTTTTTTTGTGTGCTGTGTGTTGCTGGTGAGTTTCTTTGTTCGATGGAGCTGAGTGTCTAAAGCGAGATGATTGTCTCCAAAGTCTGTATGTAGAGTGGGATTGTGTTGCAGGATAAATATGTAGATCTTTTGATGAATGCGTGTGAGAGGTTTAGTTTGAGGGCGAAGTGATGGCTATGTGTTTTTGTGTTTTCTTTGTTGGGCCTGTCTGTAAGTTAGATGTATTCTGGTATTTCTGGATCTTGTCAATCTTATTTTACACTTACAGCAGGCGGATTGTAGTTAGTTAAGATGCCTTGATATGATCTTGAGTGTGTTGTCTGACGGATATGAGCAATGTGGTTTATCATTAA
This sequence comes from Chelonoidis abingdonii, assembly GCF_003597395.2. Classification (NCBI taxonomy): domain Eukaryota; kingdom Metazoa; phylum Chordata; order Testudines; family Testudinidae; genus Chelonoidis; species Chelonoidis abingdonii. The sequence goes on from NC_133776.1 coordinate 36,039,074, forward strand.
GCTTGCTGTAGACCAGGGTAGCAACCTATGCACAATATGCAAGCTGATTTTCAGTGAACTCACGTGCCTGGTCTGGCAACAGGTCCAGGGGCTCATGCATTGTTAATTAATTTTAAAAAAGTTCTGAAAACATTTTTGAAACCTTAACTTACAATTTACGTTATAACATAGTTTAGTATATATATTATATGAATTATAGAACGAACCTTCTAAAAGATGAAAAAATGTATGACTGGACGTGAAACTTTAAATTAGAGTAATTAAATGAATCAGCACTTCACTTCTCAAAGGTTGCTGACTCTGATTGAAGACAATGTCATGTGGTGTGTCCTGATGGAGTATGTATGAGAGTATAGTGGTACAGTCGGTTTTTGGTATATAGCGGTGTTTTATGTGATAATTGCTTCATATAGCGCTAAGTATGTCAGGAATGGACTCGTTATGTGTGATTCGGTCCAGGCTTGTATTGATGTGTTGGGGTGGAAATTTGAAATTCATGTGTGAATCTCAGGGCTTTTTTCCATGGTGCATATATAATGTCATAATGTAGTGCAGGAGATCATGGGTAAGGCGGTAAGAGCTTGTAATACGAGATTAAGAGTTGCTTCTCGTGAGCTCAGCGTCCATGAGATGCTAGTCCGTTGGGCAGCATACCGTAGAGTGGATGTATATTGTCCCAAATGTGAAATTAGTTGTGGTAAAGACAATATCACAAAGTTAGCCTACCCTAGGTTGCTGTGACATTATTCCGGAATATCTTTTTGATGTTGTAGTCTATTTTTGTGTGAAGTTATGGTTAGCTTCTGATCGCATATGTGGCTCAGTGGTAGTTTTCTGGAAAGTTCCACCATGGATGGTATGTTTATCCACAAGAGATTCAGTTGTAGTGCTAAAGATATATGGGATTGTTGGTTAGCATAAAGGGCTGAGAGAGAGTCACACATAGCCAGACCACTTAGCTGCTAGGTCAATTTGCCTGGAATAATGGAAGCGTCCAGGATTTCCAGGTAAGGATATTGAGAAGCAAATATGAATTTACACCTAGTCGGGGTTATGGCAGTGTCTGAGAGATCTCTCTGGATTCAGGGAGTCTTAAGAAATGTGAGTGTCAGCCTGTCAAGAATAATCGGGTCCGGCGGCCCGCATGGAGAGGAATCACAAAGGCTGTGGCGTCGGGAGTTCAAAAGGCTCTGAGTCTCCACACAGCAAAGGCCCAGAGCCCTTTAAATCTGAGCGCGGCCCGGTTCAGAGTTGTGAGTGCTTCACACTTGCGGGAGCCATGAGCCTTAATCCAGCCATGGCGGGATTCTATTTAAGGCTGAAAAAAAACATGGCTGCTCAAGCGGCGGAACCAGAGGCCCTTAAATTCAGCACCGGGATTCAAAAGACATCTGATGCTGAAAGAATTTTAAATTCTCCGGACGACGCTTGAAAATACAAGACATTGGCTGACGTATGGCGGGAGCCAGAGCCTTTAATCTGAGCCACTGGCCCATGGATACAAAAGGCTTGAGCTGACAACAAGAGGGATTCCCAAACCTCATGTTTACTAAAACTCAAACACCACCACCAGCTCAGCTTAAGTAAGGGGCTTGGAGCTGTCAGTAGGGCGAAAAAAGAGGTTCAAGGGCTACAGGCAAGCTGGGAACACGAGTATTAGGGTTTAAAGGATTTTTAAAAGGCAGAACTCTGCGCTCTGAGGGAGCCCCAGAAGCCTTTTTAAATCTCAGCTGCGGCCCAGATGAAATCAAATAGCTCATGGGCTGCCCGCAGAGATTTCCTGCCATAGAGCTGAAAATTTAAGGTCTCAGGGCTCCCACTGGTGCAGGCACTAGAGCCTTTTGAATCTGCGC
>NC_133776.1:36040951-36057603 GCF_003597395.2 Chelonoidis abingdonii
CTCCCAGAGCTGCTGAGATGGGCGTGTGGTTTATAACAGCTGGGGTCATCCATGGCAGGAGTGGGGAGGGATGCGTGCAGCCCTGGCCCCACGGAGGAGACAGGGAGGCAGAGGTGATTGACGGATGGAGCTGGAGGGAGTGGTGCGGAATAGGGTGTGGGGGGAATGGAGATTTTATACCCATCTCGACCCAGACAAGATCTGTGGGGAGCCATGTGAGTAGCCGCGGAGGGCCTGCATGGAGGCTGTGGGGCGGCTGCTGGGGGCTGATTGTCCTCGCTGCCCCGCCCTCAGAGACCTGTACTCCCCAGGGGCCAGCCCAACGAAAATAACGCTCATTTGGCCACGAAGCTCGGTTACCCCCGATCGCCCTGCCCATGAGAAACTGGAGGCACCATCGCAGACAGATCCTGGTGCGCCCCTCTCCCCCGGGCTCCCCCCCTTATCTCCCACCCTAGCCTGCCGGCTAGAGGGTCACGAAACAACCCTGGCCAGTGGGGTGCTGGGGAGTGGAGCGATTGGGGGGGCCCGGCTCCTTCAAGCACCCTATAAATTGGGGCTGCTTCCAATTAAACGGTGGGGGCAGGGCTGACTGCAGGGGGCTGCGGGCGGAGTGCAGGGCACCGCAGGCCGGGGAGCAGGGGGATGTTTCCTTTTTCGTCCTTTGACACATCTGTCAAGTTCCTTATTGGGCTGCATTTGCTGGTGTATTTAACGTCTCTTTTTATCTTTCCCCTCTCTGTCACCCTCAGGGAGGAGGAGACCAGACTGGGGAGAACCAGGCCAGTTCCTGCTCCCAGCCCCCCTGCTCTAACCCACCAGCCCCCACTCCCCGTCCCAGAGCCGGGGAGAGACCAGGAGTCTCTGGCTCCCAGCCCCGCCTGTTCTACCCATCCAAGCCCCAGTCCCCTCCCATGCCTGGAGAGAACCCAGGAGTCCTTGGCTCCCAGCCCCCCCGACTCTCTGACCCACCAGCCCCACCACTCGCCTGTCCTCATGGCGGGGAGAGAACCAGGAGTCCTGGCTCCCAGCTCCCCTCCACATTTCATCAATCCACCTCTGACCAGGAATCATGATCAAGAATTGTTCCCCTTCCTACTCTGGAGTCCCCCGCCCCCCCCCCCCCCCCCCCCCCCCCCCCGGCCCCCCCCCCCCCCCCCCCCGCCCCCCCCCCCCCCCCCCCCCCCCACCCAGCTCTGCGGTGCTGAGACGCAGCCCTCTGGCGTGGTGTTGGCTGGGTGTAGCGGGCGATGGAGTGCCGCGCGCGGCGCGGCGGTGGGGGTGCCGGCTGAGATGCGTGAGCGAGCTTCTGGAGTGCAGTGTGGGCCAGTGGAGCCCGGAGGTGTAGGTCGCCGTCGGCTCTTCTGGTTGGGTGCGTCAGGAGAGTCGCGTGGTTCCGACTCGCGTCTGAGGGGTGCCGGGCCGGGTACCAGGGGACCCTGCGCGCCGGTCTGGTGTTAAGTGGCATCGATCACGCCGAGCTGTGGTTGTCAGGCGCTGTTAGTTACGGTTTTTGACACACAGGGCAGTTCCCATGGCAGCCAGGGGGCAGGGGGGACACGCCCAGTTCACTGCACCTCCGCTCCCCACCGCACACACAGGTACAACACAACACAGACCATTAAACCACAGACTATGTGGAAGGGACCTCAGGAGGTGTCTAGTCTCAACCCCCGCACTCAAACGCAGACCCCACCCCCACACAGCGCAGCCTTGCTACAACCCTCTACACACAAACACACACACACACCACCTCACGCTTGCCCCGTCCACACCCAAGCCTGCAACAACCCCTCTACACATACACACACACAACACACATTCCCACGGCCTGCAACAACCCCTCTGCACGTTGCACACACACACACACACACACCTACACATGCCCCAGTACGCACCCCACAGACTGCTGAAATAACCCCTCGCACACAACACATACACACACACAGCCTGGCATAGCCCCTATACACACACATACACACACAGAGCCTGTGACAACCCCCTCTCCACACAACACGCAGAGCCCTGCAACAACTCCTCTACACACACACACACACACACACACACCACCTGCTACAACCCCGTACACAGACACACAACTCAACAACAACACATCGTGCTGCCCGGTACACACAGCGCGCTAGAACAACTGTCCACACACACACACGACACCACACACACCCCCACGCCCCCTTGTGTAAACCCTCCCACACCCCGCCCTCCGCAGACCCCCCGTCCCCTCGCGCTGGCTCAGAACGTTTGCGAGCCGCACACAGCCCGGGTGAGCGGGGGTCTCGGGGGCTGCGCGTGGGTTTGAGGGGATCCCCAGTGCAAGAGCAAGGGGGTCCTTGGGGGGATTTTCACCCCCCCCGTTCTGCACCGGTGAGCTCAGGCAGGGTCCCGAGGCAGCACTCGCGGCTGGCGGGAGTCGGGTTGCAAACTTTGGGTCCCCCCCAGCCAGGATCTCGGGTGCTTCGGAATGCAAGTTCGCAATATATTTCCATCTCTAGATCTCCATTTTCCATTTTTGTTTCCTGCATAATCGATGCCTGTCTTTACTATGGCGGTCGAGGGACAGGCACGAAGACTCATTCTGCCCGCCGCGCCAACATGTTGGGGATGAGGCTGAGTCGGTGCGGAGAGTCTGGAGGAAAAATTGATTGCCAAGAGCGTTGCAGGGTCCGGGAAGTGTGATTGGGGACCCATTGGCAGAAAATCCAGGTGTGCCCCCCTGGAGGGACGAGGTTTGGGGGCTGCAAAGGTTTTTTGGATCTTTCCGAGCTTAGGGTGCAGCGTTGTGTGGCGGATTCTGAGGGAGAGGGGGGGAACAACCGCTCGCCAAGATTTCGGGGGGTTTCTCAGCAAGATTGGGAGGCACCCTGTTGAGGGCAGCCACTTTGGCGACTGGAAAAGCTTTTGGGGGCACATCTTCAAAAGCCTTGCGTGCCTAGGTGTGAGGGAAGGGGGCTCACCGGCCAGAGTCAGTGCTAGCCGTTGGGGCCCCTAAAAATAAAAAAATTATTTCGGATGCCTCAAATATCGGGTCCCGCTTGAGCTGCACATGGGACCAAAGCAATTGCTCAGTCTGCTGGCTCCAGCGGATGGCCTGGGGCTGGGATTTAAAGGGCTCGGGCTCCCTCAGTGGCAGGAGCTCTGGGCCCTTTAAATCCCTGCCCCAGCTCTGCAAAGCTCCGGGTTCCCCCAGCTGCCGGAGCCCTGGACCCTTTAATTTGCCCCGACAGCTCCCAGCTACCTCTTCAGCTGGGATCCCCAGGTTGATTTTAAATCAACCATCATCTCCCCACCCCCAACCTTCCTTTTTGGCCCACAACTGTTTTGGTGGGGCTGCGCTGGGGAAGGAAGGTTTGTTTCTGCAGGACTGGGAGGTCCTGGGGCGGGGTGTTTCCGCGGGGCTGGGAGGTCCTGGGGCGGGTGTTTCCGTGGGGCCGGGAGGTTTAAGCTCTCAGCTGTTTTCTTTGGAGTAACGTGGCCTTCGCCCCTTTACGAGTTGTGCAGGCCTGGTGTAGTTTCTTTTGGTACCCTCAGTGGGATCAGAGGATAATGGCCTGTAGAATGTGGAGTTAAGAGAGCTGCCTAGCAGCCTCTTGTTCATGATGATGCACATTTATAACTGTTGCTTCAGTTCATGCTAATCTTATCCATTCTCAGAAACTGCAGTGATGAGAGAGAGAAAATTTCTAACAAAATTTCTGATTTTTAATTGATACGGATTTCTATAATAGCATCATCTATTTTCTTGCCATCATACTTCAAATGCAAGTTTCATTTAAAAGGACCACAAATCACTCATTCCTAACAATATAATGTTTTGCTGCAGACTGAGGGTCCAATTCCAGATCCCATTACTGAATATTCAAGTTGTACTTAAGGAGAAAGGGTGGTTAAGGTTTTGGACTGGAACCCAGGAGATGTGGGTTCAGTTCCTAGCTCTGCTACAGACTTCTTGTGTAATCTTGAGCAAGTCACTTAATCTCTCTGTTCCTCAATTCCTTATCTGTAAAGTAGGAATATTAGTATTTTCGTACCTCACAGGGATGTTGGAAGGATAAATTAGTGATTATGAGGTGTTGAATTATTATGGTAATGGAGCAATATATTAGATACTGTAGATGGGTTAATTTCTGTGCCAAAGGGCCATGTCCAAATGCAAGATTAAGCTTCCTATTAAGGTGTGAAATTTGAGTACTTCCTTGGCACGCAGAGAAGTTAATTTTAAAAAATATGCAGTAGTCAACATAGACTTCACCAGTGTTATTTTATTCTATTTACATTCTCTTATCTTTTCAGACACAACCTGCCTCTTCAAATCATGTTTGCTTTTGATAAAGATGACTGGATTATTTTGTGCTCACAGAGAGCTAATCAGAAAATGGCAGCATAGTGTTTCTGTGGAAATGTTGATTCCTTTTTGAAAAACTAAAAACATTCAGAAAACCAAATTTTTCAGTCAAAAATGGGGGAAAGTTTTGGCTAAAAATTGTTTTGACTTTCAGTTGATGAAAAATCTGTAGTATAAATGTAGACTTAGTAGGGAAGGGGATCGGGGGGTTGAGCTACAGGAGAAGGGTATGAGGGCTCCGGCTGTGGGTGCAGGCTCTGAGGTGGGGCCGGGAATGGGGGGTTTGGAGTACAAGAAGGGCTGGGATTAGGGGTTTGGAGGGCAGGAGGGTGATCAGGGCTGTGGCAGGGGATTGGGGTGCGCTCAGGCTCTGGGCAGCACTTACTGCAAGCAGCTCCCCTCTAGTTCCAAGGCATGGCCAGGCAGCTCTGCGCGCTGCCCTGTCCACAAGTGCCACCCCCTGCAGCTCTCAGATTCTTCTCAGCAGTGCTGCTGCCAGGCCACTTATCCCCCATTCTTATTTGTGCATTTGTTCTTTTTTTCCTTTGTATAGCACTTTACATTTCTCTTTGTTGAATATAATTTTGTTTACTATAGTCCAGTTCTTTAATCTATCAAGATCCCTTTGAATTGCAGTTCTATCCTCCAAAATATTGGCCACCCCCTGGCTTTGTCATCTGCATATTTGATCAGTGTATTCTCTATTCTTACATCCAGATTATTAATAAAGATGCTAAACAATCCTGGGCCCAGAACAGATCCCTGTGGAACCTCACTTGAGATCTCCCTCCAGTCTGACATCATTCCATTAATAGTTATTTTGTTTGCAGTTATTTAGCAAATTATGTATCTATGTAAAAGTAATTCTGCTGAGCCTGCATTTCTCCAGTTTACTTATCAGAATGTCATGTGGGACTGTGTCAAAAACCTTGCTGAAGTCCAGCTGTATTATATCCACCGCATTCGCCCTATTTACCAAACCAGTTACCCTGTCAAAGAAGGAAATCAAGCGGATATGGAATGATTTATTCTTAGTAAATTCATACTGGCTGCTAGTGATTACCCCTTCATCCTCAAGTATTCACAAACTGAATGTTTTATAGATTGCTCTAGTAGCTTCCCAGATATCAAAGTCAGGCTGACTGGTCTATAGTTCAGTCTGAAGGAATTCAAATCTGCACGGCAGTCAGAAGGTCTCTGATCTGTTCTCTGCTTGCCCCAATCTGCATCCCTTCCCCCTTATTGTCCATGGTAGCTTTGCTAGTCATCCAGTCACATGTTATTTTTTCTGAGAAGACTGAAGCAAAGTAGGCATTGAACAGTTCTGCCTTCCTATCATCTTCTGTTACCAGCTCACCTTCTCCATTGAGCAGCGGACCCACACCATTCCTGATCACTCTGTTTTCATATTTGAAAAAACTCTTCTTGTTGTCACTAACATTTTTTGCCATCTGCAACTCATTCTTTGCCTAAATTATGTCTACACCATGGTTGAACACCTGCAGCTAGCCTTTGTCAGCTGACTTGGGCTTATGGGGCTCAAGGTGCAAGGCCGTAAAATTGTGGAGTAGACATTTGGGCTCCACACACAGCCCAAACATCTACACAAAATTAAACAGCCCAAGCCCCATTAGCGTGAGTCCGCTGACACAAGCCAGCAGCTGGTGTTTAACTGCAGTATAGCCCAAGTCTCTTTTGAAAATGAGACTTTGATGCTTTTGAAAATCCTACCCTTACTCTGATTGGTTAACATATTTCTTCAGCTGAGAAGACTAAAATTCTACAATTAGATGACACAGATAAAAAGAAGTCACAGTTAAGAAATGCTTTGGTCTTTCAGAGCACGAAGAAGGGAGATGCAGAAAATTTATTTTTGCTAACGCATTAGTAGAAATTTTTGGATTACAAAACTTTGCTGGGTGGGGATTGATCTTAACTCAGATGGGTGTCTATTTTTGAAGAGGTGGGCCAATTCTGCTTGAGGGTGTTTAGTCTGGTTAACGTGCAGTTCCCTTGAAATGAACAAGTTCTTATTAGAAGTGGAACAGTACGAAAACCCCAGATCTGAATGCTCTAGAAATTTGTTTTATAAATTGATGTGGTGAAGAAAGAGGTCAGTTCAAGAGGAAATTTGAGTCTATACAGTTGTTATGAAAAGTTCCCTGGAGATATTCCAGGTATGGAAGCAGGCTCTGAAGTGCTTTCCAATGAGACAGACCTTCTCTTTTCTCAAAAAATCAGGGAAGAGCTCCTCTAGGGATTCCCATAGAGAAGTCCTCCTCATTTACTACAGGAGATGGTGATGCAGCCCATAATTCTCTCTCAGTCTGAAATATAGATATGGACATATCTGTGGTTCTCAGATTCAGGTGTCAAACAGCATGCAAAAAGGTATCTTGCTACAACTTTCAGATTTATTTATTTTGGAATTTGTGTTCATTTTGATTTGTGTTCAGTGAGCTTTGGAAATGCATATGTATTATTTTTAATCAATCAGTTACTTTGCTTGTTCCCATAATCACCTTTCCTTTGTAAGATAATGATCTATGGTAGTTTTTTGGCGTTTGGCATAACGAAGTATCTAGATTGGTTACAACAACGTGACTCAGGCTACGTCTACACTGCACTTTCATTGGTAAAACTTTTGTGGGTGAGGGGTGTGAAAAAAAACCACACCCCTGCCTGACAAAAGTTTTACCGACAAAAAGCATCGGCATGGATAGTGCTTTGTTGGCCGGAGATGCTCTCCTACTGACAAAGCTACCACCTTGCTGGGGGTAATTTTATTTTGCCAGCAGGAGAGCTCTCTCCTGCCAGCAAAGAGTGGCTACACAGGAGACCTTTCAGCGGCATGGCTATAGCGGCACAGTGTAAGGTTGTCTTAAGCTATATTTCCCAAATCTGAACCTTAGCGTCCAAAATTTGGGTACCTGCATAAAACCTCTAAGCTTAATTACCAGCTTAGATCTGATATGCTGCCACCAATCAGGACTTTGGGTGGAGCCCCTGATTAGCTCCGGTCTCCCCAACCTCCTGGGTTCCAGACTCGATACCTGAATCTCACAACAAAGGGAAATAACCCACCCCTTCCCCCTCTTTACCTCCTCCAGGCTTCCCTCCCTGGTACCCTGGAAGATCTATACTTAAACTCCTTGAATTCAACAGAAGAGGACATTCACCTTCCCCCCTCCTTCTTTTCCCCCTCCCAGTCTTTCCTGAAGAGACAGTAATCCTGGCACAGAGATCCTATCCCCTTGCCTCAACTAGAAAAGAATCAAACAGGTCTTAAATAGAAGCTTTAATAAAAAAAGAAAGAAAAGACGAAAAAAAATGATCTCTGTAATCGAGGTGACAATATTACAGGGTTATTTGCTATAAAAAAATGAATAAACAGCCTTATTCAGAAAAAATACAATTAACATTTCCCGCAAATACACACTGCAAAACGAAAACAATGTAAAAACCTATATTGTTTTTCTATCTGTACTTACAACTTGGAAACAGAAGATTAGAGAGCCTGGAGATAGTGTAATCACCCTCAGAGCCTAGAGAGCACTGACACAGAACAAAGGACCCACACCCAAAACTTCCCTCCCTTGAGATTTGAAAGTATTTTGTTTCCTGATTGGTCCTCTGGTCAGGTGTTTGGTTCCCTTTGTTAACCCTTTACAGGTAAGAGAGACATTAACCCTTAGCTATCTGTTTATGACAAAGGTATACAGTGTAGATATAGCCTAAGTATTCTGCGCATCAGCTTATGACTTCAGCAAGGCCTTCCTTTGATTAATGAGCACTGGCTTATTCTTCAGATGAATTCACACTAGATGTTGCCCAATGCCTACAGCATGGGCATCCCAGGGAATTTATTGAAACACATCTGTACTTGAAGCAACTTTTCTTGGAGATCTAATTAATCTAAAAACAGCTTGTTTGAAGATAATGCCAATGATAAGGGAAAGAGGCAGTCAACAATATAAAAGGAAATTTGTTCATGAAAATTTTCCACAAATTGAAACCAATCATTTCTCAAGTTAGGGATTATGTAAGACACTCAACACTGGGCCTACTCCTCTGATGTGAGTGGGAATTCCCATTACATTCAAAGATCTGGCTAATGTCTGATACTGGCTTGCCCAGGTGTACAAGTGGGGGACAGTTTACAAGGAGCATCTTCCCATTCCATGCTCTTCTGATTGCTCGCCGTTACTGTCTTCTTGGACACCAGCCACCCAAAAGAAGTTGGGAGGGGCAGTACTCTGGACTGAACAACAACAAAAAATGCTGCATATTTAAAAAATGTGAAGTGTCCCCACTCACCTTGGTCACCAGGCAAGTACACCAATATAATATTTTTGTATGAAAACTGAAAGCAAGTTTTGATGCCACACTGGATGGCTACAGAGAACTGAAATATCTAGCAAAATACTTGGCATCCAAATACAAATTCAACTACCTTCTCTATGTTGACGATTCACAGATATACCTCTACTCCAGACGTGTTGCCTTCTGTCCAAACTAAAAACTTCGGCCAGTCTCTGACGTCTCCTTGTGAATATCTAGCCCTCAGTTCAAGCTAAGCATGGCTAAAACAAAGCCCGACCCACTACCTCCTTTCTCAATCACTGTGGACATCATCACCATTTTGTCAATTGCTCAGGCTGTAACCTGGGCATCATCTTCGACTCAGTCTCTCTCTAGGTCTTCACATCCATACTGTATCTAATCTTGCTGATTCTTTCTGCATAACCTCTCTAAGATACAGCCTTTCTTATCCATCCACACAGCTATAACTCTTGTCCAAGCTCTCATCATCTCATATCTTGATAACTGCAACATCCTTCTCTCTGGCCTTGACAAATGCAATCTTGCCCCCCTTATATGCATTCAGAATGCTGCTGCAGAGATCATTTTCCTGGCTTGTCGCTTTGACCATGTCACCCCTCTCTTTGAGTCCCTCCACTGGCTCCCCCTTCTCTATTACATCAAACATAAGATGTTTGTGTTCATTTTCAAGGACTTTCACAGTCAATCCCCACCCTACCAGTCACCTCTCGTTCACTGTTGAGTGGGTGATGCTCATCTCCAATCAGTCCATGATGCCAGATTTCATTGCCACTTGTTAATTTTCAAACAAGCACCTTCATGCTTTCTCCCGTGATTCCCTGCATGGTTGGAAGGAGCTCTCCATAAACATCCACAAAGCTATCTCATTATGCACTTTCAAATCTCTCTCAAAACTCTCCTTTTCTGGGATGCCTACAAAAAACTTGATGAAGGTTAGGCTGTGTGTGCTTAACATGCAGCAGTAGTTCCAAGAGAGTGTGTATCAAGGGAAAATATCCCCCTAAGTGATTTTGCAATCTCCAGGCTCATTTTCGGGAGGAAAAGAGACTAAAACCAAAATATCAGCATACCAAATGAAAGAAAACAGCAAGAAATGAGAAGCACAACTCCATGTGTGTTTTAGAATGACAATAAATTTAAAATAATAAATAAACATGGCTTATTTAATTTTTGAAAGGTAATCCCATTCACAACTGAATTAACAAAGACATATCCCTATGAAGATAACTTTCATTATGTAAATCAGTGCACTGATGTCTTCTTGAGTTTGCAGCCAAACAATAGCACCATCAAAGATGAAAAGTTCCCTGATCATCTAAATAAATTAATAACTTCAAAGCCTAGTTGTGACAATCTAAATGTCATCACTATTAAACAAGTAGCCAAAATGCAAACAACCATCTTAAATCATTAAAATGTAATTATAAGAGACAGCTGGGTCCAATATTAATTTAGACTGTGGGGACTCATAATAAGGAAAAATATGAAACTTTCACATAACCAGAATTAAACTGCTGAATGTGCCAGCCAGAGCTGTACACCGAGAACATGTGAAACGTGTTTTGTGTGTATCCAGTTGTAACAAATGCTTATAGAACACTTGCGCTATGATATGGCTATTGAATGCAATACAGTGATAGCAACAAATTCAACCATCATCATTACCCTCCCTCTATCTTATATGCAAAATACTTTTCATGTAAACAGCTGAGGCTATGAGATAGCCACCTGTCGCTAAAAAGTGAGGTAGCTGAATTGGGTAGGTAGTTGGAAAGTGGTAGTGTCATAGAAGATCCAGCAGAAATAGCAATGAAATAGAGATTCAAATCACCCCTTTGCAGAGTTCCAGCACAAGGTTTATGCACCACAAATCTAATTTAAGCCCAATTAAGATCAAGTAGAATTTAAGTGGTGCAAATACTTTAGGCTGGCTCTCTGCACAGGGGTGAATTTCATCCCAAAGCCCTAAAGAAGCACACACATACATAAGTAATCCCAGTGGGTCTATTCATGGGCAGAAGGATATATACATAAACATTTGTAGGATTAGGCTGTAAATGTGTAATATGAGGGTTGTTTTTAGTTAGACTTCTGGTTATAAAATTATGACACTACTTTGTATGTCTCCTGTGTATTTTACTTGATTTTTATTGGTGGCATTTTGAAATGTAGACTGGTAGTTTGCGGGGCAGAGTATGTTTCTGGGAGGAGTAGGCAGCTAGGGAAAAAAAAAAAAAAAAAGAAAAGAAAAGGGTAATTTGGGCACTAGTATAGGAGTTGGGAGATGTAAGTACAATTCCTTGCTCTGCCACAGACTTCCAGTTTCACAAATGTGGCTAACAACAAACTTCACTATCTCACAATGGTGTTGTGAGGATAAATATGGTCAAGATTGTCAGGTGCTTGGATACTACAGCACTGAAAAACATGCAAGTATCTCAGATGGATAGTAACTATAGGCTGAACCCGGAGAGCTAGATTATTTTTAAGAACATAAGAATGCCCATACTGGGTCAGACCAGAGGTCCATCTAGCCCAATATCCTTGTCTTCCAGCAGTGGCTGGTGCCAGATGCTTCAGTGGGAGCGAACAGAACAGGGCATTTCATGAAGTGATCCACCCTGACCTCGGGGGGCAAGAGAGTCACATAAAGCCCCTTGCATGGGTGGGAGAATGGATACCCTGGCATGGGGGAAAAATGGAGGCCTGACAATGAAGGTCACACCAAGCCCCTGTCACAAGGGAGAGCACGGGGGGAATGACTGAATAGAGTGGAGGGAATGGAGGAATGCAAAGAGCCCCTGGTGTGGGCAATGAACTTGGCCTATATAAGCAACAAAGTGTGCAACCCTCTAGTTTATACTTAGAGGTTTACTACAAAACAGTATTACAATATGTATTTTGAAAAGCACTGAAACCCCCCCTGACTTTTATACTACTTCATTACACATTGGGAATCATTATATATAGCTTAGCATCTAAAATAGGTTCCACAGTCTGAGTGTCCATTACTTGTGTATGAAGCAACAGCAACCAGCTTCCACTAATGAGCCCTGTTTTCCCCAGACTTTTGGAAGGTGATGGGATGAAGGTAGGATAACTTTTGGTTTTATTATTATAATTATATTTGCTGATGGATATTTAGTTCCCAAAAATGGACTGAGTAGTCATTTTCTATTGTATTGCATATTTTCATGTATCTAATGGGTATCCCAAGCATAGGATGGTTGCCTATTCAGGCTTATAAATTTATATAAAATGCAAATTGCATACATAAATAACTTTACCAGTTGTCAATATTGTGCATTTTTCCTGTAATACATTTTCCTCAAGAAACAATTGAGTGTTTTTGATAAAAATCTCCTAGTCATTTAGATACCAAATTGTAAATAATAAACATATCTTTAAAAAAAAAAAAATCAGTGAGCCAAGATTGCTTGTTGTGACTGTAGCAAAGCGAGACTCAGCAGTGCGGCACCTCCTGCTGCTTATCCTGGGAATTAACTCTTTTACAGCTTCAGAGCACCCTCTGATGTCTTGCCTGCCTCAGGCCCCATGTCCCTCTTGGACCCCGGTGCCCTTTACCTCAGGGTTCTGCCCCTGCAGTACCCCACCATGCTCTGGGTCTCCCCTCCTAGGGGAACCCCCAGCCCTCTCACCCACCTTGCCTTAGTCGCTACCGCCAGTTGTCATCTAGCCTCTGCTCACTGGGGCAAACTGCAGTCCGTAAAGGCCACACATCTTTGGCAAGGGGGTCAGACCAGCTGCCTCTGCCTAAGGTCAAGCTGTATCCTCTGCAATCCCAGTACCTGTTTTGGCCTTTTAGCAAGGCCTGCAGCCCAGGGATTTACCAGGCTGGAGTGCCCTAGCACTGCTCTGGTTCAAGTACCCTTCTTTCCCAGGCAGCCAGGTCCTTCTCTCTCAAGAGCTAGAGAGAGACTGACTTAGTTGCTGGTTCGCAGCCCTTTTATAGGGCCAGCTGTCTCCTAATTGAGCATGGCCCCAGCTGTGGCTGCCTTCCCAGTCAGCCTTTTCTTATTGGCTCTCAGCTTTTAAGCCTTTCTGAGCCGGAGCAGGGTGACCACCCTGATACAGTGACATAATATGCATTTATTTAGTTGGGTTAAGAACAATGAATTTTGCCTAGTGGCTAGAGCACTGGACTAGGACTCAAGAGATATGGGTTCTAGTTCCAGCTGTATTCTGGGCCTGCTGGCAAGTAGCTTTATCTCTCTGGCCAGGGCTGGCTTTAGGAAGTGCAGGGCCCGATTCGAATACCCAGCGGCTGTCTGGGTCTTCGGCGGCACTTCAACGATGGGTCCTTCACTCTCTCCGGGTCTTCCGTGACACTGAATGACCCGCCGAAGACCCGGGGCAAGTGAAGGACCTGCTGCTGAAGACCCAGACTGCAGCTGGGTTAGTAAAAGTTAAAAAGTTAGGTGCTCTTCTTTAGGGCGCGGGGCCAGATTCAGAAGAATCAGCCTAAAGCCGGCCCTGTCTCTGGCCTTTATTTTCCCTACCCCATCTATAAAATTGGATAATGATACTGACCTCCTTTATAAAGCACTATGAGATCTACTGAATAAAAGCATGATATAAGAGGTAGATATTCTTTATTATGGTTTGATCTGTTTTCTTCTTTCCTTTCAAGTGCTTGTAAATGATGCAAGTTGGTACATCAGTATAATTATCAACCTAGACTGTTCTTTCTAATGCGAAAACCATAACAGAAATCGGTAATAGTTAGTAAGAAATAAGAAATATGCATGCGCTAGCCCAGGTAAACTTATCAGATTCTGCTTCCTTTTATCCTGCTAAGTGCTGCACCTTTATCTGATATAATAAGATAGATTGTGTCTGCACTTGGTGCTCACATTATACTGGTTTAATTAGAAGAACGCATATGCTAATAAAACAGAATCTGGTCTGACAAACTGTAGATCTAGTCTAACTGTACAGATATCGCCTGCAGTTTCATGAGTTGGGTGCGATAAGCTGCACAGTAAATACGTAGCTGCTTCATCACTATTATCAATGCAGTTTGCAGATTAAAATGATGCACGACATAAATCAGGCACATCATTATAAAATAAACAATAAAATTTATTAAATACATAGTTAATTGTCAAACAAGTAAGATTTTAAATAATTTGATAAACCACATCAACTTGTTATTCTGAAAGCTCCTTCTTTTTCACTTCTGTTTTAATATTGATATTCAATGTAAATATATATATTAGTCATTGTTTAATTAAAGACTGTCATAAGAATACAAAACGAGAGAAGATTATTGCCTTGTGGCTGTATCTCAACTTACATTCTGACTTTGTGTGATGACTTGCAACTTTTAATGTTCTCTTTACAAGTCCTAACCATTCAACCACGTAGCTTACATGCTATTTTATTCCTTGAGTAGTCAATCTCAGCCCATTTGTATCCTAATTTTTTAAAAAAAGTGCTCTCTCTCAACAGTGATGTTCTTCAAGTTTTAATGTGATACAATATAACTAATACCAACATACTACACTGGGAATATCCAATGAAGAATATATGCAAATAGGACGAACGTATCGATGTTATTTTTCCTTTTCAAATAATTCAATGACTTGCCCATCCATAATCCAACCGGGACTAATCTTTATAACTGTTTTCATAACAATTGAGTACTAAAACGTATTGCCTCAATTGCCAATCGTAAACTAAGCAAGCAGAACATTTTGCTTATATATGCTAAGGAAAATCATTGCCTCTTCTTAAGTTTCCATACTTCAGTGCTTTACTGCCCTTCGTTTTCATAAATCTTTCTTACATTTGGCAAGGTCATTGTCCATTTTATTTGATATGTTGAAGCTTCTTATATGCCTTGATAGGCAGTCCACCTCTCAAAAAAATGTAGACAAAGTCTCGAAGCGCTGTATCCTTTTTCTGGAGGGAGGAAAAAAAAAGGGAAAAAAATCTCGCCCGCCTGGCTTTCCATTGCATCTAGTAAAAGCCACACCCTTCACAAAACAGTTACTGCATCTTATATTTTTCTAAACTTCACACAACCCTGACATCAACTATAACACAAACCAGATTTTTTTGAGTACAACAGCATATCTACAGAACAACAAGTTTAATTAAAAAAAAGAACAGTCTAGTTGATAATTATTACGATTTACCAACTTGCATCATGACAAGCATTAAAGGAAAAAGAAACAGATCAAACCATTAATAAAGAATATCTAACCTCTTATATCATGCTTTTATTCATAGATCTCATATGCCTTATAAAGAGTTCATCATTATATCTCCTCTTTTTGGGGGGTGTTATACCAATGGTAAGCTGTTATGTCTTTCTGCAGTGGCAATTCTTAACATGTCCCCATTTGCATGTATAATATGAATGGTTCTGTTTCCCACATTGGTGGTGTTTTTTTTTTTTTTCTTTCTAGGAACTATGTTACCTTTTAACAGATGATTGGTAACTGTTTGCCATTCAATGCCAAGACTGATAGAGATCTCAGCTAAATCAGTGCTTACAGTAAGCTGAGACTTTTTGTTATTGTGGCAAATAGTAAATGTGATTATTGGTAACCACAGTACTTATATTACATTTACATTTGTCTTCTGGTGGGTTATTAACACTTTTTAAACAATTTCCCCCAAGAATAACACATACACATAGCTCATTATACAGTACTTTGGTCTCATTATTAATTTTATTTCACATACAAGATTCTAGTGAGATGTCTTTACTACAGGGCTTTGGAGCAACAGGCATGGATAAGCATACCCGCTTTTGAGGAGTCCACTTGGTACAACCTCTGGTGTCCAATAGTTTCCCTTTTCTCCATAGCCCACTGGCTTGAGGTCCAGGACAGCCAGAAAGATCCCAGGTGCAATCTGGGGAGTGGGCTAACCTTCCATATCTTTGCTTCCAGAGCCTGTTGGTATGCAATTTTAACAACAATTTCTTCACTTAACAAATTTTGTCTCACCATGCACTGGAGACATACTGCATTTATTTATATTGATAGGTATCAAACAATGATTTTCCTTTGCTTTAACAGATGCATCAAAACCTTAATATTTTCTGATATTACCCAAAACATCTTATGTTCTAAATATCTGCATTTCAGTACATTCCATAGCTATTGCAGTATGTTTTTTTACTTTCATTTGTTTTTGTAATAGGTTGTTCTGTAGCTGTATTAGCTTTTTCTGATTTTCTGAAAGACAAAAATAACATTTTTCTACCCCTTTCGGGGTAGCATTGATTATCGCTTAAAAGATTCCTTTCTTTTACAAATACTCTTGCTGATTGCGGGCAAAACAGAGGAATTACCTCCATATTTTCCTGTGTTTTTTGTTCTATAGGCAGGCCAGCTTTTAATTGGGTCTACTTTTTAAGGGTTACGGGGAAATTATTCCACTGTTTAGTTATTAAATTCATGAGGTGGTGTACCTCAAGTTTTCTGCTTAGATAGCAGACCAAGTTTGTAGTGTTTTTCCTTCTGTGTTAAGCTTTAAGTTTATTCACAGGTAATAGCTGAGAAGCATCATTACCATATTACCTTCAAGGATTTTTCCAAAAATCATATACACTATACATTGTTACAGGGGTACTTACTAACATTACATTTATTTCAATGTTTAATATTAACAATAACATTTAGCATCAAATCTCTTAAAGGTATCTTGTTATACCATGTCTTTTATTTAGGCAATTTCTTTTGTGCTGGCAGTTCTCACCTTCTCACTGATAAAGTTAGGTAATTTGCATCAACACCAGGCTTGGCTTTTGTATTCAAAGCCATCAGCAGAGCTCAGAGACTCTGTCTTAAAAGGGACACAATCAACTTCCACCAGAGTTTTGATTTCTTTCCACTTTCAACTCCTGCTTACAAAACACACAGAGATCTGAAAAAGAAAACACAGTCTATTGCGGCTCTTTTTGGAGCCCTAA
>NC_133776.1:36058414-36073306 GCF_003597395.2 Chelonoidis abingdonii
CTCCACAGTTTGTCAGACAACGCTGTTTTAATTAGCAAGCGCTCTGGCTAATACACCCAAATAATGTGAGCACCCATGCTAAGACACAAACTATCTTTTTATACAGATAAAAGGGCGAGCACTTAATACAGATAAAAAGGAAGCAGACTCTGATATGGCAAATGCTAGCCAGGTAAACTTAATCTATTTCTTACTAACTATTACCGATTGGACAAGTTCCTCCTCCACTTGGTGGGTCTGCACTTATTGCGGATTGTTCCACCTCAGTGAATCTTCCCTTCTTGGGGAAGCCCACAGTCTGAGTCAGCTCCTCTGGTGTCGATCAGGAATTGGGAGGTTTGGGGGGACCCAGGCCGCCCTCAGTACTCCGGGTTCCAGCCCAGGGCCTGTGGACGAGCTGTCTAAAGTGCCTCCTGTAACAATTGCAGGACAGTTACAAACTCCCTGGGCTAACTTCCCTATGGCCTCCTCAAACACTCTTTACACACATAGGACCTTTCTCTGTGTCTGAATGCTTGTCATCCTCATCCTCCAGCCGTATACTCTTCACTCTCAGCTCTGCCTTCCTTGCTCCAGCTCCTCACACACGCTCTTCTCCTCTGCTCCTCTTTGCTGACGGGAGTGAGCCTTTTTTAAAGCCCGTGGCCCTGATTAGCTGCTTATTGGCTGCAGGTCTATTAAAGTAGCCTATCTCTACTTGCCTTCTAGAAAGGTTCTTATTGGCTCAGGTGCTGATGCTTGATTAACCTGGAGCAACTGCCATTTGGTTACCAGGGTACTAGGGATTTGTTTAGCCTGGGGCTAACATACCTGTTTCTCAGTACTTTACTGTAGCCATCTGGCCTTGCCCCATCACATGATCTTCTGTTAATGTTTCACCATTAGCACGCTTGTTTATGCCTAATGTTTCTTTTCCTGGCACCTGTATTTCAACATTTCTTATTCTGCTTAAAGGTACATACAACATTTCTTTAATCCATTCTTATTTTTACAGTATAATTCATTCTATTTTCACAATATATTTTTCTCCAAGTTGCACCAATGTAAATTCAGAGTGACTCTTCTGACGTCACTGGAGATACTCTGATTTTACACTGTTGTAAATGAGAACAGAGGATGTACAAGAACATGTCAGGGATCCTTATGGGTCAGTCATTGAGTACATGAGGTAGAGGTGTGACAGAAACTGTATTTTGTGATCGTATAGGGCTTGATCCACTTCCACTGAAGTAAATAGAAGTTTCTCCCGTGACTTTAATTGGAGTTGGACCAGGCCCATAATGAAAGGCTATATTCTGTCTGTCTATATATGACCTGCTAACGCACCCAGATTTTTATAGTCATGTCCATTATCACAGTGTTTCAGTACATCCAGGGGCGACTCTAGGCATTTTGCCGACCCAAGCACGGCAGGCAGGCTGCCTTTGGCAGCTTGCCTGCGGAGGGTCCACTGGTCCTACAGCTTCGGCGGACTTCCCTCAGGTGTGTCTGCGGGAGGTCCTCCAAAGCTGCGGGACCAATGGACCCTCCGCAGTTTTGCTCTGGGTGCCCATCTGATGACTTGATATTGCTGCTGATGTTGCACAGTTTGTCGGGGTTCAGAAGATTTCAGCAGATCAAAGCAAGTGGACAGCTGTCGTCCCATCATGAGAAAGGCTGGGGATGCCTGGGTCGTAGCATGAGGTGTGTTTCTGTAGGAAAGTAAGAAGGTATCCAGACGCTTTTGAATGGAGTGTTGTCCCCTTGCTGATTTCAAAGCGTGTTTCATTGTCTGTGCACAAATCTTTCAGCTAATCCATTGGTGGATGGATGATATGGTGCTGACGTGATGTGGTGTATCCCATTTGCCTTTCATAAAATTTTGAAACTCCTGAGAGACAAACTGCGGTCCGTTGTCGCTCACAAGTTGTTCTGGCAGACTGAAACGACTAAAGAGTCCCCCGTAGTTTTTGGATAGTACTCTCTGCAGTAGTGGACTGCATTATAGAGACTTCTGGCCATTTACAATGGGCATCTACTGCCACCAAGAACATGCTTCCTTCAAGGGGGCCAGCGAAGTCAATGTGAATATGTTGCCATGGGGTTTTCAGGCCAGTCCCATGGGTGTAGGGGTGCCCACTGGGATGCATTCCTCACACCCTGACATATGACATACAAGCTTTTGCCTTCTCTTCAATAGCATTGTCCAATCCAGGCCACCAAAAATAGCTTCGTGCAATTTCCTTCATGCGCACTATTCCACAGTGACCGGAATGTAGCTGTTCTAACATCTGTGATCTCAGTAGTGGTGGAATAAATGACACGTCTCCCCCACAACAAACAACCAGATTGGACCGATAAACCCGTCCTCCTGGACATGTAGGTAAAAAGGTTGGGTGAGGACCGGAGAGGTTTGTCGAGATTTTCCATGCTTCACCAGGTCCATAACTTGGGACAATCCTGGGTCAACGCATGAGTTGCCTTCTTTATCTGAGTAGCAGTGATGGGTGTATTCTCTATCTGTTCAAAGTAGAAGATTTCCTTTTGGGCACTATCTTGATGTTGACTGCAAAGGCAACCTTGAGAGGCCATCTGCATTGCCGTGCAAGTGGATTTCTGATATTTGATTTCATATGTGTGTGCTGAAAGTAACAATGCCCAACGTTGCATACAACTAGCAGCTAATGGGGGAATGCCTGTGTAGGGTCCAAAAATTGACGTCAGAGGTCGATAGTCTGTGAGAAGAGTAAACTTTCTCCCATACAAGTACTGATGAAACTTCCGAATTCCAAAAACAATTCCTAATGCCTCACGTTCGAATTTGGGCGTAGTTAGTTTTTCTGCTTTGCTTAGAGTGCGTGAAGCAAAAGCAATAGGTCTCTCTTCTCCCGAAGGCATAATGTGTGACACGACTGCTCCCACTCCATAAGGGAGGCATCGCAGGCCAATTGTAGGTAAGGATGGATCAAAGTGCGTTAGAACTTCAGAATTTAGCAATGCATCCTTAGCTTTGTTAAATGCAACATCACAGGCTTCAGTCCACTTCCACGCCTTGTTTTGCCCAAGGAGCTCATGAAGTGGTTTTAGCAGTGTGGCTAACTGTGAGATGAACTTTCCATAATAGTTCAGTAGTCCTAGAAACGAGCGCAGCTGGCTTACATTTCGAGTGTGGGGAGCCTCCACAATAGCTTTAACTTTTGCAGGGGCCTTATGAAGACCTGCAGAATCAATGATGTGTCCCAAGTATTCAACAGAGGGCTTGAAGAATTCACACTTGTCTTTGCGAACTCGTAGGCCATACTCTTCCAGTCTTTGTAGGGTAGCCTCTAAATTCTTTAAGTGATCCTCTTCATTCCTTCCAGTGACCAGGATATCATCCAGATAGCACTGAACTCCTGACAAGCCACACAAGATCTGGTCCATAGCCCTCTGGAACAGGGCGGAGCAGACGTTATTCCAAAGGGTAGGCGACAGTATCTGATAAAGCCCTATGATTATTTTTATTTATGAGTCACAATAGTCAACAGCTCTTGGGACTTTTCATCGATGTGCATCTGTAAATATGCTTGATTCAGATCAATCTTACTGAACTTTTGTCCTCCAGCCAGGCCTGCGAAGAGGTCATTGATGCGGGGAAGCAGGTATTGCTCTGCACACAACACTGAAGTTGACAGTGACTTTAAAATCACCGCAAATCTGGAGAGAGCCATCTTTTCTTCACTATTGGGATGATAGGAGTGGCCCATGAGCTATGGATAACTGGTATTAGGACTCCATTGGTGACCAGGCGCTCCAGGTCTGCTTCAACTTTTGGCCTGATGGCATATGGCACAGTTCGGGTTTTCAGATATTTTGGTGGACTGTCAGTTTAATGTTCAATGTCACAGTGACTCCCTTCATACTTCCCAAATCATCTCCAAAAACAGCAGCATGTTTCCTTAGTATAGGGGTTAGACTGGTTTCTCTTTAGTCATCCGGTGCACTTCTGCCCAGTTCAGCTGAATCTTCCCAAGCCAAGACCTACCCATTAAGGCTGGGTACTTACCTCTCACCACGCACAGTGGAAATTTAGCAGCCTGTCCATTGAGCTCCACTTTAACATCAATAGTGCCCAGCATGGGCACAGCTTCTCCCGTATACGTCTTCAGAAACAGTTTTTGTTGCCTTAAGCGGAAGATGCTGTAGCTTTTCTTTATACACAGTCTCGGAGACCAGCGAGACGGCTGCACCGGTGTCTAGTTCCATGCATATAGGTTTGCCATCCAACAATGGGGTTACCCAGTATTCATGTGAGCCCACTGCCAAAGACAAAACATGCAGTGGCACTTCCGCTTGCGATGAGGTGTCACCTTGATCATCCTGGGTCTGCTCTAGGGTATGCAGGGTTCCTCTTTTTGTCGGCCAGACCACAGGCCTCTTTTTCTTTTGTTTACAGGCACACTCAATGTGTCCCTTTTTGCCACAGTGTCAACACACCAGGTCCTTACACCAGCATTCTGATGCCTGTGGACCTGGCTTACCACAGCGGTAACATTCTTGACTCTGCACAGTTTTGGGTAGGTTCTTGTGACACTTTTTGCACCCTAGGGGATGCACCGATGTATTGGCCTCCCTTGTAGCCAGTTCCATGGAGACAGCAATATCAACAGCCTTCTGTAATGTAAGCTGAGCCTCTGTCAGTAGGACGCTTCCATATAGCTTCACTGTACAGGCCACACACTAACCTGTCACGTCAGGGCATCATTTAACATCTCTTTAAATTCACAGTGTTCTGCTAGCTTTTTTAAAATTGCTACAAATTGTACAACTGTTTCATCTTCTTTTTGGTCTCTTTTTGTGGAACGATATCTTTCAGCAATTACCAGTGGTTTGGGGAAAAATGGGACCCCAGGATTTCCACAAAGTCACTGTAAGATTTAGTCTCAGGCTTAACAGGGTGTAGTAAGCTGCGTAGCAGTAGCAGGGAGTAGGTTTTAGCCCCTACAAGACTTAAGAATATTGGCACCTTCTTCGCTTCTGTAATGTCATTTGCAATAACAAAAAGCCCAAAACGCTCAGTACACACATGCCACTGCTCTATATTCTCATCAAAAGGTTCCAGTGGCCTGGTCAGAGTAGCCATGATTTTAGTTTCACTTTCACAGTCAGTGCAAACAAGCAGGTTTTTTTTGTTCTTTACCTTGACTTCTACTTCCTTCTGTTACTGGAGCAGCACCGGAATCCCATCCATCGTCGCCACTTGTTATATCCTTGGGGGCAGCGAGTTTAGGAAGAAATCACTTGAGGCCAGAGAGCAGACAGCTAACAAAACGACCATTTATTGACAGATACAGAGCTAGCCTAGCTGGCTGAAACTGGCTGAGCTATCCCCTAATAATCTAACTCAGTTGCCATAGGAACAAAAACCATGACAACCAAATACACAACACACGGGACCAGCGGACCCTCCCCAGGCATGCCTGCAGGAGGTCCACCGAAGCCGCGGGACCAGCTGACCCTCTGCAGGCAAGACACCAAAGGCAGCCTGCCTGCCGCCCTCGCAGCGCTGGCAGAGCGCCCCCCCGTGGTTTGCTGCCCCAAGCATGCGCTTGGCATGCTGGGGCCTGGAGTAACCCCTGAATACATCACAAAGAATTATAAACACAAACCAAAAAAGCCCAATGATCTGGTTTCGTCCCTACTTCCGCCAAGGCAGTCAAGGCTATATAAGTGTATACATGGTTTTTTTTGTTATTGAGTATTTCCTTCTTCTCTGACTTCTCACAACTCATACTACTTTTTTCTCTTCATTATTGACTTACCTCTTTCATTTTCCTCTTTCTCCTTCTCTCTTCCTTCTTTGCTGTTATTTGTGTAGCTGTGGGAAGTTCAGTTGAAAAAAATATTTTTACACCTAGGTCTGAAGGCAGTGAAACTTGTGGTCATTTTAATCTCCTCCATATGTGCAATGTGCCTCAGGTGGCACGTGACCAAGATTCATCATTGAATTTGGTCCACTGATTGGATCATTAGCTTCCCCGTCTTGGGCTGGGTGAGTTCCAAAGCCTTGACCTTAATATCACCTGCTTGCATGAGCTTCATTCTGGGGATTGACAGCTTCATCATTCCTGCCAAGGGAGATTGTCTTCACAGACAGAGAGGGTCTCTTTTAGCTACACTGTAACAATTCCATGGAGGGCCTTGAAAATTAGAACTGAGATTTTGAAATGACTCACTATTATATTGTTAGCCAGTGTGCTATACAGAGCACTACAGTGATGTGCTCTTGGTGTTGAGAAGATAGGCTGCTGCATTCTGAACTAATCAAAATGTTTTTAAAAGGTCTATTTTGATCATTCCTAGGTAGAACAAGTTACAGAAAGGTCACAAAGGCATGGTTAACTCTGGACAAATTATTATTCCACTAGAAGGGATGGTCTTTTACCTGAGCTTAGTTATTAATCATTTTTCACATTTCTAGCTATGTTAGACTCCAGCAGTAACAAGGAATAGGGGAAAATCCAAAGGCTGCAGATTAATTTGAAGATGTGGGGTGGGCAGACATCCTCAGTAGAGGGTGATGTGATGCTAGCAAGTTCTTAAGAGTATCTCCTCTTCCTACTATTCTAACAGCATGTCATTGTTAAAAATAGTGCGGGAGAACTGAGACTTGTAGAACATTACAGTTAAACATCCTGGGGATGAAAGAACTCACCATGTTATTCATCAGCATTTTATTTCATGTCTTGAAAGAAAGAATTGTAACTGTTTCAGTATTTTCCTATTGACCCATACTAGTGTCTGAAGAAAGAAAGTAGTACACCATGGTCAACAATATCAAGTGCTGTAGACAGATTCAAGAGAATGATATTAACATCCTCTTGCTTCTATTGTCAGTAGAAAGTCACCTGTCAGTGCCACCAGCACAGTCTCTCTTCCAGGATCAGATCTGAAACCTACCTGTGAGGGGTCTATTGGCAGTGGACAGATCCCTTCAGTGATGACTTTTAGCTGCTTTCTTGATTACCTATCTCAAAGATGAACGTTGAATACCAGTGGCAGTTTGTGAGGGCCCCTGGCTCAAGAGAAGTTTCTTGGGGAAAGGCCAGACTATTATATCAATGGATAATTATGACAATCTTGACAGCACACAGTATGGCACAGCTGAGATTGTATAAGCAATCTTACCTTTGGCATTTGTTGCCTTTTGAGTGTTTAACTTTGCAGCCTTTTTATAACTTTTTATATGGAATGTATTTTAATATCTACTATTAATAATTTCTCTCAGATGTATTCAAGACAATTTAGGTACTTGAAATGTAGGGTTTATTTCCAGGGATGCCATTCAGAAGTCAGCTCTTTGTTGTTTATTTGATGAGAACTTATAGGCTTTGTACATTGAACATTTGTCCATGATCTCGCACACGACACCATCTTCTTCACATCCGTCCTTGTATCTCACTTCTTTCTACATTGGACATATGTACTGTGTAAAAGCAAACACAGTACATTTGAAAAACCTAATTTTCAAAAATGTCTTCCTCTTTGCATTATTTGAGCTCTCTGCATGTCATGTTACATAGTATCTAATTAGACTGTAAACTCATTGGGGTATGGACCATGTCTTTATTGTCTAGGTAAATGCTTTGATACATCACAGTGTGATATTAAAATTACCATAAATATAAAAATAATGTACTACATGAAATTAACAAAAGTTAGGGAAGAATATTTTTCATACATAAGACTAGGTATCTCATACTATGAATTTCTGTTTACAAAAATATTATCAAGCACCTACAATGCATACTTTATTTGTAAAAGTATATACATATAATTTTATCCTGTATTGGATCTCTTTTCACCTTGTCAAACCAATGTGGTCAGAAAACATTAGCATTTCAGCTGCATCAGTGTAACAGGCATCCTAACACAGTCCCACAATTACCCTGAGATGCCTCTTCTGACTG
The DNA here is from genome assembly GCF_003597395.2 of Chelonoidis abingdonii. Classification (NCBI taxonomy): domain Eukaryota; kingdom Metazoa; phylum Chordata; order Testudines; family Testudinidae; genus Chelonoidis; species Chelonoidis abingdonii. The sequence continues at coordinate 36,066,343 of NC_133776.1, forward strand.
CTTTGGTCAATGCTTTGCACCTCCAATCAGATATGTGTCACCTGTAAATTACAACCTCTTAAATGTTACATGTATAATTGTTTAACTTTTATATGTGTGCAGAATATTCATATGAACATTATAGATATAAAATATAATAATTTACATTTTTAATCCACAGGTCTTACTTAACGACACCATAAACACGTCTAACGTGACACACTTAGACTTTGTCCTACCGAACACAACATCTGTAACGTTTTAAGTGGTCAAGTTTATGTGATCACGTCTAACGTTGTTACGTCAAGGGTGTACCTCTTTTCAATATTTTATATAACCCTAACGTAACTAGTTCCTAATTGCCAGGTGTCTGCATCACAATTGATCATTTCAGCAGAGGTCAAGGAATGAATGGACACCGAGTGATTAGACTGTACCTTTTTACTCCATGTCATCCTTCAAGAACAAGGTGCATTGATGTTGCAATACATGGAAGCTTGCATTACTGCTGCATCTATAATGAAGGCCCCATGTGCAGTTTGGCAAGGTGAACCTAAATTCCGCAGCAAGTCCCTGGATTCTGTAGCACTCCGAGATGGCAGAAGAGACTGAATAATTTAAACGAAGCTGCTGTAGACTAATTACAAGGTTCACTTTTTAAATATGAAAAAGAATGATACAATCAGGTTGTTATCTCCTGAATGTTTATTTTGTTAAAAAATTATCCACCAAATTGCCAGCTTTAGACTATGGTTTAAGAACATTAGCTGGATGTTTCTGCTAAAATGATCAGCAGTTAAGTAGTCAGTAATATTGACATTTAAACTTATCTTTAGGTTCCAGACTTGTCAACCTATTGAGACGAATGGTCATACCTCTCTGATATATTGTTTCAGACTGTCTGCAGACTCAGAAAGACATCACTGCATTGGTTTACACTCAGTTCATGTTTTGAAGGTGACCTTTGTGATGACGAGGGCTAGAAACTGTTTTTTTTTTTTTTTAATGAAAGATGAGATTCTTGAGTATAGCTCTTCAGGAAGGGATTCATTCAATGACAAACTCCATAGCCATGGAATATTGGAATATATGGGACCCTGTTAACACTATGAATAAATTGAGGGATTCAGATTACTAAGCTATCAGTCTAGCACTTTGCACGAGTAATAAAAACTCTCCATAAAAGGATTTTAAAAGAGTGGGGGAAATTAAATTCAGAATGCATTAGTTCATATGTATCTGGTGCAATTTTTAAAAGTAACAGAGTAATAGAGTAAGCAGATACATTACTTCTAGCAGCTATATTCATGTTTATCGTTTAATCCTATGAAAGAGAAAGGAAGAGAATCAATTGCATTCATCTGCATAAATCTGAATTTTCTTAGAGGGATGTTCAGGTTTATTTTTAGTAAAAGTATTCAAGTCAGAAAGTAATTTTATCCTTAATATGTCATCTCTGTGCAGACTGAGCATAGAAACTGCAAATGGATATATTACCAGGCCTTTTGGTGATAGCTGCTGCATTTGCTGACACAATCACTGCATCACAATTTCTAGAGCACAAAACGCATTGGATCAAACCAAATTCTATTTTATTGTGTAACATCAACTGTAACCTCATGCTTGCACCAATTGAACTACCAATACATACAAAATTATTCAAATAACTTCTACTTGAGATAAACTCAGTATCTGGAACTTGGAGAGAAACTGAATTAAAGGCTAGGTGGAGTTGCTCTACCTCCAGTTGAAGTCAGGAGGAGAAAAGATTGGAGAGCTACATTCCTATTGGGAGCATTCCTTATTCATGAAAAGTTTCTGTAGAATGCCCAGATATTACTGAGATAAGCACTTAAAATATGTATTTATTAATAGTACTTAATATTATGAGATACAGCCAAAGCAGTCAATAATGCATAACAAAGAGTTTAATTTTCTCACAAAAAAGGAAAATCTTTTTCTAAAAAACAAAACAAAAACATTTTATCAGCACTTTCCTAGCTGCAGGGCTGGCCTATAACATTTTCGCACCTGAGGCAGAGAGCTCAAATGACGCCCCTATGCCTGTGCCTTCTTAATTGCAAAGATTTGAACTGCTTTCTGAAGGTCCACAGTCTGGGCCAGCTCATGCTCTACTGAGATGGTTGCAAGGCCGACCAGCGTCTCTTGTGTCATTGTGGAGCATAGCTGTGTTTTTATTAACTTCAGCTTGGAAAAGCTGTGTTTTCCACTGGCAACTGTTACAGGAAGTGTTAGAAGTATGTGCAGAGCAACAAAAGCATTTGGAAAGAGGATTGTCATCTTACTTGTGCACATATATTCCAGAACAGCCTTTGGAGTTGATCCTGCTGAAATGTATCTTGAAAGGGCTTTCAGTTCATCACTTAAATCACTCGTATCAATATTGCACATGTAATCATATGTCAACACTGTCTCTAATGCCCTGCATTGCTGGGTAGTCCTTCGAGAGACAGTGGAGGATATTTGGAATATCATAACAACAGCCCAATTATACGGCCGTAGTCTGAACTAGCAGAAACATTCTTAACTGACTGATTTGCACAACTAGCACCTGGGAAGAAAAAACTTTGCATGTTTGGGGTATCTTTAGGGATTATCCACCTTGCCTCATAATCAAAAATGTCTTCTTTGGTGACTCTTGAATTCTATGAATGGGGGGAAAATAGCATTCAGTGATATGAAGTCCTCTGCCAACTTCAAAATTTGAAACCCTTATCTGAACTGTAAAAACTGTAGTATGACATATAGCTTTGTCCAGTTTCCATTGCATCCAAGAATATATCAAGGTCAAACACCGTGGAGTCTCTTCTTACAACATTTATTTCAACAGTGTTACATGCACACAACACTAAGCCACACAGAAAGAAGGTAGATATGTAGTCGGTGAATTCCATTTCCCCCTGCCACTGGTCACAACAGTTTTCCTGCCAAAGCATAACAGCCATAATTGGCAAACTAAAGCATCATCGTTGTCTTCAGTTGGTGTTGATAGCCACTGTATCATCTCCACCTCGACTATGATCCCCCATGCAAAATGGCAGCACGCTAGTGGCTTCAGCTGTCAGAGAGGAATGTTCACAGTTGGCCTTCAAAATTGCCATTGGATGAGGAGCAGAAGGAAAAAATACAATAGATCCTTATTGAAAATACATTAAAAAAATTCAGCAGGCCCGCTAGAAAGACGATAATGCCCTGCAATACTGAACCACCAGTATGAAATGAAGAAACCTGCAATATGACAAAAACCAGGGTATGAAAACTCCTTCCGACCGAGTACTGCACTCCTCTGGTTCTTTCCTCCTCATTTGGCAACCAATAATTCGAGGCACCTGAGCTACTCAATTCAGCTTCGCAATTCCACAGATTATATCTTGTCAGCTTTTAAAGAAAGACATATATTGGTATACAACTCCTGTAGAACAGCCAATGCAAAAATCTAAAGAAAATGCTCCATCGAACAGTTCACACCATTTGGAGCCAGGGCATGGCTCTCACCTGAAAAAGATATTCTAACACTAGGAAAGGTCAGAAAAGGGCAACTAAAAATGATTAAGGTAATTTGGGATAGGGCCATAACGAGGAAGAATTAGAGGCTAAAGCCTTCATTCAGCTGGAAAAGAGGAAGAACTAAGGAGGAATATGAATAGAGGTAAATAACTAAAAATCATAGAAGTGATGTAGAGAAAGGTGGGATAAGGAAAAAAGTATTTACGATATATCAAGGTCAATCACCTTTGAGTCTCTTGCTTTACAACATTTCATATTTCAAACAGTATTCATGCCACAACACACTAAGCCACACAGAAAATTTGAAGTCTGTAATGCTTCTGGTGATTCCATTTCCCTCGGCCACTGTTCTCCACAAAACAGTTCCTGTCATAGCATATCCTCCATAATGGAAACTATGGCATCATCTATGATCCTCCAAGTTTGGTGTTGTCATGAAGGGGACTGTTCTTTAACTGTTTTCTGAAAGATACCTATGTGTGGGTGCCTCAGTTTCTTGTGACCCTCTGTCGCCTAGCAACTAATGGCCCAAGCTTCTTTTGCCCCTGCAAGGGATGCTTAAGGTGTGGGAGAATAAAGAGAGTCAGGTGACCTTCTGGCCTTAGGAAAGGAACTCAAGCTAGAGAGGAGGAACTGCAGGGGGTTTTCAGTTGGAAGCTGGCTGGGGAAAGGAGTGAGGGCAGACGTGGGGTCTGCTCGCTGGTCCAAAATGGACCAGGAGCCGAGGGTCTGGTCTCGTATCCTTACAAGCTCTGTTTTTAGACCGTGTTGTCCTGTTGATCGAATAAACCTCTGTTTTACTGAGATGGCTAAGAGTCATGTCTGACTGCGAAGTGGGGGTGCAGGACCTTGTGGCTTCCAGCATTAGCCCCAGGACCCTGCCAGGCCAGACTCGCTGTGGGAAGCACACGGAGGGGCAGAGGATGCTGAATTTCATCCAAGGAGACCCAGGAGGTGAACCAATGAGCTTCTTGCCCTGAAGACATCTGCTCCAAGGAGAGGAGGCTCCTTCAACTCCTGACTGGCTTTGTGGGGAGCAGTTCCAGAGCATCATCCAGGGACTAAAGGTAACAGTGTTCGATAGGCTTTTATCGCCTCATTCGACTTTCCCATTGTGTGGCACTCAGTGGTTTCAGTGTCAGAGAGGATGTTCCCAGATGTTGCTTCAAATTTGCCATCTGATGAGTTGATGCAGAGAAAAATACATAGATGCTTCTTGAATTATTTAAAAAATTCAGCAGCCTCACTAGAAGCTGATGCTGCATCACTGACCACCACTTCAAAGCAATGATGAACTGCACGGGACAAAAAAAACTTTGAGGGTTTAACTCTCTGATCTGTGTCTGTACTCCCTCTGTTCTTTCCTCTCATGTTGGGCACCATTATCGTAGCCCTGACCTCTCATGTCAGCTATTGCAATTCCCGTATCTTCCAGCTTTTTAAGAAGCACATTTGTCATACCAGCTCCTAGTAGTTTCATCAATGTCAATAAATTCTAGAAAATGCTTCTCTGACAGTCACCATTGAAGGGATATTTTCACTAGGTTCTGTTGTTGTTACAAAACACACCATTAAAGTCATTTGTTTCGTATGGCTGATGTCAGGTGTGCAGTCCAGAATAACAGAGTAATATCTTGCTGACTTCAGATCTGCCACAATCTTCTGTTTTGACTTTTGTTGCCAATAACTGTATGATCTCATTTTGAATTTTTTCCAAGGTAGTGGTGTGTGTACATTTCTTGGGTGGTGACTCTTCTTAGATGCTCTGGAGTACAGCATCAAACTCAGCCATCAGCTCCACAATTTTAAGGAAGTTTCCATTGTTTGGCACATACAGCTGATCTGAAGTGCCACGCAGTGCTAGGTTTTGGGTAGCAAGCATTCTCACAATGGCAATGAGCCTTTTCAGAACATTTTGCCAGTAAAGAGACTCTGATGCAATCTTCTCTTGATGCTGATCATCTATGGTGGCCTTTAACCTTAGTCTCATCTCAAGCTCTTTCCACCTATGGAATGCTCTCTGGTGATTTGCTGCCTCTCATGGCATGCCAGATTTCTAGCCAGATTTTTTCCAGTCCTTTGTTCCTGTAGAACCCAATGTGCTGGAACATTAGACTGGAAGAGTTTTGCAACAAAAACAGTATGCAGCATTCTGAGTTTTTGAGTACATAAGCCATGGCCTCTCCACTTTGTCACCATTGGGGATTTTATGCCAGTAATGTGTTGGATGGAAACTTCTATTTTCATTGTCTTTGGGGAACATGAAGTTTTTCACTTACTGTGACCCAGGCGGTACAAGGAAGTCCCTCAGGCTACTGCTTAAGTGGGTCCACAGTCCTGGATCATCTAGACTTAAGGAACTAAACTCAGCAGCAGCTGTTTCTTGCACCTCCACCACACTCTTCTCTGACCTATACTTTTCTTCAGGAATATGCATGGTTACATCCATTTGAGAAGGACATATGGATGCTGCAGTAGCTGACAGGTCATCTGCACTCTGACTAACTGGAAGATCAGGCATCTCCTCACCACTCACATCCTGGAGCTGGAAGGCTCACCATGAACATTTATGTCTATGTATCTCAGGAGAGCTCCTTCCTGCTTAGATGGAAAAGCTTCCTTTGCTTGCTTTCTTTTTCTGAGTGGCATTTTCTTCTTTCACTCATGACTGCTGTTCTGTGCCAGCTATAGTGGCTCTCAATACTGAGTTGAAGGGGATAAATAAGCAGGCTGGTAGCAGGGCCTGAGTGAGGGAAGATATCCGCGTCTTAAGGGGCTAATTGACTCCTACTACTTCAGTTGACTGCCTGTTCTCCTCAAGTGGGTTCAGGGAAGCAGCAGGAAACAGGAAGTTCCCTGAGAAGCTGGTGTTAATCAGTCCAGGGGGTACTAGAGAGATACATAAGAGGCTCCTCCTCCTCTCTTTCCCTGCAGCTCCTGCTGCTTTCTATTATTCCCTCTCACTTTTTCTCCTCCCTGCCTGTTATGTCTCTTGTGACCTCCTTCTTCCAGCACCGCACCCCACCATCTCTGTGCATCTAGAGCAGAGAGAATACATATGCACCAGCAGCAGACACAATTTTCTACACTCTGGATCCTAGTGGCGCCCCCATGCGCACACACACAGTTCGGCACCTGAGGCAGCCGCCTCAGTTCGCCTCATGGTAAGGCCAGCCCTGCCTAGCTACATTAAAGCCTCTTTCTGTATTGCAGTTGGTAAACAGAATTAACTGACCAGATTTGTCTATTATTGTTAGCAAACAGATTTTTCACTTCAAGTTGCAGGTCTCACCGTAACTCGCCTTTTACTTTTTCTCCTCGAAGCAATCAGGGAGAGATGCAGATTCTGTTCTAATTCTATGATTTCTGCCTCTAAGCAAAATAAAAGTGAGTAAAAGTAAAATTTCTTCTTCGAGTGCATGCTCATATACATTCCAGTTAGGTGTGCGCGCGCCGC
>NC_133776.1:36078430-36085521 GCF_003597395.2 Chelonoidis abingdonii
CAAAACTGTCATCATACTACAACATGGAGTTATTTTTGTTGATATCTCAGGTTAGTGAGTTGTCAATATTTAAGAAATATCATAAAGAGTCATAGCAAATGATCAGATAATAATCTAAGCCAGTGGTTCCCAAACTTTAACAAGCTGTGAACCCCTTTCACTAAAATGTCAACTCTCATGAACCTCCTCCTAAAAATGAATATTTCCAGGCATTTTCTCCATTACCTGAGTAAAAAGTAAAAAAGCAGTGACCTTGGAAATATAAAATTTGTTTTCATGACATGCTTATTACACACTATTATTAATTATTATTATCATTACAATATTTGTATTATGTTATGAAAATGGCAACACTCTTCCAAGATCTCACTTTTGTAGCTTGGATCAATTTGAATAACCCTGTTATAAGACAAGGCTCCTATGTTTTAATCAAGGTGTATCAGATATGAAACAGCATGAAGGTACTTAAGAAGCCAACTCAAATCGTTCCTCCTACACAAGAATTCAGGGCTTGAACAGTTCAAGCAAATAACGTACATTACAACAAAGCTTAAATTTGTTCTTCATAATAATTTAAAAAACAATACTAGCTGCTTATTTGAAAAACAGCAAAAAATATTCACCTCCCTCACCATTGCTTATAAGGAGTCGAAGTTGAAATCTCCTCAGTGTGATAGATATGTTTGCTTTGATCTGCTTAGCTCTTGGAAGTCCAGGGGCTCTGGGATGGTGGCCCTGTGCTGCCTGGGGTCCCTAGGGACAGCTCTGTCCACCATTAGGGAATTCTCCCCGCCTCTGAGAACCCCCCGTAACATTTCATGAACCGCAGTTTGGGAACCACTAGTCTAAGCAGACACTATAAACAGATATTTTTGTTGCCATATGAACTTTGGAAGAACAAGACTATAGCAAAAGCTTATACTACGGAATCAGTAAATGAAGAAAAAAAATTCATGAATATGATATACATAATGGCACGTTTTAATGAATCCTCTAGTATCTGTCATCCCTGTAGCACGGGGTACCAGGATTCTGTTCTAAATCCACAAGTCTCTTGAGGCTAAGAGCACTCAATAACTTACTACGTTTCTGCAATTTATTATTTTGGAAACCATTGCATGAAATGACAAGATTACATGATTCAGTCAATGTTGCAGAGTTAGCTTTTGTCATGAATGCATTTGATGATATAAAAACACTCAATGACCTATTTATCATATTGCTTACCACTTGATACAGGGCAGCTGTTGTCACCAACCCATTTTTTTCCTTTGCTTTAAGAGCACTAATTAATGCATGACTCTGATGCATTAACAGCAATAAATGCACATAAGTTAGCAGACATATTTAGAAAGTGGCCAGGCATGCATTTACTAATGACATTATATTGTGTTTCTCTATCTTTATGTGAGGACGTTTAGAAATATAGGAATTGCCATATTGGAACAAATGAATGGTCTATCTAGTTCTGTATCCTGTTTCTGATAGCAGCCAATGCCAGATGCTCAAGGGAAAGGTCTGTACTGAGACTTATGCTATTCAACATCTTCATAGATGATCTGGAAAAGGGCATGAACAGTGAGGTGGAAAAGTTCGCAGACAATACAAAATTACTCAGGATAGTTCAGTCCAAACCTGACTGTGAAGAGTTACAAAGGGATCTCACAAAACTGGGTGACTGGATGACAAAATGGTTGATGGAATTCAATGTTGATACGTGCAAAATAATGCACATTGAAAAAAAAAAAATAATCCTAGCTGTATATTTAAAATGGTGGGGTCTAAATTTGCTTTTAATATTGAAGAAAGAGATCTTGAAACGATCATGGATAGTTCTCTGTAAATATCTACTAAATGTTCAGCAGCAGTCAAACAAACACCACAAACAAAAACCCTAACAATATTAGAAACGATTAGGAAAAGAATAGCTAATAAAACAGAAAGGATTGTGATGCTATATAAATATCTGGTATGACCACCCCTTTAATACTACATGCTGTTCTGGTCACCCCATCTCAGGAAAGATATATTAGAATTGGAAAAGGTGTAGAAAAGGACAAGAACATGATTAGAGGGATGAAACATTTCCCATACAAGGAGAGATTAAAAAGACTAGGACTGTTCCATTTAGAAAAGAAATAATTAAGTGGGAATATGACAGAGGCATATAAAATCATGACTGGTATGGAGAAAGTGAATAAGAAAGAGTTATTTACCCCTTTACATAACACAAGAACTAGGGGTCACCTGATAAATTAGTAGGCAGCGGGTTTAAAAACAAAAGGAAGTACTTCTTTACACAATATGCAGTCAACCTATAGAACTTATTGCCAGGGGACGTTGTAAAAGCCAAAAAGTATAACTGGGTTCAACAAAGATTAGATAAGTTCATAGAGGATGTGTGCACCACATCATTAAGTGAGCTATGTGGTGTCATTATATGGCTTGCCAGAAAAAGGGATATAGTGTTTTATGTGCCGTGGGTGAGGGAAAGGCTTGGAAGCTGCTGGAAGAGGGGACTGGGTCAGTGTCACGATGTTGACTCATCCCTGGACCAGAAGGGCTGGGGAGTTGATAAGGGGCAAGCCCAGTAGGAGAAGCCCTTTGTCCCCAGACTAGACAGAGCAGCACCTCATCTCCCTCCCCCTGGAGGTGGCAACGCACTAGCTTTGCTCAGGACCTGCTGTTAGCATCATGATAGTCATTCCTTTCTAGGGGAGCTAGGAAGGAATTTTTTCCCCTCACCACCAGATTGGCCTAGATGGAGTGTGTTTTTTTTTGTTTTTTGGGGGGGAGGGGGTTGCCTCCCCACAGTGGATTCAGGGGAAAGGTATGATGTTACAACTCATCATGTAAGTGTGGGGTGGATGTCCAGTGCCAGCACTCCATAGGGAAGGGATAAGGTTAACAGATAAATGGCTTGTTAAAGGACTTAGAAAAGGAGCTGTTTGTTAAAGGAGCAGAAGGGGGCGGGGGAGAGTCGGGACTCCTGTGATTGTTACAGACTGGAGATAATCTCCCCCTTCCTTATAGCCCACCTTAACCCTCATTTGATAGGAGGGATAGTAAAGTCCTAGCAATGTGTTGCTGAGGAACTAGGATGGAAAAAAATGGGGACTGGCAGAAGCCCCTGGATAGATGTTGAAATGATCATGGTGTTACCTTCACTGTACACTTTTATCTGCCCGGTACTCCCAGACATCTAATAATAAAGTTGCAGCCTGATTAAACTATATCCAGTGTCACTTGTCCTTCTTTTGAAATAGTCAAACAATAGATCCGTCGATGGCTATTAACCATGCTCTAGGTGTCCCTAAACCTGCAACTGCCAGATACAACCGGCACTGACCACCATCAGAGACAGGATTCTGGACTAGACGGACCAGTGGTCTGAGCCAGTATGGCCACTCTTATGTTCCTACCTGTCAGGAATGGTCTAGATATACTTGGTCATGCCTCAGAGCAGTGGGGTGAATTGGAGATTCCAACTCTTCATTTTATGATTCTATAATTAAAATAAACTGGCCTTATCCTGTGATTAGTTACTCATATATGTATAGATACTCCTATCTGGACTACCTTTGGTGAGACTCCATGCAGGAGTAAATCCACAAATGCATTTAACTATTTGCAGGTTCAAGCCCTTAAAGGCTCACTCTATTTCAGTCACCGTCTTCTACAGAAAGATATTAAATATTTTATGCTTAACTTTATGACCCTTATACCGATTAATGAGTCCCATGTTGGCTAGGAAATTTATAATTAAGAACTTATACCATATTTTAAAGTAAATCACAATAAATAAATAAATATATAAAAAATTAAAATAAATCTTAAGAGGCATTTACGAGAACCAATCTGTCTTCACATTAAAACAAAAAAAAGAAAAGAAAGAAAAACCTAATAATTTATGCTAGCTGATGATCTGGCCCCACATCATAATAACTGGATATACAAAAATATTATATTATTTATAAAATATTGAATACACAATTGCCACTTCTGTTTTTATAAAATACTTGAAACAGAGAGACTTGATGAAATGGAATTTTCATCTCTAAAAAGGTCAAGCCTTAAGCATAGAGCTGTGTGCCATTTACCCTAGACACAGGTGAATAAAAAATGTAATGTTGGCTATGTTTAATTACTATCTGATAATGAGTTGCCAATATTTTAAACATGGGGATCTCCAACAAACCTTTAGCTTGGGATAAACTGCACGTACCAGGGCTATTTATGCTTGCAGAAGATATGGAGCTGGGAGGCGCAGGTGATGGAAGAGAGATGAGATCTAGGAGATTAGGGTAAATCTAATTTATTTTTCTCTCCCCTTTTTGCCCATTTTAAAAAAAAAATGTTTTCCATAACTATAGCCAACGCAGGAAGCAAACTTATGTTAAATGTTTCTGGCACAGTGGAGCTTATATTTTATTCCTTAAATATACTAGTTATATTCTGATTGCAAAATACATTGCTTAGAAGGGGAGTGATGAGCTGGGATAAACACCTGGGTCCCAAATCCTGCAAACATTTAGGCATGAATAATGAATAACTTTACTCATGTGAGTAGTTGCATTGATATCACCAGAACTACTCATGTGAGTAAAGTTACACCAGCGCTTAGGTGTTTGGGTTCCTTGTAAGGCTTATAAGCAAATTATCCTCCCCCTCACCCCAAATATTTTGCTGCAACATGTTCCATTTGGAAGTCAAGAAAATGACTTATAAAAAACACTTGTGAAGGAGAATCTCCTACATGAACATTTTAGCAGGATCCAGGGAGTGGCAAACTTGATCAGAAGCAGTGAAATCATCCCCTCAGGAGGTTGGCACATTAACAAGACCATCCTCCATCTCCTGAATGCTGTATTTCAGTATAAAACATTTCAAGCAATGAACAAGCAAAACAAGCTTTCAGTTAATATATAGTTGCCCAATGTCTACAGTACTCTGAATACCATAATAATGCAGCTAAGATCTGATCCAAACAACCCAATCTTTGGGAAAACTCGAAACCAGACCACTTAGCTAGAGTCGGTTTAATATGAATTTATTGTTAAGAAGCCCATCACCATCTGGAGAGGCTGAATTTTCCACTATTCCTTAAATTATGTTATAGAAATTCAGAAAGCTGTGTAAGAAAATCTAACAAGCACCCACCTTCCCGCATAAATGGAAAAGAAAGACGAAAGGTGAAGGAAGTATGAATAATTAAAACCAAAACATTTGTAAGGTGAGCAGTTACGTTATTTTGTATAAAGTAGAAGTTTCCTATCATTCTAAAATTGTTTTTTAAAAACATTTATAAATAAAAGGGCAGCAATAATCTCATTATTTTCTTAAATAGCATATGATGATTATTTCTGCTTCTCCCTTTTTTTTTTTTAAATGAGAATTGGTACATCACATTAATTTATTGTTTTCTAGATTCCCTTAAAAATAAGAAATCAATAACGTGATACATTAAAAAGTCAAACTATGCAACCAGCTAGATAAAGCACTGCCCTTCTTTCACTGAATATTTTAGATATGGCCTTTAAAATGGATCGTAAAAGTTTTGGTGTATTATTTACAAGAAGACAGCTTTCTTTTCTTTCATACACTGGAAATTGAGTGCACTGGGACACAGGGAGGCATAGAAGAGTAAAAGGAAAGCACTAAGAGGTATTGAGCAAACTTATTGATTAACAAAGACTTGAAGAACTTTCCCATGGAACCAATGCAATGGCTTATCCGCCTCAGCGATTGCTTTGGTGTCCTGACCCTTAGCACGGTGACCTGAAGTTCCAGTCTAAGTATCATCAATCACATTTAGAGCTGTGTATCAAAAGAAGTTACTGATGTTCAAAGTTTCTGATCTTGATTTTTTCCATCCTATATTATATTTGTGTGCACCTCTCCTTCTGTGTGTCTACTTCATGGCAAATATGTTTGTAAAGGGTTCCTGCCATCCTGAGATAATTTTCAGGAAACTGAGGTAATCTGCATCGTAAGTGTTTTTACCTCCAGGTTGGGAAAGCTCTTGGAGATCTGCATGTGTCAAAATGTATACACATAAAATTGTTTTATTTAACAGAAAAAGGGAATATCAACAGTTGAAAAATTAATCTCCTTTTCATAGGTTTACAAATTAGCTTTAAACAGTCATTCCCAACAGCTTTACTAAACATAAGGAAACTAATGGATTCTTGCGCCTCCCCCCCTCAAAAAAATTACTGAATATTTAATGCTTCTTGGTTTATTTTATTTGACTGCTCTTTAAACAGAAACTAATGAGACTATAAATTGGATGTTGAAGTTGAATAACTAACTAGAGAACAATTCAAAAGGTGAAGACAGAATGGAATTATTGCCCAAGTAAGGAGTGGAGGATTAAGTCATGTTTAAAGGAAATATAAAAGTATACTGAATCGATACTAGAGAAAAACTAGAAAATCAGCATAAAGTATATTCAATCAGGTATTTAATGCAAATTTTGGACCTGATCCTTCAAACAGATCAATATGTATTGGCCCTTACTTTAATACAAGGTCTGGGTCTGTACAGGAGTAAGGACTTGTCTACACATGCAGTTATTCTGGAATAAGAGGATCTTGTTCATGTTTAGATTTCACTTTAAAAATAATTCTTTAAATCTATATCCTACCTCAATATGAATTAACATTTACAAGTAGATTAGTCCTTAGAACAGGGGTCAGCAACCTTTCAGAAGTGGTGTGCCGAGTCTTCATTTATTCACTCTAATTTAAGGTTTTGAGAGCCAGCAATATATTTTAACCTTTTTAGAAGGTCTCTTTCTATAAGTCTATAATATATAACTAAACTATTGTTGTATTAAACTAAATAAGGTTTTTTAAATGTTTAAGAAACTTCATTTAAAATTAAATTAAAATGCAAAGCCCCCTGGACCAGTGGCCAGGACCTAGGCAATGTGAATGCCACTGAAAATCAGCTCATGTGCCGCCTTTGGCATGTGTGCCATAGGTTGCCTACCCCTGCCTTAGAATCTCGTTGTCTTATCTTATCACGCAAAAGCAAACACCAAGAAATGAGGCAAGAACAATATTATTAAAAGAGTGATAACATTTGAG
>NC_133776.1:36085747-36249600 GCF_003597395.2 Chelonoidis abingdonii
GAAAACATCCAAAAATATTTAAATAAATGGTATTCTATTATTGTTTAACAATGCAATTCATCATGATTATTTTTAATCACTTGCCAGCCCTAGTATATAGAGTTTATTGGCATAAAATTAAGTTGATGACATTACTCACAAACAGGATGCATTGAAATGTATTAAGTACTGTTTGAACAATTAATTGAAGCTTATAAAAATTGCATTATATACTTTTAGGACAACTGAAATGCACACCTGAGAAAAATCTATGAAATGCTAAGAAAAATGATGTTTCCCTAAAATGTTCCTTAAAATAAATCACCGTCCCTTATTTTTCAGTTGAATGTCCCCTTTTTCCATCCAACAAAGGTGATCACCCTACTCACAAATCATAAAATTCAGAGTCTCGTCAGTCTTTGTGCTATCTCAGATGGAAGGTAGTCTGAAACCACCTCAGAATTAGTAGTTTCTCAAACTCTGGAACATTCAAATTTAGATGTCTATAACATTAATAATACTGAATAATTTTCTTAAAACTTGGCTTGTTTTGTCAGTCTTCTGGAGATTTAAAGATCAACACAAGTCTGAAGACTCTGTATATTATGGTAACTTCCTGTAGTAAGATTTTAAGAAATTCCAGAATACCTTTACGAATTGTCAGCTAACTGATAATTTATAAGTAGGGCTTTTGATTTTAGGTTTTAACTGATAAAATACCCGAATACAAAAGAAAAAAAGGAAATCAATGTTTATCCAATAAACACTGGAAATGGTAACTTGCAATCTAAAGGTCTGTCTACATGGAGCAGTAATGCAAACTATGGGAGTTTGATTTCTAAAGTGCACTAATGTGTTGGGCATTAATTGGTCCACAGAGACCCTACTGGATTGCACTAAAGCTTCCTTAGTGTGCTTTCACATAGTACTGTTTAAACAATAGTACGTTAATACACACTAGAGAATATTATAAAGAGATTACTCATTACAGTACATACAAAAGAAGTCCCCTCCCCCCCGACCTCCAATTTTTGGATATCTATATAAAAATAAAAATTTGCTAAAAATAATGATGTAAGCAGAGTCAGGATGAGCACTACCCTGACATCTGGTGGTGAATTGTAAGGAGTGTGGAAAGAATTTCAAAAATTTCAAAGAGTGTGGAAAGATTTGCATTGGCATCCACCCCCCACTTAGCATAAGCCCACAGCAGACTGGGATGGTTATTTTAACAGCTCTGGGATCCCCAATTTCTTTGTTATTGGGGCAGGAGGAAAAAAAAAGTTTGTCACCCTGATTGTGTGAATGGGGAGCTGTGGGACTGCTTTGTGACAGAGATGACTCAACCTCAGTTGGGTGGTACTTGCTAACACATGGGACATGGGTTCCAAAACCCATGAATTGAGAGAGGTTGGGGATTGGTGTGTGTACCTGATGGTATGGGCCCCTTTTTGAGGGCCTGGAACACCAATTGCACTCCTCTCTCCAATGTTAAAGAGTAGAGCTAATTTTGATTCCATTAGGAGTCCATCTAGAGACTGCTGAGCTGAATTCATGTTGGGCCAATGGTGCACCAGCACCAGGGCTCCCCTACTAAGAGCTGAAATCACTGAAAGAGCTGAGCTGAATCACTGAGTGCTGTGTTAACTAGTGGGGGAGCCTGAAGACCTATTGCTAAGTGGCTGGCAGAGTGGAGCAGTTTGCAGTGTGTTGGAGCAGCCCATGGAACAGTGAGCGGAGTGAAGTGGTTTGCACGGACAGCTGGAGGAGTGGCACAGCTGGTGTGGTGGAGCAGGTCGTGGTGAAGGCTGCAGCAGAACTCCACGGAGAGATGGAGCAGTTGGCCCTGCCCCACGTAAGGTGCCCCTTAACATCCTGTGTGGACTCCCCCTCCCCCATGTCCACCCAGGCTGAGGGGGTAAAACTCCGCAGATAAACTCTTGAATTCTGGGGTGGCACTGACCAGAGACTTTTGGGTCATTGGACTTTGGGGTAACTGGACTTAAGACCCTAAAGGGAAAAGGACATTGCCAAATGTATTTGGAGGTGGGTTTTGTTTATGGTTTGTGTTATAATCCTGTTTGTGTTGTTTCTCCAATGGGATGCCGCATTGTTTCCTTCCTTTATTAAAAGGATTTTGCTACACTCAGACTCCGTGCTTGCGAGAGGGAAAGTATTGCCTCCTAGAGGCACCCAGGAGGTTGTGGTATGTAAGTCTCCCAGGTCACTGGGTGGGGGCTCAAGCCAGTTATGCATGGTGTTATTAAAACGGAACCCCTGGATACTGAACCCGGCCCCTGTTGCTGCCAACTCAGAGGGGCAGAAGGGTTACATACAAAAGAAGTCCCCTCCCCCCCGACCTCCAATTTTTGGATATCTATATAAAAATAAAAATTTGCTAAAAATAAACGCAGAAAAATTAAATTAATAAACCCTGAAAAACAGAAGCCCTGTTTTTAAGATATAATGAGATTTTAGGCTTCTAGAGACAAACATCAAATTTTCTTTCTTATTTGTAAATTATCTAGCACACTGCACTACACTAATAAATGGCAATCATATTAAGGGAGGCTATATTAAGGTTAGGCTTTCAACATTAATTCTGCGTTACTTGACTTTTGAGTCTTAGATTCCTCAACTAGGTGTTTGCATTAGTGCTAGTTTTTTAATGAATAAAAATTGCCATTAGACCCTATGAATTACATTTTTTGGAATTTTTTGACTGAATAAGTCCTGAACCCAACTACCCTTTACCAAGGCCAACAGAACTCAGCCTCCTTTGATTGAGGCCTCCTGGGCAAGCAGGAAAATGTAACCCTTAACCTTTATTTGTCATTTCCGTAGATCCAACACTAAAATCAGAGTTTAGAATTTCACACCAATTTACAACTGGTTGAACACCACTTTGGTCAAAATTCCTAAATTTGGCAGGTCAGTTTGAGACACCCAAGTTTTTCTAGTGGTATACACAAAATTTGAGGCATCCAGGATTGGTAGACACTTTTGAAAGGGTCAGTATTAACTACTTGGCATTAATTAAAACTGACCCTATCACAACATTTTTTTGTTAACATTGTCCCAGTTAAGTAGCAGTCATTGTCATTCACTATTATTTAGCTAAAAATCAGTTTCCAGGGAAGTGCCCAGTAAAGCGACTGTCCCAATTTAGCATGTCCCATTTAAGTAGCACCTACTGTAGTAAGATTTTAAATGTATATAGAATCTTTCATTCTAAAGCTTTACAGTAGACTGGGGAGGGGAGGAAAGCTGCTAGTGAGTCGGATACTTCAAAACAGTCAAGGAAGGGAAAAGTTTGTGCACTGGTACCAATGAAAAAGGGTGTATTTTTGTTTTTTCACAAATGTGGAACTCAAACAGGTTGCACAGGTTTTGCTTATACATTTCCAAAATAATTTGCCAGCTTCTTGTCTGAGATGAGTCATGGAATTTGAGCCTGAAAAGCATTTGAGAACGTTGTGAAGCATGGGGCTAAAAGGGGAGTTAAAATTTAAGTTTAACACCAGTTGCTATCACTACCTTTCCAGATATGATAAACCATATGAATTTACAGAAGTGCTACACTCAAAACCAGGCATATTCCAATAACAGCTGTCAATGCTGGAAAATTAATGTAAATCCTTAGCAAAAAATCTAAGTCACCTTTATTGGCAGATGGACAGAACTAAAATGAGGACTAAACACAATAATAAGTATGATAAAGCATGGTTATATCATATCCTTGTTATAAAATTTTTAAAAAGCATTTTGACTGAAACAACCCCTAGATAACGATCTGCTATTTGAGAATCAACTGGAGAACAGGAATACCTGTGCACTTAGGATACCCAGGGGAAAAGAAGCTTCTGAGGACATCGCTTTCATTGAAAAATTTATTGCTGAACTACTTGATCCTAGAAGTAGAGTTCAAAGTGCTTACCAGGAACCTAGATGTGGATAGAGGTAATGCATGTATTCTAATAACTACTTTGTCAAATCAAGATGACTGCAAATGGATTTTAAGAATATCCCAGAAAGGTGGTCTAATGTTGGGAAGTAGCAAAGTTTTATTTTCTTGCACTGAAATTAACCATACAAAGAGAGAGGGTTTTGTTGGCATAAACGGTGTTTTTCTAAAGAAGTGAAATTGCTACACCAATACTGCCTGGATCACACTTAAACTACAGCCTCTTCATAAACACAAGGATATTTTCTAGGACTCTGCCTCACCTCAGAAACTGCTCAGAGAGTAGGGTTTAGGAGAAGTATGGGACTCTAAATGGATTACTTAACTGGTGCTTTGAAGTATTTCCCTTTCAGTGGCTCTTTTTAGAAGGCATTTATTGGATTCTTTAGTGTATTGACATTTTTTTAAAAAGTTCTTGGCAGCTTTGTCCATGTTTTCTGTTTGAATTGTATGGGATTAATACTACTGTTTACTAAATGTATGTCTGATTTCCCTTGAATCTAGAAAACTGTTTTTCATTTTTGTTCTGTTGTGTTAGGTGTATAACCATGCAGTAAGCTAAAAGACCGGAGGAGATGTCCTCATCTGCACTTCTTTCATCATTAGTTATGCTTTTATCCCTGGAGACTGTGCTTACAGAGACTGGATTTGATTCTACTTGCCTTATGCCATGCTACAGGGTGCCTAGAGGATTACTGCAATATTGCTGAGTTTGCATTTTGCAATCTTAACTTTTCTTTAGTTTATCAAACTCTTTGGAGAGTTGGATTCTAATTAACATATCTTGTAAGATGTAAAATTGATAAGCAGAATACATAAAACAATATATGAAATAAACAACATGTGGGTTCCAAATGCAAACACAAAGGAAGCACATCTAGATGACTGGTGTGATTTAAAAAAATTAATAGGATGTCAGACATGATTTAACATTGTAATTAACTATTTTAAAGCTGCTACGTTTTCAGTATTAAGTTGGCATGTTTATTATAGTCCATATTGACTAGAACCTAAAGGCTAATAGATTGTCCTTTCCAGTGATCAGAAGCTGAGGTGTTTGGCATGATGTAATTTAAAAGAATACAGCACACTTAGTTTACTAATCCTTGTTCAATATCCAGTAAGTAAGAATTTCATTTAGCTACATATCTGTCTGAATTTTTAAAAGGGACCTTAACCCAACCTTCAGTTTTGCACTCTCAATCAACTGTGCACAAAAGTTAGCTGATGCAAATTATTGTGGGTGCAAAAGACTCCCCCAATCCTGACCCCCCAGTTAATCCCTCTTCCCCCAAATCTACCTCCAATCCTGTCCCTCAGCCCATCCAAACCTGCCCCCACTCCCTCTTGCCCCTGAAATCTGATCCTCCAAACCTGGCCATCTGTGTCCACCTCAATCTTGCCCCTAGATGCTCAAGCCCCAAAATGTGCCCCACCAGGTTTAGACAACAGCAGAAACAATTCTTACAAGACTATACCACTGCAGTAAAAGAAGGTAAAAAGCCTTCTACTCCTCTACATTCAAGGCAGCAGAAACACAACTGGCAGAGCTATTCCACCTAGTAAACTGACTAATCAACCAAGGCTGCATAACCCAGATGTTGGACCAAAGCATTGACCATTGTGAAAGGTTTTCAGTGTACTTTGTTAATAAGATCAACCAAATACATATGGAACTAACTAGGAAATAAAACTTGATTCTTGGCCAGAATGTACTACTATCCATCCTGCCACTCATGATTGATTTTGTCCCCTTCACACATGCTGAAGCACAAGAAGCTCTGTAGTGTATTAGAGCCACAACCTGTGAAATGGGTCAGTGCTCCTCCTGGCTGATAAGAATCACTGAAGAACAGCCATACCCACCACTAATGGAAATAGTCAATGCCTGCTTTAGAGAAGCACACCTGCCAAACTTGAAAAATGCAATAGTCCATCCTCTCCTCAAGGAGCCATCACTCAAGCCTGATGCCCTCTCTAAATACTATCCTACCTCCAGCTTCCCATTGCTAGGCAAAATAATTGAGAAAGTAGAAACCACCAAGCTCCAACAGCATGCCTCATCACCCATCACCTTGGAGTCAGCACAATCAGGGTTGAGATGCACAGCACAAACCCTAGAGGCACTGAAAGACAGCTTCCTTATAGTCATGGACATAGAGAAGATATCCATGCTTATACTGCTAAATCTCTTTCTGGCACAGTAGACCTCCAGGTACTACTAATCCACCTAAATGACATATCAGGAATAGATAGCACAGCACTACAGTGGCTCTAATCATTCCTCTCCTGCAAAACTCAGAGAGTAATGATGGATAACTGTTCCTCCTCTCCAAAGACCTGTGAGTTTCCACAGGGATCCATACTATTCTTCCTCTTTGATATCCACAGGAGACAACTATGAGGGATAGTGAGACACCAATATGAAGATAACACTCAATTCTATATTTCATTCACAAATGATACAATCACCAGCACTGCTAAAGATGTCAGAATACATACAAGAAATCAGCTCTTGAATGAACAGTAGCTGGCTTATGCTGAACCCAAGCAAGATGGAAATGATGTTGGAAGAAAGAAAGTATTGACCAAGATACCGTCCAAGAAGCTGTACCCTGCCCCCATTTGTCCAAATGGTGCAGAGCCTCAGGGTCCTCTTTGATGCTTCACTAAGCCTGAATGACCAGATAGCATCAGTGGGAGGCATTCAGATAAAGTAGTGATGAACAATCGGTAAAAAGAAAGACAGATACAGTGAGAACACATATTGGAATTCAAGAAGAGGAAATCTAGCAGGAATTAACAGAAAAAGATAAGTGGAAAAATAAAAAGCAGAATGATACAATGCTAGGCTGACTGTCCCTTTAAAGAGAGGGAGATCTCAGACCCATCTGTGATGCAGCAAATTCTCCTTTGTAGAGGACAGGGGGAAAATGAAGGTCATTTGACCAGTGGGTCATAAGACCCAGTTAGGCCTCTGGGGTAGTGCCTGGGCTGGGCCGGCTCCAGCTTTTTTGCTGCCCCAAGTGGCTAAGTGGGGGAGGAAAAAAAAGATAAAGCCACGATCGGCAGCAGTTTGATGGCAGCTGTACCACGCCGCTTCATTCTTTGGCAGCAATTCGAGAGGGACCGAGGGATCCACCGCCGAATTGCTGCCGAAGACCTGGACGTGCCACCCATTTGCATTGGCCACCCCAAGCACCTACTTCCTTTGCTGGTGCCTGGAGCCAGCCCTGTGCCTGGGCTTGTAACAGGGCAGTCTGACTTAGTGGTCAGAGCCAGGGGGCAATGTCAGGGTCACAGTCAGAAGTCACACCAAGGATTAAAGTCAAAGTTCAATAGTTAATCGACAATCAGGGGACACACCAAGGGTCAGTACTAGTGTTGGAGTCAGTAGCCACACCTAGGCTTAAGCCAGAATCAGAGTTAGAAGTCAAGCCAGAATCAGTCACTGGAATTAGGGCAAGGAAGCAAGTAACAGGAGCAAAGAGTAGAAACCACATAAATAGGCAGAAACTAGGAACAAGGATCAAGGTGTGGTAACAAGAGCAAGGAGCACCAGAACTTGGTCTCAAGGAGTCTAGTCAGCAGCAGACCTAGCAATTAGTTTCTCAGGCAAGGGTTGGGATAGGATTAGGAAGCTTTATGCCCAGTCAGCAGTTTGCTGCTAGCCACCGGACCCAGCCTCTGGTGGTGGGGTGTTAACTGCAGTTCCTTCACATGCCCATGCAGTGTTCTGGTGCAGCAGGTAAGGCTGTTGCTTAGCAACCCTATAGGCCTAGGTTTGGGACATGTGATACTTGACAGGTAGATAAGGAAGAGCCCTGTGGAAAGATTCAAGGTGGGAAGGCATAGAAGCAGGGATGAGAGGGCTGTAGAGAATTAGAAGGTTGGGGTGAGGGGTGGGAGCCTGAAACACTGGGAGAGAAAAGATGCTAGCTAGGTTGGGTGAAAAGTGACCTATCAAGGCATAGAATACCAGGTAGGAAGGCTTGGGAGTGGCTTGACGAAGAGCAGGGAAGTATGACTATATAGATCTTGAAATACTTGGACTTCGAGGATGCATTTTGGAACTGTTTATGATAATAAACCAGTCCAAATAAAGCTGTTGTGGGCTATGAGAAAGCCTTTCTGAAATTAAGATAGGTGTCTTACAACTATATCAGTGGAAACAGAAATACGTCTATTGATAATTAGAACTCAGATTATAAAAGTTTGAGGTGGAAAGGATCTGTCCAAATCATCTATCTCTCCCTCTCTCTCTCTATATATACACACACGATTGGATAGCGAGACCGCCCTTTGATACGAGACACCGGGGTTCAAATCCCGGTTGGTATCCAACTTTCCAGGAGGGGTTCTTGGGCAAAAGACCCCCTAACGCTTCACCTGCCTACCTCAAATATGAGAGTGACACGAACTAGGAGAGTCATGCAGGCTTGGATCGTCGCCGGATTAAAAGTCCGCAGCCAGATGTTCAGGAACCAAGACATCTGACGATGAATGGGCTAACTGGAAACAAAACCATTCAGGGACGAGAACAAGAGAACTGAATTGATGGAATGCTAATAACAAACAGCAGAACCTAATTGAAGAGGGGATATATGAAACGTATGAGGGAACTATGGATGGACAAAAGACCCTAACATCCTACACTTACTGAGCAAAACTACTGATCAGGAGGCTAGTCCAATGTTATACCAAAATGCCTTCACATAGTAAAGAGGAAGCTGCTCTCACAGCTTGAGATAGACCAACTCCACTTAACATCCCAGACTCAAGAAGACCTGGAAGAACAAGGGATGTTCAGACCCACACCTGAAGCTGAAACTTCATCTGGCCACCTTGGGTTTCGCTTCCTATTGCAAAGCACAGCAGCTGATATCGAGGCATTAAGATCATGGAGAAACTAGCTACAGCAATCCTCGCAGACGCCAGATTACACGAAGGCTCAGTGGAGAAGTACCATACAGATAGTATTGTTAGAAGATGCCAATTAGACCCTCATCTGACAACCTACTACCACCGATAATAAACCCAAAACTGGTAAATTAGACGCTATCAGCCTCTGTAATGCCTGGAATACTTGGCTACCAGATCAAGAAGAACAATCAGTAATGTAACCACTCCTGGTAAAATAGTTGGAGTATCAAATTCAAGGCGAGGCTACGAGTAGAAAGTTAAGGTCAGCTGGCTGGAACCTACAAGATATGGAAGTGTAAGAATAAGGATAAAGCTCGCCTCAATTAGAAGAAAATACAGAGGCCTGACTCCCATAATCTGAAGCCCTAGAGAACTAGCTAAACAAAAAGCTCAACAGTATGGCTACCAGGCAACTAAGGAGATTACACCCTAACGAGATATAAGACAGAAGTCAAAAAAGATGTAAAAGCATCCCTGTTTCCTCTCAAAAGAACCATCGCAAAGGGTGTACTCCCACTGGAGCTGACAAATCAAGCAAACACCGAATATAACAGCATAACGGCCACCCAGCTAAGGCAGAAACTGAACAGTCTGGGAAGAACGTATGGAAGAAAGAGAAGACCATAACACCATCGAATGGGCGGCGTGAGCCTTGGCAAAGGACCTGAGAACAGAGCACAGCATCTCCCCAGAACAGAAACCAGGTGCACAATCAGTGGGCGAAAGATATGGGAAGGAGAATCTCAGTTCAGTTGGTGGTTCACATAGTGAGCATGAAGAGCTGGACACGACACTCAATAGGACCCGGAGACATGATGTCCACTGTAGCAAATACACATGGCTAAGACTAAAAACTTAAGCAAGGGCATGAAAATCTGTCAATTAAAAACAGCTTAAAACCCCCCCAATTAAACTACCAGACTGGCTAACACAAGGAAGGAACAAACCATAAAACAGCGAATCATGGAAAAAGATCCCACTATGTCAATGGGTAACCAGACATCCGTACAACCTACACCATGGACTACCAATAACCTGCCTCCGTCACACAACGGAACAATAAAATGAGAAAGTCCGATCAAGGCATTCAGTAGCCGGGTAAAGAACTACATACAGGAATAGTGGAGCCACTACGTAACATGATGACATCAGCCCTCAGAGCAACGGAAGCAATGGGAACAAACGCCAGAGGCTTTCAACAAAAACACCAGTTGCACTTGGCAGTAAAGATAGGCAGCAGCGATTCCTACAAGACCAAGGTCTGACAGTTACCAAAAATCAAAGCGAGCCACAGCCTGGATTGACTCAGGAAAGCCTCGACTCAATCATGCCTGCACCCTAATGTGGATCAGGTCTAACTGTGAAGGTAAATCGCGGGCTAGATATCTCAAAGTCACTACTAAGACAAAAGTTTCTTCACAAGAAGGATTAACTAATAAACCTCAAAGAACCCATATATGGGAACTATCATGGACAGACAACATAGAAGTCAGACTCATAGGCAGCTTGCAACATAGTGGCCTCAAGTGCGGCGTCCCCTTTATATACCACAAGGTGATCGCACTGTCCCCGCTGCTTGTTCTGCCCATAGGCTTAGACCCCTCAGCGCAGATAATCACAAGACGGATTACGGGTACAGCGTCAGTGCGGTGGAACCCAACTCGCTTTCGATCCCACGGCCCAACCTTCCTCATACCCACTGGAATAGAAAACTCATCGAAAGCCGTATCGCCTAAGAATCTAAAGAGACAACGAACTCGCCTAATACCACCTATGTACGCGGATCTACAGTGAGGATATCGAGGAGATGTCATCTCGCAACACCTGGAGCAGCAAAAAGTGTGGCTGGATGGTAAGTGAAGCAGAGGAAGGTAAGATCAAGCAACCTGATGGGCCCATGGAACCACTATCCAGCGGGCCACATAGCAGACATAACCGACCAGCTACAGAGTTACCAAAAAATTCTCAGTTGTGTCCAACACAGTCCACCGATGGAAAATCACGAATGAGAGACCAAGGAAGCACAGCAACACATTCCAGTAATCACCAAAGGATAAGTACATACTGGTCCTGAAGAGCCAGCCTCAGTGGGAAGAACAAGATACACGCCATCAATCAGTACCCCCTACTCGTGACCCGGACTGCCGGGTCACAATCAGACGATACCCAAAACTAGCAAAAGCAACGGTATATGGAAAGCTGCCAACACAGAAGAGGAAAAGAGCATGGTAGAAAGAAGCCTGCCGATAGTTTGAGAACAAACACTTCTTAACAAATGGGAAAGCTTCTTCACAAATGCATCTGGAGGTTTTGCGGCCACCGCCGCAGTCCAACAACTGCCAAGAGTACGTAAAATACCAGCTGAAATGAAGGCGGGCGTGGCTTGGTTGAGCGTTACACCAAAGCCACTTCCTGGACAAAACCCAGAACATGGCTTAATCCATGGAGTAACATATAAGAAATAATGGACCCCACAAAGATGACTGCTGTGAGAGATGCCTTGAGGCATGCAGCAGATCAATGGGAGGCAAAGACCAATTGCTATGCATTCTTAGCGAAGAGGAGATGAGGCAAGATATGGCAAACGAGAAAGTTACTCCCTCCATATGTGTATATGCTTTAACCTCGCGAGCAGAAAATAGCTGAGATGGACTGAACACCAACAATTTTTCAACAACAAACTAATAAACACGGAAATCCTAACATCCTCCAGATGACGGAACGGCTGTACAAAAGACAGCCTCACACTGAGAAAGGGCCCCACGGAATTCTGCAATAGAGCACAGGAACAAGGCCGTACATCTGAGGCACCAGATCCACCGTTGAGCAGGGGTCTACCACCCTAGAAGAGGACGGTGAACAACATAGAGAGATTAGTGCAGATGCGAGAGCTCAAGAGACAGTCCAACACATAGTGGCAGGATGTAAGATGCATGCAGGAACAGCATACATGAACGGCACAAACACAGTGGCTGGCATGTGTACAGGACATCTGCAACAGCGTATGGGCTAGACCCCTCAAGACCAGATGGAGATTCACAGAAGGTTGTGGAGAATAGAGGGCTAAGATTCTGTGGGACTCCAGATCCAAGACGGACAGGAGTACTGGCCAATCAACCAGACATATGGTAATGACAGGACAGAAGAAGCGATGGTGATAGATATAGCAGTCCAAGTGACAGCAACATCAGGAAGAAGGATATAGAAAGCTGGAGAATGTACCAGGGCCTGAAAGAGGACTCGAGAGGATGTGGAAAGTGAAGGCCAAGTGGTCCAGTGGCGTAGGTAGCACTCAGGGCTGTGACTCCTAACTGGGTGAGTGGCTCCAACACAGAGTCGGCCAGGAACACATCAGAGATCCTGTCCTGAAGAGTGCAGTGCTAGGAACAGCTAAGATACTGCGCAGAACCCTCAAACTCCCAGGCCTCTGGTAGAGGACCCAAGGTTGAGGAAGACACATACCACCCATAGGGGTGAGAGGGGAATTTTTTTTTTTTTTAGTATATATATATATATATATAGTCCAGTCTAGTTTTAACTGTCTCAACTGGTATGTCTTCCATAGATCTCATTGTTAAGAAATTATCTCTGATATTGATATTAAATTATCCTTTACTTCTTCTAGTGCTGTCCCTGTAGGTGCTCCACTTTAGGTGTTATTGCGCCCCTGTGCTCGCAGCCAGAGATTTATGGTAGCAGTGCCCCGGTTGGGCCGCACATGCACAGTCCCATCTTGCACTGCTTCAGGCGGTTAACTGGCACTGTGCGACCAACCCCTCCGCCTCCAGTTCCTTCTTTACCACCGTTGGCTTGAGTCGGAAAACTCAGCAGCACCTCGTAGCTAGAAATAATCCTTTTTCCTGTCCCTTTAGCAGTAGTTCATAGTTCTTAGGCCTGGTCTACTCTATGGGGTTAGGTTGAATTTAGCCGTGTTAGGTCGATTTAAAAATGAATGCGTCCTCACAACCAAACCCATTCCATTGATCTAAAGGGCTCTTAAAATTGACTTCTGTACTCCTCCCTGGCGAGGGGAGTAGCGCTAAAATCGACTTTGCTGGGTCGAATTTGGGGTAGTGCAGATGCTAATCGATGGTATTGGCCTCTGAAAGCTATCCCAGAGTGCTCCATTGTGACCGCTCTAGACAGCACTTTGAACTCTGATGCACTAGCCTGGTACACAGAAAAAGCCCCACGAACTTTTGAATTTCATTTCCTGTTTGGTCAGTATGGTGAACTCAGCAGCACAGGTGATTATGCAGTCCCAGCAGAATCATAGAATGTGGAATATTTCTACGCTTCCCCTATCATCTCCGTCCCTGAGGTTATCACAGATTAGAAGGCAAAAAAAACACACTCGCAATGACATGTTTTCTGAGCTCATGCAGTCCTCCCGCACTGATATGGCACAGCTTAGTGCATGGAGCCATTCAGTGGCAGAGGCCAGGAAAGAATTAAGTGAGCACGAAGAGCGGAGGCAGGATGTGATGCTGAGACTAATGGGAGAGCAAACGGACATGATGAAGTGTCTGTTGGGGGAGCAAACAGACATGATGAAGCATCTGTTGGAGCTGCAGGAAAGCCAACAAGAGCACAGACCCGCCCCCCGCTGCATCCACTATATAACTGCCTACCCTTCTCCTCATGTTCCATAGCCTCCTCACCCAGATGCCCAAGAACGCAGCGGGGAGGCTCTGGACACCCTGCCACTGCACTCCAGAGGATGGCCCAAGCAACAGAAGGCTGTTGTTCAAACAGTTTGATTTTTAGTGTGGCTACAATAGGCAATGTGGCTTTGTCCTTCCCTCCTCCCCCCACCCCGCCCTGGCTACCTTGTCCATTATCTCATTTTTTTTTAATTAATAAAGAAAGAATGCATGGTTTCAAAACAATAGTTATTTTATTTCAAAGGGGAGAGAGTGGTTGGCTTACAGGGAATTAAAATCAACAAAGGGTTCAGGTTTGCATCAAGGAGAAACACACACAAGTGTCACACTGAAGCCTGGCCAGTCATGAAACTGGTTTTCAAAGCCACTCTGACGCGCAACGTGCCTTCCTTTGCTCTTCTAATCGCCCTGGTATCTGGCGCAAAATAATTGTCTGCCATTACTTTCATAGAGGGAGGGGCAACTGACAACATGTACCCAAAACCATCTGGGACAATGTTTTTGCCCCATCAGGCAAATTCCAATGGGCAGCAGAGACTGCAGGAACTGTGGCTAGCTACCCACAGTGCACCGCTTCATAAGTCGATGCTAGCCACAGTAGTGAGGACACACTCCGCTGACTTAATGCACTTAGTGTGGACATAATCAACTGTATAAAATTGATTTCTAAAAATCAACTTCTATAAAATTGACCTAATTCTGTAGTGTAGACATACCCTTAGAATACAATAAATTATTTCCCCTCCTACCTTATCCCCATCCTGGAAAAAAAAAAATTTCCTCCTAGGACCATAAGTTTGTCTTCCTGATCGCAGTGGCACTATATTCTTCTATCTCTCTACATCACCAAGAGATTATGCTCTCTCGGGGGCATGCCTGGCTTCCCAGGCTTCCAGTGCTGCACTATCTGCTGGCTTTCAATACCCCCTCAGGTGGACACTCTCAGTGAGACTGCTGTCTTGGTGAAGAACATATACTGCAAAAATGCTCGCACTATCACAACTTGAAAGCCCACATGAGAAAGGCAAGAGATTTATAGCTTAACCTTCTCCTCATGGAGAAATCTCTTCACCAGGCATCTGAGCCTGAGGTACGAACCCCTCCTGACCAGAAATCAGTGACTGCTGCCTCGGACAAAGGCCCCTCTTTCAGAGGAAAAGATCCTGAACAACTTGCTAAGAAGGCAGCAAAGAAATGGGGCACCAAATCCCCAACTCTGGAGTTGGCCAGGAAAAGGCACTCTCGTAGTGGCCAAATGCTACTGGTACTGACTGCACCAACCATATCAACAGCTGACAGAGCAGGTCCCTCCTGTACTAATGGGATTAAGAAATCCAGAGCTCCTAAGCAGTTGAGCTCTGCCACAGGCATTAAGGGGAAAGTGAAACCACATGCTGCGGCACCGACAACAGAAAGCAAGCCATCGGTACTGAGCATCCCGGCACTAATGCTATCACCTACTGCTGGTACTATGCATGCCAGCCACATACCTGCGCTGATAAGCTCACTCCAGCACACGATACTGAGCTCCACCATCCCACCGGTACCAAGGCCAGGCACATCACAGCAGTTCCTATGTCACACAGACTTATCTGTCTCATCGGTACAGTAGTCTCTCCTTGGCACTGACGGTACATGCGATACTTAGCCAATCCAGCTCTCCACAGCTTTCAACACAATTCTCTAGTGGGGAGGATGATTGAGAGGAGGATATAGGACGCTCTCAACAGCTTTCCTTCCTGTGGCTACTGCTGCCACACAGCCTCCACCAAGTATGGGCTTCCCTGTAAAGTTTACAAACCAACCCTGAATGCCCACAATGCCCTTCCAACAGCAATGGCCATTCTGGCAGCCATGGGATCCATACCCACAACAGCAAGAACAGGGAGTACCCACTGCTCTGCCCGCAACTGGGGCACGTCAAACACTCATATTGCCATCAAAGACAACATCGGCCATTTCTGCACAAGGGGCAGAAGAACAGGAGCAATTCTCGAACTCAGATGAACCAGATGATTTCAATTTTCATCTTCCTTACTGTATGATCCAATAATGCCTCCACCTCCCACCACAGCAGACAATTTCAAGCAGTTTCAGGATCTCTACAAGAGATCCCTAGACATCTTTCTGGAAGAGGTCCAGGAATCTCACCACAAGCTAGTGGACATACTACCCACATCCACTTCATCCAAAATTGCCCTTCCCATGAATGATGCGATTATGGACCCCGTGAAGTTACTTTGGCAAACCCCAGCAATGATTCCACCTACATGTAAAAGATCTGATAAGAAGTATTATATGCCAGCCAAGGGTACTGAATTCCTTTTCTCATCCAACACTGAATTCACTGATTATCAACATGGTGAACAAATGGGATAAACAACAATACTGTAGAAACACCCCGTGTGATAAAGACTGGAAATGGCTCAACCTATTTGGCCGTAAAGCGTATTCGGTTGTGACCTTACAATTGAGACTTGCCAGCTATGAGGCCCTACTTGCAAAGTATGATCACAATAAGTATGCAAGTCTCTCTAAATTGATAAACTTTATTCAGATGACAAAAAGGATCAATGCAAAGCACTCGTCGCAGAGGACCAACTTATCACTAGAACAGTGCTACCAGTGCTGCATTGATTCCGCAACAAGATCCATAGCAAAAGCAATTGTTATGAGGAGAGTCTCCTGGCTTCATCTATCTGGTTTTCCAAAACCAGTGCAGTCCACTGTAGAAGACTTAACCTTCGAAGGCACCAAACGCTTTGAGGACAAAACGGACGAGTCATTGCATACCCTGAAAGACTTGAGGGCTACCTTGTGGTCTTTGGACAGCCACACATGTAGGAACAAGAGATGGGAGACCAATTATCAGACTCCTCAACGGTTCCAATCCCCTCCGTATACTCAAGGAAATAGGTATTATGACCAATGGGCAGAAACAGAAAACTTTGAGGAGAAGGCAATCCATTTCCTCTACTACTACCTCTTAGCCATCAACCTCTGGACAACAGATTTGAAGCCTTGGTTGAGGGCTTGAGAATCCCATCTCTCTCAATGCTGGTCCCATCTGCCACTGGCGACATTTTTGGAGATTGCCTACTTCCATTCTACCCCATCTGGCAGTCCCTCACCATGGACAGATAGGAATTAGAAATGGTCAAAACCGGTTACTCCATCCTCCTTATCTGCAAGCCCCCTACCCATTCCCCTTCCCCATCCCTCTTCAAGGACCACTTTCACAAACATCTACTGCTGGAAGATGTGAACCATCTCATATCCCTGGGAGCAGTAGAACCTGTAATGACCGAGTACAGAGGGAAGGGGTTCTATTCCCACTACTTTCTCACACAGAAAAAAACAGGAGTTTGGAGACTTATTCTCGATCTATGGTGACTCAACAAGTTTGTAAAAACACAAAGATTCAAAATGGTCACACTAGGCACCATAATCCCAGCATTAGAAGTGGGAGGGGACTGGTTCTCAGCCCTCGACCTACAGGACTCATATTTTCATATATCTATCCATTCCTCGCATCAGAAATTTCTGCAGTTCACAATAGCACACAACCACTTTCAGTACAAAGTTCTACCCTTCAGCCTTTCCACTGCACCGCAGGTATTTTCCAAAGTACTCGCCGTATAGCAGCCTACTTACGCAGAGAGCGACTGCCTGCCTGCCGAAAGCACAAACACTGCAAGCAGCCCTAGATTCCACCCAACATATGATACACCTCTTTACCTCCTTAGGACTTCAGACAAACTTACAAAAGTCCACCCTAACACCTGTCCAACACCTGGAATTCATTGGAGCAAACCTCAACTCCCTCGAAGCAACTGCCTTCCTTCCAACAAAATGCTTTCTGACTCTAACCACCTTAATCTTATCAGTGTGGAACAGCCCACAGGTGTCTGCCAGAACTTGCCTTCAACTCCTAGGCCACATGGCCACCACGACCTTCGACATCCAACATGCAAGACTACACATGCGGTGCCTTCAAGCCTGGTTACAGACAAATTATGCTCCCCACAGGCATGGCATAAACAAACTCCTCACCATGCCCAATGCAGTCCAGGACTCCCTGCTGTGGTGGACTAATCCAGACAATGTCTGCAGGGGCGTGCCATTTCTGCAGAATCCACCAGTGCTCACCATCACCATGGACGCCTCCCTCCTAGACTGGGGGGCACATTCTTTACAGGCCCACTGGTCTCCAGTGAAGTTCTAGCTTCATATCAACCTGCTGGAACTACAAGCGGTTTGAAATGCCTGTTCTCATTTCCTACCACTAATCCAAACAAAACAGTTCAGATCCTTACGGACAATGTAGCCACGATGTTCTACATAAACAGGCAAGGAGGAGTGTAGTCACACTCCCTATGTGTGGAAGCCATGCGTCTTTGGCAATGGTGCATCAAACAAAATGTCCATGTTATAGCTTCATACCTACCTGGCTGCCAGAACAACACAACAGATGCCCATAGCAGGAAGTTTTATCAAGACCATGAATGGGAGCTGTACATATGGGTCATCCAAGATATTTTCCAGATGTGGGGGGGTCCCAACAATAGACCTCTTTTTGCAACCACAAAAAACTCCAAATGCTCCCAGTTCTGCTCAGGAGCAGGATTAGGTTGACACTTTCTGGGCAACACCTTCCTCATCAAGTTGGAGCGCCCTCCTCCTGTACGTCTTCCTCCCACCCTCCTCCTTGTTCGCGTACTCCACAAGATAAAGCAAGATGGATCCAGAGTGATCCTAATAGCCCCCACATGGACATGTCAGATGTCGTACCCTTACCTTCTCCACATGTTGGTCTGTCCCCCACGCATGTTCCTGCTTCTGCCTAGGCTTCTATCACAGGATGAAGGTTGCATCCTCCATCCAGATTCCAAAAAACTTCATCTCAAAGCCTGGTTACAACAGGGCTCTCAGGATCTGCAATGACATGTTCCACAGACGTTCAGAACATATTATTAAACAGCTGTAGGGCAACTACCCGACACACATATGGACATAAGTGGAAACTATTTGAATCATGATGCCAATGCAAACAGACTGCACCTATGTCAGCCTCCTTACCTCTTATTTTAGACTATCTACTGGAACCTAAACAAACTGGACTTTCCATGAGTTCCATCCATGTACACCTGTTGGCCATCACAACATTTTATCATAAAGTTGACGGATTCTCTGTTTCCACACATCCCATTACTAAACGCTTCCTAAAGGGTCTCTCCATCTCCTATCTGGAAGTGAGAAATCCTGCCCCGCCATGGGACCTCAACCTAGTCCTCCACACCCTCACCAGGCCCCCTTTCAAACCCATAGCCACAAGCTTGTTACTACACCTCTTTATGAAGGTTGCATTTCTAGTGGCCATTACATCTGCCAGGTGGGTGGGAGAACTAGCTGCTTTCATGACGGACCCACCCTATACGATCTTTTTTAAAGATAAAGTATTTCTCAGACACCATC
Organism: Chelonoidis abingdonii; assembly: GCF_003597395.2. Lineage (NCBI taxonomy): Eukaryota > Metazoa > Chordata > Testudines > Testudinidae > Chelonoidis > Chelonoidis abingdonii. The sequence continues at coordinate 36,104,753 of NC_133776.1, forward strand.
CTAAGTTTTTGCCTAAGGTGGCTTCATCATTCCACCTTAACCAACCTATACACTTACCTACATTTTTTCCGAAACCACATATAGACAGTAGACAATCCAGACTACGCTCCTTGGACATCCGCAGGGGTCTTGCTTTTTATATCGATAGAAAAAAATCTTTCAGCCATTTCCAAACAACACCTATCCAAATGGATATCAGACTGTATCAAGCTCTGTTATCTCCAGCATGAACAACAAACCCCTGCAGGGATCCATACACATTCTACTAGGAGTCTCTCAACCTTCACAGCATTTCTCAACAACATCCTTATTGCGGAACTCTGTAGGACCGCAACCTGGACCTCACCGCACACTTTTATACAACAATATGCATTGCAACAACACGCATCTTCTGATGCCCTGTTTGGTAACACAGTGCTTTTATCTGCTACGACTTCACCTCTGAAGCCCCCTTCTTCCACTGGAGGGCACTGCTCTGAAGTCATATAAAGTGGAACACCCACGGGAACACCACTTGAAGAAGAGAAAGTTACTCACCTTGTGCAGTGACAGAGGTTCTTTGAGATGTGTCCCCCGTGGGTGCTCCACTACCCTCCCTACTCCCCTGTGCTTTGGAGTTCTATCAAATACAGACTATGCAGTAGAGAAGGAATGGCAGGTGGTGGGGTTGGTCGCACAGCACTGGTTAACCGCCTTGTCATGGTACAATTCCCCACTCTGAACCTTAGCGTCCAAAAGATGGGGTACCAGCATGAATTCCTCTAAGCTTAATTACCAGCTTAGAACCTGTAATGCTGCCACCAACCAGGAATTCCAGTACCTGGTACACTCTGGTCTCCCCAAAACCTTGCCTGGGGACCCCCAAGACCAGACCCTCGGATCGAACACAGGAAAGCAAAACCATTCCCCTACAGTGCCGCTCCCGGCTCCGCCTCCCGCGTACCCGGAAGATCACTGTGATTCAACTCCTTGAATCTTAAACAAAGAGGAAAATGCACCCTTCCTCCTCCTTCTCTTCCCCTCCCAGACTCTCCTGAGAGAGACAGTAATTCTAACACAGAAGAATTAGTCCTCTCTCCCCCTTCCCCTTTTGTCCCACCAATTCCCTGGTGAATCAGACCCAGCCTTGGGCGTTCCCACCAAGAAAAAAAAGAATCAGGTCTAAACAAGAAACTTTTAATTAAAAAGAAAAACAGTAAAATATCTTGTAAGAATTTAAATGAATAGGTACAGAGTCTTCATCTATAGACACTGGAAATCCCCCAGCAATATACAAGTACAAATTAAAATCCTTCAGCAAAAATAACAAATGGAACTCCTGCAGCAAATACCAATTAAACTCCTTCCACCAAATGAACAATTAAAACTCCTCCAGCCAAATGCACATTTGCAATAAAGAAACAAACATAAAGCCTAACTCGCTTATATTATCTAGTACTCACTATTTGAACTATTAAGAGCGTACAGGGAAATTGGAGAGAAACCTGGTTGCACATGCGTCCCTGAGCCCCCAGATGAACAACAACCAAAACTAACACACACCCAGAAACTTCCGTCCCTCAAGATTGAAAGTATCCTGTCTCCTGATTGTCCGCGGTCAGTACAGCCAGGCTTACGGAACTTGTTAACCCCTTACAGTCAAAAGAGATATAAAGTACTTCTGTGCTATTAACTTTTCTTATCTGTTTATGACACACCTGAAGAGGCACGAGATGGGGACTGTGCATGTGAGGCCCAACCGGGGCATTGCTACCATAGATCTCTGGCTATGATCGCAAGGGCGCAATGACACCTAAAGTGGAGCACCCACAGGGGGACACATCTTGAAAAACCTCTGTTACTGCACAAGGTGAGTCACTTTCTCTTTATTTCACTCTATTATTCCTAGCTACATCCCTTTGAACAATACTTAACAATTCTACTCTTCTTTATGGCATTAATACCCTTCAGGTTCTTATAGATGCCTACCCTATGACAAGGTATCTTCCCCATATGCTATCACCCTGAGGCAAGACCATCTTCAGTACTTTGGTTTTTCATGTCCTTATTGATTTCATCATACTTTTATTGTAAAACATCTATGTAGATATGTGATTCCTTCTTCAGTCAAGAACTGCTTGAGACTGTCACTTTTTGTAACACAGAAATAAAAATACTTATAAACTGGATTAAAAACTGCACCATCACTATCTCACTTTGGAAATCAGTGTCCCTGGGAACATTGTTCCTAGAGGGGGAAAAAACCACCAAGAATTAAAAGTGAAAAAGTTTCTATGAAGTGTGGAGGCCTTTTTTTAACTTATTACAGAGAAATCTGAAGATAATAGATCTAGGGATTCCAGGTTGAACAGTCTAATCTGGGAATTAACCCATCATATTCTTTAGTTTGCTCTTAGGTTCATAGTGCAGCACTGGAAATTCCTTGTTACTTAGTAGGAAGAAGTGGGAGCAGGGCTCCATCTTTCTCTCTCTCTCTTTAGTTAGGGAGGTGGGAGTGAGATAGGAAAAATACAAAAATTACTATAACTATGCAATGTTATTAACACAGTTCTGAAGAGAAAAATGGGTTAACTGATTACTGTTACATAATTGTTTTACAAATTAACTGGACAAAACACAAGAGAATATACAGGAGAAACCATCTGAATAAAAAGAAGCATGGACAAGATAATTTAATAGGACTCTTGCAATTCTAATTTCTGTGATTCTGTGAACTATAACTGCTAACAACTGGATAAAGCATTAAAGCTTACTGTAATAGATCTGAAGAGTCTCATTACTTATTCTACATATTCCTCATATACAATATGTTTCTGCCTCAGAGATGTCAGTGGAAGTTGTGGGTGTAGAAGGAATGCAGGATCCAGCACAATTTTTCTATGTGTTTTGTATTTGTGCTATAAACGTTGCATTTGTAGCATTCTTCTGATAGGAGAAACAACCTGTTTGCTTAAAGAAGTAATTACTAATTTATCATGTAGAATAAAGCTACTTCAGGAATGTAACTATTCTGATCTTAGGGAAGGTGCTAGGCAAGTATCATCTATGCTGTAGGACATGGAAAAGTCAATACTATCAGTCAACTTAGAACAAATAAAAGATGTAATCAAAACAACTTTGAAACAAAGACTATAATAATGGGTACATATGCCATCAAATAATATTTAGCAAGTAGTGGTTTTATGGTCAAATTGTTTTACAAACACTGTATAAGTGTGACCCTGTGCAATTCTCAGGAATAGGAAAGGGAAAATCAAGGGGGAAATATAAAGGAGCTAAGAATATTTACAAGCTGCAAAAGAAGAAGATGCAGCAATCAGATCAAAAATGGTCAGTGCTTAGTCCTGCCAAACGTGAAAGGCCAGCTCCCGAATGGCATGTTGGAAAAAGGGTTCCTAAACAGCCTTATACCGAGGAGAACTGAAGGACACCAGGGAAGGTGCCCATGTGCAAGGGGCTATCACCATAAACAACAAATGTAAGAGAGTAAAACCTGCTTAGTATAAAAATATACATAACATTTAAATTTTTCAAAACCATTTAAGTGGTTCAGGTGCATAAGAACATTGTCTTTCAACTGGACTTGGTTACTTTTGAAAATTTAACTATTTTGTCAAAATATTTTTTTAAATTTAGTTTTTAGAAAATAATAATAGGAAAACAACTTAAATATGCTCCACAAAATACATCTTCATCCGAGAATTAAAATGTCACAGAATGAAGCTGGAGTCTGTGCCAAAAAAGTGGGTTGTCAGTGGCAAACACATGGCTTCCAGTTTTAAAACCCTGTTTATTATGAAAAGTCTGATGAAGAAAAGAAATGCATGGTTAAATATTATTTAAATAGGAAACTTCATAGTTTGTATAGCCCTTGCCATCAGATTTGCTATGAGTCAGTTTGTGAACTGATTGGTAGCAGTGTTCATATGATCAATGGGGGTTGGATCAATCCATTAGGACATGAGGTGAAAAAAATGCCCAGAAAATGTGGCTTTCCTCATCTACATTTTTTTCCCCCAGTGGTCCCATTTAGGGTTGGAATTTTGTGAGTCTCTTCAACAGGAGAAACAGGAGAGAGAGTTGGGAGTAGCAGCTGGTATAGGACAGTCCTGAAAAGGTAGGAATAGCAGGTGGAATTAGAAGCTACCGTGACAGTTGGGATCTGAAGGTCTCTTTGCAGTTGGGAATAGCAGTTGGGACCAGAAGGTCCTGCTATATTTGGAATTGAGATAGCTGATGAGGGAAGACCTGATTCTTATCTCACACTAGTTTACAACTGTGTAACTCTGATTTCAGTGAAGCTACTCCTGATTTATGCCCCTGTAAGTGAGTCTGAATCAGCCCTAGAAGTCTGAAAAAAATTGACAGGAGCAGGATTCTTTTTATAAGGAGAAAACAGGGAACAGTCACTTAGGAAAGGTCAATAGAAAAGAGAGCAAAGTATGTAAGAAGTGTCAAGGGAGTGAAAAGAAGTTGAGAAAAGAGAGAGCAAAAGAAACTTGTGAAAGCTGGGGGACAAAAAGCAAACTGAAGTTCACCTGAATAAATATAAATAAATAAAGATAAATATGAAATGGGCTTTCACTGCACTGAGGGTATATGTAGACTTTGAACTACTGACTGACCTGTCAATATTTCAAATGCAAAAATTAAACATATTAGGCTAGAAACTCATGTATGTCAGAGCTCTGCTTGGTGCTGCTGGTGTGTGTGTGTGTGGACAGAGGTGGCTTTAGGCCAAACTAGTCCCCACAGTAATTTACACTACAGCTTCTCTAAATTCTGCTGGCTTGCAATGGCCCTCTTATAGATTGTTCTACCAGCCGAGGACCACCAACACACTAGGTTCCTCTGGTCCATGACCCTCTCCTCAGCATGCCCACTATATTGGGTTTGGTGGGGATTGGTAGGAGTTGATGGCATAGATCACCCCATGCCACATTAATCCTCAGCTGCCTCTTAGGGCAGCCTTGTAGACCCTTTGTGCTCACAGAATGATACAATGAAACTTTAGCATGGGCCAGAATCTGGTACATTATTATATTTCCTTCATTTCTCCATAATGAATACATTTATTGTCTCTATAACAATAGTTAGTTCTGGCATATTTAAATATGTGTAACCTCCGTGCAGGGTGAAGGTGTTTGAGAAATATAATTGTGTTGGTTTAAGGATCCTGCCACAACCACCAAAATGGACCTCTGCATCATCCATGTGTGCTAAAAGAGACCTAGCCCCACAGAAAGAGGATAGAAAGGGTACAGACACATCCTGCTTGTTTGGTTTGCTGTCGTGCACACTTGAATATTGTGAAATTATAAAAAAATTGAATATTTCAGAGTTTAATATGCTACAGATCCAAGTTAAAACAGCTAGGAAACTCCTCCAAGATGGTGTCTGTTGGGATGTAAACTGTCCACTAAAGTTGTAGCTTTTAAAGCCTGATAAAAGTACAAGATGTTCCCTTTTATAATGTATCAAATGAAGGCCTCAAATCTGTATAGAAATGTTTGAGGACATTTATGGAAACACTCAATTTGAAAATCAGAAATAGAATGCAAATTCTTGATATCTGCAAAGTAAGTTTTTTGTTGGCAATAAATGAGTGGACAATCCTGCCTGCTGAGTGTGGACATTAATGATCTCATGACTCTTTTTTAAAGTGTAAAAGTTTACCCCATTATTCTTGTTCCAAATCTCCTCTCGATCATTCTTGTGCAGCATGCTGCATGCCAGATGTCTGTCCACCTAAAAGTGACTGTATTTCAGTGTTGTATATCCCAATATCACTTATGAAATACAATGGGATCATTTGGAAAGAAAAGCACTGTATACAGTAAATGTAATACATTGTTATATATTACCAGAAACATAACACATCTTCAAAACTTATCCACTCAACAATACCCAAATCTATGTTGGGTGTCTACACAGGTGCATGTGCCTCTGGGGGCAAGGAGAAGGGGTACAGAAGTCATGCTGTCATAGACAGCTGTACCAGTTTGAAAAGCAGCAGTATGCATCACCCACTAGCACAGGCTGTGATATGCAGGATGTACACTAGCTGGCTTTGGGGTCTGGCCTTGCCCTATGGTCAACAAGCCATACCCCCTTGGAATTCTTCATTGACTGGCTGGCGCGGTAGCTAATCACTGTTCTCAACAGACATTTAAGGGTAAAATTCTGCCAAGGAGCAGCTTCATGAAGTTTGGGATGGGGTGAGGAAACTCCTGACCCTGTCCGTATACAGCATAAGGTAAGATTTGGTCCATAATGTGCTGAAATCCAGTGTACAAAAAGCTGATTTATTTTTGGTATAACTTCTTGCTTCTTTGCTTAGCTATTTTGCAAAGGGTGCGTATTTAGGGCACTGACAGTGTGAAAGAGAAAGCCATATAGGTGCATTCCTGACCACTTCTTAACAATTTGACTCTGATCTTAGGTATTGCACAATATAAATAATAATATAATAGTTATATAACTTGCATTTTATCTAGATTATTAACTCAAAGAGGAAAAGACATTAAGGCTGCAATGATGCCTCTTGTCATCTCTAAGCTCTCCAAATTTTGCTGAAAATAAAAATTATTTTACAACTAATGATCATTTTATAATATTCCTTGCAATAGATGAACATTACCTAATTATTTTATATTAGTTATTCCATGTTTGGACCCACATAAATGCAAATAAAATTAAAATTCTGCATTGTAATTCAATATTGAACGTAGTTATGAACATTGTTATTGCATTTTCTCATATAGATTATCAAACTAAAAGTATCATATCAATAAGTCTGTTCCCTAAATATATTGCCAGCAACCTGCATATTAAAGAACTTTTAAACTGTATAGAATATGTAGATTAATTAATGTTCCAATAAATGTATAGAGTCTATTAAAAAAAACCCAACCCAATCTGGAACCTATAAATATGCACTCTATATTTGGAGTGGAAAAGAGAAAAGATGTTCAAAGATGTTTTAATGAACTGTCCTGGAGATGGCAGCATTGAGTAATCATTTTTTTTAGAATTGGCTTGCAACGCTTTTCGTATCGTCTTTCACCTTACAGTGAAATAAAAGTTACGCATACAGCACATTTCAGTACTGTAAACGGCAAATCATGTTGAATATTCAGTTTAATGTAGCATATAATGATTTCGGGAAATATATTTAACTGCTTGACACCACATTGGAGAAATTCTACAGGGAATCTCTACTACACAATCCTTCTGTACAATATAATGATAGCAAAGCTTTGCATTTCCAACAATGATAAATCTCTACTCATCAATAAAAGTCTTTATTCAGGGCCCAACTGCGTCGACAAAAGATAAAATCTGTGATTTGTGGCTCCATGCTAACAGGAAACAAAAATAAAATCAGTCACTGCTGAGTTTGAACTATAAACACCCCCAAAAATGAAAATCACACAAAAATCTTCTATTGTCAATGTTGCAGTCAAAATAGGTCTCAAAACTATGCATCCTGTGTATGCTTATTCTATTTTCAATTCCCAGCCCCAAACGTGTCTCTTCTTTTAATTTATCATATCTTTTTGCTATTACTGGTCTTCTTTGGGCCTATACTATTTAAAACGGTACCGAATGTTCGAATCCAATTTATATGGAAAACATTATGCAACATAAAGTTGCGTTATTTATTTTAATTTTTTGCTCACGGGGATAGTCTCAGCTTAATGTTCTGAGCCGCCCAGAGGACAACAATCTTACTTCGGCAGAGGAGAGTCACTCTGTGTTGTTACAGAAATCTCCAATGCCACAGACATTCGTGAACGGTTTGCGGCTGGATTTTATTTGTTTGAGTGGGAAGGAGTTGGAAAAAGGGAGGGGGGTTGGAGGACTTTTCTGTTTTGAATTCAGCGGCTGCATTAACTTCTTTCGGTCTTTACCCTCTCTGAAAGGGAAGCCTCAATTGCACTAATATGGTGGAGAGCTGGGATGGATGCGGAGGGAGATGATTTTCAGCACCCTTATGTCTATATTGCAGATCAGGTAGAGCCAGCACTGGGAGTTCAGACGCAGCTTGAATGTGGAGGAGGGGGAGCCTCGTGGTTACAACGCTGCAGCAGCGCCTCGATCAAAGTTGCCACACTGCAGAGATTCACTCACAAGCCCCTAGTTTATAAATAACACGCCAGTGAATGGCGTCTACGCCTTTTTACTACGTTCCACTCCTCAACCTAGCCTGGGCACCTCCCCCCGTGAAACAGTTGAGGGACAGGCCGCGTTGCCAATAGGAAGGCGGCTCCCCAGGGCGCCGAGCGGCTCAGGGCCCGAAGGTAATTGCAGCCGCAGCGGCACTGAATGAAAGCAGCGGCGGGCGGGGAGGAGGGGGCGGATTGGAATGCCGCGGCACCAGGCTAGGTTGGAGCCTCCCTCGGCTGCTGCTGGGATGGTCCACGCACTGGCGCCGTCACGTGTTTCTCTCCTTGGAGTGAGACTGAGTCTCGGTGGCGGCTGGAGGGGGCTGGACTCATAAACACAGACACCGCCGCTTGTTTGGGCTTGGGGCGCTCCGAAACTCCGAGAAGCAGCCGGAGGAGGAGAAGTCAGCCAGGCAGCCCCAGACCCGCCTTCAGCCTGGGGCACGGGAGGGGGCTTTGCTGTTGGCCTCGGCGCCTTTCCCGACTGGAATGAGGAGGAGGAGAAGGAAGAGAGGATGTTCCTTCCCCACTTGGGCTGCTTTCCCTCCTGCTGCTGCCTGGTTGCATTTTGTGTTGAAATGGCACTTTCTCTTCCTAACGAGATGGGACTGAATGGGGTTGCCAGCCTCCTCACGCATATGCAGAAGCAGCAGCTTCGGCGCTGATTTTGGTGCTGGGCTGTGTTTTTTTTGGAGGGGGGGGAGAGAAGAGTCGTGTGTTTTTGGGTGTAAGCCCCAGACTTTGCAAAACAAACTGCTCCCAGAGGATCTTTAATCTGCTGCAGAGATTGCGCTCGCTGAGGCAAAGTTGTGAAGGGGAGCGGTGTTTTCGAGCGAAGCAAGGGGGATCCCGTCCTGCTCCTCTCTACAGACGAATCCGACTCATACGACTGAAAAGATGCGTTTTTTCTCCTCCCTGGCGGCGGCGGCTGCTGCTGGGAGAACTAGACTTTCATCTGGACTGACTGAGACTGGACTCTTTACGGATATATTGACCCTCCTGAGGGTGATTTGGGCATAAACAGCCATATAAACGCTGCTGTGGTGCTGGAAGCTGCCTCTGCCACTGAACAGCTGCTCTCACCCTGCCAGTATCCCCTCCCCCCATCCCGTTTTGGAGAGGGGATTCCGAGCTAGTTTGCTTTTTTTATTATGATTGTTGTTGCATGAATTGTATTTTAAGAGGTGTTTTTTTCCCCTGCCTTGCTTGGCAGTTTTGGGGGCCCGTGGGCTGATAGCTGTGGTAAAAACACCACCACCTCTCCTTCCACCATGGCTAGCCCCACGGATAATAATGAGGGCTTTTTCTCAGATGTCAGGAAGGTGGGTTACTTGCGCAAACCCAAGAGCATGCATAAACGCTTCTTCGTGCTGAGGGCAGCCAGCGAGTCAGGACCTGCCCGGCTGGAGTACTATGAGAATGAGAAAAAATGGAGACATAAGTCAGGAGCCCCCAAGCGTTCCATCCCACTGGAGAGCTGCTTCAACATCAACAAACGGGCAGACTCCAAGAACAAGCACCTGGTGGCCCTCTATACCAAGGATGAGCACTTTGCCATTGCAGCTGACAGCGAGCCTGAGCAGGAGAGCTGGTACCAAGCCTTGCTGCAGTTGCACAATCGGGCCAAGGGTCACCACCACCTCCATCACCGTCACCACCACCATCACAGCGATGTCTCCTTTGGGGGTGGCACTGCAGGGCTGGGGGAGGCAGGTGACGATAGCTATGGTGAGGTGGTCCCTGGCCCGGCTTTCAAGGAGGTTTGGCAAGTGATCCTGAAACCTAAGGGTCTGGGCCAGACCAAGAACCTGATCGGCATCTACCGCCTGTGCCTGACCAACAAAACCATCAGCTTTGTGAAGCTGAACTCAGATGCAGCTGCTGTGGTACTGCAGCTGCTCAACATCCGCCGCTGTGGCCACTCAGAGAACTTCTTTTTCATAGAGGTTGGGCGTTCAGCGGTGACGGGGCCTGGTGAGTTCTGGATGCAGGTGGATGATTCAGTGGTGGCACAGAACATGCATGAGACGATCCTGGAAGCCATGCGGGCCATGAGTGAGGAATTCCGGCCCCGCAGCAAGAGCCAGTCCTCTTCCAACTGCTCCAATCCCATCTCTGTGCCCCTTCGCAGCAGACACCATGTCAACAACCCCCCACCCAGCCAGGTGGGGCTCAGTCGCAGGTCCAGGACTGAGAGCGTGACTGCTACCTCCCCTGCTGGTGGTGGTGGTGGAGGAGGAGGAACAGGGGGCAAACCCAGCTCTTTCCGAGTCCGAGCCTCTAGTGATGGAGAAGGCACTATGTCCAGGCCTGCCTCTGTGGATGGCAGTCCAGTAAGTCCCAGTGCCAACCGGACCCACTCACATCGGCACCGTGGCAACTCCAGGCTTCACCCGCCTCTCAACCACAGTCGCTCCATCCCAATGCCTTCTTCACGCTGCTCCCCTTCAGCCACCAGCCCAGTCAGCCTGTCATCCAGCAGCACCAGTGGCCATGGCTCCACCTCAGACTGCCTCTTCCCACGCAGGTCGAGTGCTTCGGTATCAGGCTCCCCCAGTGATGGTGGTTTCATCTCCTCCGACGAATATGGCTCCAGCCCCTGCGATTTCCGTAGCTCTTTTCGCAGTGTGACTCCAGACTCTCTTGGTCACACCCCACCAGCACGGGGGGATGAGGAGCTCAACAACTACATCTGTATGGGGGGCAAGGCTGCCTCATCCTGCAGCTTGGCAGCTCCCAATGGCCACTTCATCCCTCGCAGTTGCCACCCACAGCATCAGCAGTGCCGCTATCCTGGCACCCCATGCTGCCCCCGGAGTGGTGGGGAGGAGGTAACTGACTTGGAGAAGGGCTTCAGGAAGCGGACTCACTCTGCAGGCACCTCACCCACCATCTCCCACCAGAAGACACCCTCACAGTCTTCAGTGGCCTCCATTGAGGAGTACACAGAAATGCTGCCTTCCTACCCTTGTGGTGGCAACCGGCTGCCCTCCTACCGGCACTCTGCCTTTGTGCCCACTCACTCCTACCCTGAGGAGCATTTGGAGATGCATCACTTGGAGGGCAGCCACCACCGGACCAACTCCACCCCACACACTGATGATGGCTACATGCCTATGTCGCCTGGGGTGGCCCCTGTGCCCAGCACTGGTGGCACTCCCAAAGGTGGTGACTATATGCCCATGAGCCCCAAGAGCGTGTCAGCCCCACAGCAGATCATCAACCCTGGCAGGGGGGGTCGCCACGCCCAAGCCATGGTGGACTCCATTGGGTACATGATGATGTCCCCTAGTGGCAGCTGTTCGCCTGACGGTGGTCCCACTGGCTACGGAAAAATGTGGACTAATGGGGGTGGCCACCACCTAAAGCTTTCCGTAGAGAGCAGCGAAGGGAAGCTCCCCTGCAGCGGCGGTGACTACATCAACATGTCCCCAGCCAGCGGCTCCGCCACCAGCACCCCCCCGGACTGCTACTTCGCCAGCTCGGGACCTCCGGTTCCGGAGGAGGTCTCGGCGCAGGGCCCGGCCGAGCCCCCCCACAAGCCCATATACTCCTACTTCTCCCTTCCGCGCTCCTTCAAACACGTGCAGCGCAGGGCAGCCGAGGAGAGCGGCCCCCAGCTGCGCATCTCCCTCAGCTCCGGCCGCTTGCTCTACGCCGCGGAGGACTCGTCCTCTTCCACCAGCAGCGACAGCCTCGGGGGAGGCGGGGGCCAGGAGGGCGCCGGAGGTGGCTACCAAGCGCAGCCCCAGCTGCAGCAGCAGCCTACTCGTCAGGCGGTCGCGCAGAGCAGGAGCCGCCTGACCAGACCCACCCGCTTGTCTCTGGACGGCCCCAAGGCCAGCACCCTGCCTCGGGCGCGGGAGCAGCCCCCGCTGCTGCTGCTGCCGGAGCCCAAGAGCCCCGGCGAGTACGTGAACATTGAGTTCGGAGCCAGTGACAAGCCGGCGGCCGCGCGGCCCCGAGGGGACGAAGGCTCCGAGTACATGAACATGGAGCTGGGGCCGCCTCGGGCAGCCTGCCAAACCGGCTTCGCAGCCGTACGGGCGGCAGCTGCGACCCGGCCAGGCCGAGGAGCTGCTGCCCTCAGCAGCCTGGACTATGTGACTATGGAACAGGGGGGCGGTGTCGGGGGGCCCTGCCCGGGCTGCGCCGACCCCTCGTCCCCCACCCTCTTGCTCAAGTACGCCGACAGGCGGACGGGCCGTGCTGTCCCGGAGAACCCCACAGCTGCCCCTGCCTCCGCCCAGGCGCAGCCGCCGGCCGAGCTGGCCACGGCGCCACCGCGCTCCTCCTCCCTGACTGGAGGCCCGGGGGTGAACGGCGCCTTCACCTGCGTCAGCCTCAGCCCCGGCCCCGGCCCCGGCCCCGGCCCCGGCCGCAATCAGAGCGCCAAAGTGATTCGCGCCGACCCGCAGGGAGGCCGCCGGCGGCACAGCTCCGAGACCTTCTCCTCCACCCCCAGCAACACCCGCGGCACGGCGGGCAGCGGCGGCCTCAACGCGTCCCTGCTCTACGGGGCCGGGGGCTCCGAGGAGGTGAAACGCCACAGCTCAGCCTCCTTCGAGAACGTCTGGCTCCGACCTGCCTCAGGGGAGTTGGGGGTGGCCGCCAGGAGGGAGCAGCAGCCCCCCGGGGCCGGGGGTGGCTTTGAGAACGGACTCAACTACATCGACCTGGACTTAGTGAAGGATTTTAATCAGCGTCGCCAACACCCTCATCACCCCCAGGAGGGCACCTCTGTGCTGGGGGGGAGGCAGCCTCCGCCCAAAGCCCCGAATCAGCCTTGTGGGAGTAGCCACTCTAGCGACGATTTGAGTGCATATGCTAGCATCAGCTTCCAGAGGCGGGAGGACGTCTAATAGTTGGGCCAGAGCCAGAGAGAAGGTGAGTGCACAGAGGGGAGAGGGAAGGGGCGTTTAAACGAGTAGAAACGCCCACTTAAAACAGCCCAGAAGACCAGGAAAAATCAGGCACCTAGGTGTTGGAGGTTGTTCAGACCACTGAACTGTGTCCTAAAGGGATAGCTTAAGGTGCGGTCTGTACTGTTCTCTTGTTTTATTGGAACGTTGTTTTTCTCTTGTTTCTCTGCACGTTCACATCCTGCTCTCAGATAGAGCCCTTAAAGTGTGTGGAGTGCTTGTTGAGGCGTGGGAAGAAGATCCAGGTTCACTCACTGAGTTAATCTTTTGATAGCTGCAGTTGCAAATATTGCACAATTAAGGGTCTGTGGTGGAAAAATAGACCTAAGCATGGTCCCTGCTTAACTGATAACAAAAATAGATTGGATAAACTCTGGAACATTGATTGATCCGTTAAAGCTTATTTTTTTATAGCGGAGGTTTCTGTAATTAGATTGGTGTGGTGATTTTTGTAAGCTAGATGGTATGTTCTTAGATCTGAAAATATTTTTTCCACGTGGGAATGTGGCTGCAATATTTTCCAAAACACTTAAGTCTTAACTCAGAAGTGTTGAACGTTTTGGTTCATTTTGATTTAAAAAATGCTGTTTCCAGTAGCAAAATTAGCCTTTAACACTGCCTCCTTGAGTCATGGATGCTTTTCAGACTTGACACACTGTAAGCTTATCTAAGCAACTGGGACTGGGGTCTCATGTTTTGTGAACGTTTATGGTGAGGTGGTTTACTCTGTGAAATCTTCTTGAATATTGTTGCTGAGACTAAAGTGCTTTTTAGTGGCACTTTTACCTCACTCCTTTAAGAATACATACTTCACAGGACCCAGTAAATGGAGGGAGAGGGTGTGAGGGAGGGGATGTAAAAGAGAGAGGTGTGGTCTATGTTGAACATGGGAGTGGGGATCAGATTCAGAAGCTCCTACATTCTAAGTTTAGTTGTGGCCAGTTATGACTCCTGTATCCATGTGCAAATGATTTAACCTTTCTAACTCATTTTGCCCTTGTGTAAAATGTGGGTGTCTACCTCACAGGGTTGCTGTGAGGATTAATTAGATAATGTTTAAAGGGACTCAATGACAGTGTGCAAAGAAAACAAAAAACATCCCTCCCAAAAAAAAAACCCCAACAACTTGTGTTTAGACTGATATTGATACTAAATATAATTTAGCAGAGGACGATTTTATAAGTATCTGCAAATTGCAGAAGGTGCAAATGGTGTAGAATGGACTCTGTGATTATAAACTTAAAATGTTTAAAAATGAACAAGTTAAAAATGTATGCAAAATTTGTCAGCCTGTTGTATTAAGACTGGCATTACAAGGTTTGCCTAGGACAAAGTACCATACTTTTGCAACCAATGTGATGGATCTGCCCAATAGAAACTGAATACAAGAAATACAAAGTGTTTTTTTTTAATAAAACATTTTTTCCACTAAGTATGTATTCCTGTATAATACTGATATTTTATATCACTGAGTTTTGCTTCAAGGTCTCTATTATGAATAGACAACTCTAATCTAAATAACACCCTTCCTGATCTCTGCAGTTTTTCATGTATTTAACTCAGAGCAATCACTGTACAGTGAACATTTACAGTATAATTGGATAAATTCATACTAATTTATTTGACTGTAACTGTGGTTATACACTTATTCAGTGTATATTTTTATTGCTGCTTTGCTTGGTGTAAGTACTAACACCACTTGGAGTGGATGTGATAGAAGATTTAACAATCATATGTAGGATTTTCCTTTTACCTGAACTGGTGAGCCTAGCACCGAAGTGTGAATTGGAAATACCTGGAAGAAAAACCCTTTCCCATATTTGTTACTTTAACATTGTTCAAATAAGTGATAATTGCGAATGTATTATTAAGGTAGTCTTATTTTATCTCATTGGTATATATGCTTTTGGGCAGGACTTAAAATTTGGCCAGGGTATTGCCTCAGTGTCAAGGGGTGTGTGCCTTTTGCGTTCCCTGAAAAAATCTGCTCAACATTGGCTATGTTATAGGTTCCTGAAAAATCCGTTTACTACACAAGTAGTAGAGTTGTAGAGGCTGGCAGCTAAATGACTTCTCTGCAGATTCCATCTGCATGGCGCACACTCCATTCCCACACAGATTCTGTGGGTGATCTGGTTGTGTATGCACCATTTCCACAGAGCCAAGGGAGCATGCTCCATCCTAGAACTAAGCTGGACTTCCCCTGAAATTCCTTCTTCTGGCTGCTAGCATAGGAGCATTTTGGTGGTGCCCAGAACCCGCCCCCCTAACTCTGCCCCCTCAAACTCCACCTCCACCTGCCTAAGGCTCTGGGAGGGGGTTCAGGGGGGAGGTCTGGGGTGCAGGTCCTGGGCTGGGGATTAAGGTGCAGGAGGGGTGCAGGCTTTGGGAAGGAGTTTGGGTTGCTGGGTGCAGGTCCGGGCGGGCAGCGGACTGGGTGTGCAGGAGGGGGTGAGGGCTTCAGGTTTTTGGGATGGATTGTGGGTTGGCAGGCTCTGGGCTGGTGGTGGGAGTGTAGGAAAGGGTTGAGGGGTGCAGGCTCTGGGAGGGAGTTTTGGGTGGCTGGGTGCGGCTCTGTGCTAGGTAGGGGGTGGGTTGGAGGAGGGGTGAAGGGGTGCAGGCTTTGGGACGGAGTTTGGGTGCAGGCTCGGCTGGGGAAGGTGTAGGAAGGGGGAGGTGTGCAAGCTGGGGGCAAGGATCGGCTGCAGGGCAATGAGGGGTTGGGGGCTGAGGATAAGGGGTTCATGATGCGGGGGGGCTCAGAGCTGGGGCAGAGGCTCAGGTGCAGGGGATGAGGGCTTTTTGGCTGGGATGAGAATAGGGTGCAGGGGGATGGAGGATTAGTGGTGTAGGGGGGATGAGGGCTCTGGCTGGGGATGAGGATAGGGTGCAGGGGGGATGAGGGCTTGCTGGGGCAGAGAGTGCAGGGGAGAATGTTTGGGCTGAGGATGAGGGTTTGGGGCGTTGGAGAGCTCCAAGGTTAGGGCAGAAGAGCAGGGTAAGGGCGTCTGCTTTGGCCATTAGCGGATGGCAGGCACTAGGACCTGGGGTAGCGACAAGCAGTTTGCGGACGCGAAGGAGATCTGGGAACAGGCAGGGATCTGGGGTGTGAAGCGCGCAGCCGTCTACAAAGCGCATACCTACTTGGTGAGTAAACGGATTTTTAGGCGACCTAACCAACATAGCCAGCTGTTGAGGCCAAGATTTGGGTACAGGAACCGCACAAAAGGCACACACCGCTTGACAGTTTTGTTTGCGTGTTTGTTTTTTGTCTCGTGGGGGGAGCGGTTGGAGGGCCAATAGCCGGGCTGGCCAGATATAAGTTCCCCTGCCAAAGCATATACTAACAGTGAGACTCGTAGAAAATAAGAAGCGTACCTTAATAATAAGTTCGAATTATCCTTATTGAACAAGTTAAAGTAACAAAAGATGGGGAGGGCAACGGGTGATGCGCTCTCCAGGTATTCGTCCAGATTCACACTCGGATGCGCTAGCTCAGCCCAGTTGAGGTCACAAAGGGAATCCTGAGGTATGGATAGACTCGTGCACCATCATTCACTATCACTAAATCCTATTGCTCAAAGTGGTGTTGAAGGTTAATTGGACACCAAGCGAAAGCACAATAAAAAATACGTACCACTCGCACACTAAGATGTGAGTACCCTGACACAATACAGTGTACAGTCAAATAACACCTTAGTAGTGGAGATTTCCTCGAATGTATCCACACTGCTATATACTGTGCACTGTAACAGTGATCGCCTCCACGTATGAGTTAAACATAGCATGAAAACAGAATGCACGAGATCAGAGACAGTGGTGTTATTTAGATTAGAGTTGTCTATTCATAATAGAGACCTTGAAGGCAAAACTCAGTGGATATAAAAATATCGTATAACAGGAATACATACTTAGTGGAAAAAATGTTTTATTAAAAAAAACACTTTGTAATTTCTTGTATTCAGTTTCTATTGGCAGATCCATCACATTGGTTGGCAAAAGTATGGTAGCTTGTCTAGGCAAACCTTGGTAATGCAGTATTAATACACAGGCTGACAAATTTTGCCTACATTTTTAACTGTTCATTTTTTACACATTTTAAATTTATAAATCGACAGAGTCCATTCTACAGCCAATTTGCACCTTCGCAATTTTCAGATACTTATGAAAATGCGTGCTCTGCTAATATAGTTTAGTATCAATATGCAGTCTAAACACAAGTTGTTGGGGGTTTTTTTTTTTTTGGGAGGGATGTTTTTGTTTTCTTTGCACACTGTCAATTGAGTCCCTTAAATTCATTATCTAATTTAATCCACAGGCAACCGCTGTGAGGTAGACACCACATTTTACACAAGGGCAAAATGATTAGAAAGGTTAAATCATTTGCACACGGATAGCAGGAGTCATAACTGGCCACAACTACTTAGAATGATAGGTAGAAGCTTCTGAATCTGTAGTCGCCCACCTCCGCATGTGCAACATAGGCACCAACACCTCTCTCTTGATATCATCCGCGCTCACCTCACACTCGTCCACGGAACATCGCCTCACATAGGAATTTTACGCACAGGGCGACCGTAGTGAAGTATGTCATTCCTCTCTTAAACGGAGTGGAGCGTTAAATAGTCCACTCAAAAGATATGCAGCTTCGCGTTTTCTTTAGTCTCATGTCTCATGCATGCAGTTATTCAACGAAAGGAGATCGTCTTGTGATACGACACACGGAAGGGAAGTCTTTATCCATGAGAATAGACACCATCTCTCACCAAGATAGAAGAACGGGATTGCAGTCACTAGAACGAGTATGAGACCGACCGAAGATCAGGAGTGTGATGGGCTTTAAGAGTAAGCTGGATGAGACGCATGATGATGTCTCAGAGGTGCTGAAAAGCATTCCAGGGACTTCAATGAGGGCAGTGTTAAAGGCTCAATTTAGCGAGAGAGCATAGAGAGGGACAAACAGGCGATATTTGCAGGGCAGGGAGGATAGTAAGTGCAGTAGAGAAATGCAGAAGACAAGACGTTAGAAGACATAGCTTCATGAGAAACCTTTTATTTATAGGACTCTTTAAGCTCGTCTTGTTTGTGTCATAATTGACAATATAGTATGAGAACAGTCCCTATTAAGCCCGACCGAGATGGAAAAATAATTGGCATTAAGGCGTCTACATAGAACACATAATGAATCAAACCATTAATCTATACCAAAAACCTCCTTTAAAGTAAGAATCATTTACCATTATTTGTTATAGTTCATTTCGAAAAATCACCTACACCTATACCTAATTAAACTTCCAGAGAACAACATCAAGCTTTTTAACTGCCTGAATATATGGACAGATTTTGAATTATGGGTTCCAAGGACAAAAATATTTTGTGTGTTCCCAGATTGTCATAAAAAATAAAATGATCAGGACTTTGAGCATTTTCCAGTTCTCATTAGCAAGGTGAATAACGTGTGCCACTTTTGCCACAACTCTCTCCGCCCAAGCCATCCAGTGTTAATACACATTTCAACTGATATTGAAAGCATTTCCATTGTGCATGCTCCCTAAAAAATCAGTTATGCGCACTCTAATAGATTTCTTCCTGAACAATATCACTTGTTTCCAAATCTATTTCCTGTTTCTCTGTCCTTTTGCCCCCATCGCATATTTCTTGTTCCCATACCTCTTTGCTGCTGCTTGTCCCAGCCCTGGCAGCTTTCCTAAGTTTACAGGGGAGCTCAAAACTTTTAGCTGTTTATCAATACCGGGGGTCTCTGCGTTCTGCTTACTCTCCAGCCTGTTTAGGATCAGCAGTTTAAATGCCACCGCTGTTCCTTGAGTTCCTTTAACAGTGGTTCAGCGTTATCCTTCCTTACTCAGTAAACAACTTCTTAGTGGCTCTGAGCTACCTCACCCCCACTTCTTTCTGCGAAAGGAGCCTTGTAGCTCTGTGGAGTTGCAGCTCTCGCAACCTTGGTGAGCCTGACAGTTTTAAGACCTGTGCAGACAACTGCATCCCCCCGCTCTTTCGCTCTTACTCTCCTGGAATTATAGGGAAAAGGGAGTTCTCGCTTCTCATCTCGGCATCTTGGTAGGAACAGTAATCTGCTTGCATATGCACCACTCTTAGTTTTTCTCTTTTCTGTGACCCCTCCGCTGCTCTTCTGAAAGCTGTAAAGGTTAGTATAATGTGAAAACTGACCAGATTATTGTAAATTTCACTTTCTTCTCGCTGGGTATTTCTTGTCAGAATCTATCTGAGGCAATCTTCTTCCTGTGGCTTCTGGTGTGGTATTCAGGAGCCTCTCACAGTTGGCAACAGACGAAGATGAGCAGTGATAATTGATGTTCTGAAGTACTGAGTCAAAAACATTTGAAGTATGAAGCCATCTATGAATTCCTTGTGTAAATATAAGAAATTTCAAATATTTCTTTTTTTCTCCCCTTGCAGTTAAAAATAGCTTTATGCTTTCTCTAAGTTTATTCATAAATTTAAAAAAAAGTTGTGGACTTAAGGAGTTACTTGAAAATGTAACACATTTTATCTACATGCAATTAAAAAACTTGAAGCACCTTCCAAAGACACAAGGTAAGAAAAGCCTCTGTACTTTGGGGAAGCAGTAACTTAAATCACAAGATCGAGTTATACATGGTACAGTATTATTATAGACTGAATAGGGTATTTCATACTATATTGTGCATATTGTTTCCCCCCTCTAACTATCATCTGCTAAACCTAGCTGTGTATCATTGTGTGCTTGCAAGTTTGTTAAATTATTATGTATGTCTGCACTCCTTAAATATTTTTTTCATTAGTAACTGCAGACCTATTCCTTTAGTCGTAGTTACTGTAGATACTGTAACTGCTAGCTTGGACTTCTGACTTACATGGCAGTTTTTAGGAAAATTGCTTTTCAAATTTTTCTCTCTGGTTATTAGAGTCCTATAAATTGAGGCTATGTTAATCAGTGACCAAGTAGGGCCGATACCAAATAGCATCCCTATCGACGCACAGGTTTATAATTCAGTTAGTATTAAAATCATATTTAAGGATCAGTTTAAATTAGAAAAACAGAAATTCAAAGTTAGGAATGAACTCCTTTTTTTGCTGATGATTGTAAAAAGAACGTATGTATTCTGGATCGTTTTAAACATTTAACAAGCTTGAAGATGTAGAGGTCCTAAGAACATAAATGAGACCAACGCCTGTGTGAGTTGGAATGTAATGCTGAACCAGGCCTCTTAGTGTATTCTGTTACTTGTAGGGAATGTAGCCTGGTGAACAGCCTGAATTTGAAAATTTCAAATTAGGAACATACAGTTTTAATGAATGGTTTTGGCAAAAAATTTGAATACAAAAATGGAAGCTAATTGAATTTCACATTGATTATCTTTTTGATTAAAGTGCCTGTGACTTTGTGCGTATGTGAAGTGCACATGTAAGGAAATGAATTATTTTTTAGTTTTGAACGGACTAAGTTTTCAGTATTGATTGTAGAAACTTATTTTTAAAATAAAATCCTCAAGGGAAGCCAGTCTTTAAATTCAAAATTTCTGTTTTTTCATGACATTCAGCGTGAAAAATATACATTTTTCAAACTAATTAGCTTTTTGGATTAGATTTTGTGTACCAAGTTTCATCCTAGACAGATCTTTTTGTATTTGAATTTGGAAATCAAGAAAAGTAGAGCTCAGAAAATAGTGAAAAAACTGCAGTCTGTAAGCTTTAGATGCCACAGATAATTTGAAAATGTTCACAGTAAAATCATACACTTTTGTAATTCTATTGCATTTATATTTTTCTTTCCTCCTCCCTTCATTACTTAGGTAGCTTATTTTGGAAAAATAGGCTCTCTTCCTTAGAGTTCTGCTGTCTGTTATCAACAGAATCCCATTCACATTGACATCCATTGTCCCGAGTGAAGGGAGCAGGATTTTTCCACTTGCTCTTTTTGGTGCTGTGCTCTGTCATTGGGGCTGAGGATGAGGGTTTGGGGCGTTGGAGAGCCTCAGGGTTAGGGCAGAAGAGCAGGGTAAGGGCAGTCTGCTTTGCCATTAGCGGATGGCAGGCACTAGGACCCTGGGGTAGCAGACAGCAGTTCTGCCGGGAACCGATCTGGGAACAGGCAGGGATGGGGTGGAAGGCGGAGGCCGGGACCTGCTCCAGGCAGGGACACGGCGGGGCGGAGCGGTGGGGGGAGACCCGCCGGGGCCGGGGCTGAGGCCCGATCCAGGCAGGGCCGGGGGAGAGACCCAGCTCCAAATATTGCTGGAGTAGGGCACCCAGCCCTGAATATTCCTGGAGCCCGGGCACCTCGAGCCCATATAACTCGCCGCCTATGGCTGCTAGGGCTGCACTGATCTGGCACTAGAAAGAATTGAAGGCAGGAGACTCTCCTGTGCTTTCAGTGCTCCCTTTGCTGGTTCCCCAGGCGCTGTGAAGGAGAAGGAGGAAGCAACCTGATAAGAATTCAGAGAGAGGATCAGATGGATGAGAAGAGGTGTGAGGGCTAGACTGGAGGAGATATACCTGGGTGTGGCTCAGGGAGGAGGAAAGGGGCAGGAATCAGGGCAGGGGATAGAAGTGAGTAGGAGCAGAGAAGGATAGAGACAAGCTTATGCAACCTTTATTTGGCTCCCTTGTTCATATGCATTATGATTAAATCTTTAAGCCCAAAATTTGGCAAGGCGCTATACATATGATCCCATTCTATAAAAATATATATATTTATTTATTTCATAGGACAGCTTTCAACCTCAAAAGTTTTTAACTACTTGGACAGATTTTATTTATCCAGACCAAAATATTTTGTTGTCCCAGATTGTCAGATCAGGACTTTGAGCATTTTCCAGCTTCTCATTAGCAGGTGAATAAACGTGTGCCACTTTGCCACAACCTCTCTCCCCCCAAGCCATCCATGTTATACACATTTAACTATATTGAAACATCTTCCATTGTGCATCTCCCTCAAAAATCAGTTATGCGCACTCTAATAGATTTCTTCCTGAACAAATCACTTGTTTCCAAATCTATTCTGTTTCTCTGTCCTTCTTGCCCCCATCCATATTCTTGTTCCCATACCTCTTTGCTGCTGCTGTCCCAAGCCCTGCAGCTTTCCTAAGTTTACAGGGGGGCTCAAACTTTTAGCTGTTTATCAATACCGGGGTCCTCTGCTTCTTGCTTCTCTCCCAGCCTGTTAAAGGATCAGCAGTTTAAATGCCACCCTGTTCCTTGAGTTCCTTTACAGTGGTTCCAGCTGCTCTAATCCTTCCTTCCTCAGAAACAACTTCTAGTGCTCTGGCTACCTCCCCCCACTTCTTTCTGGCGAAGGAGCCTGTAGCTCTGTGGTTGCACTTACTAGCAACCTTGGTGAGCTGACAGTTTTTAAGACCTGTGCCAGACAACTGCATCCCCCCCGTCTTTCCTCTTCTCTTCCTGGATTATGGGAAAAGGGAGTTCTCGCTTTCTCTCTGTGCTCTTGGTAAGGAACAGTAATCTGCTTGCATATGCACCACTCTTAGTTTTTCTCTTTTCTGTGTCCTGCCTCTTCTGGAAGCTGTAAAGGTTAGTATAGTGAAACTGACCAGATTATTGTAAATTTCACTTTCTTTCTCCTGGGATTTCTCTGTGCAGAATTATCTGAGGCAACTTCTTCCTGTGCTTCTGGTGTGGTATTCAGGAGCCTCTCACAGTTGGCAACAGTACGAAGATGAGCAGTTGATAATTGATGTTCTGAGTACTGAGTCACAAAACATTTGAAGTATGAAGCCATCTTGAAATTCTTGTGTAATATATTAAGAAATTTTCAAATATTTCTTTTTTTCTCCAACTTGCAGTTAAAAATAGCTTTATAGCTTTCTTCTAAGTTTAATTCATAATTTAAAAAAAGTTTGTGGACTTAAGGAGTTACTTTAAAAATGTAACACATTTATCTACATGCAATTAAAAAAACTGAAGCACT
Source organism: Chelonoidis abingdonii (assembly GCF_003597395.2). NCBI lineage: Eukaryota > Metazoa > Chordata > Testudines > Testudinidae > Chelonoidis > Chelonoidis abingdonii. The sequence continues at coordinate 36,127,792 of NC_133776.1, forward strand.
TCCAAAGACAAAAGGTACAAAAGCCTCTGTACCTCTGGGGAAGCAGTAACTTAAACATCAGCAAGATACGAGTTATACATGGTACAGTATTATTATAGACTGAATAGGGTATTTCATACTATATGTGCACATTGTTTCCCCCCTCAACTAATCATCTGCTAAAACCTAGCCTGTGTATCATTGTGTGCTTGCAGTTTGTTAAATTATTAGTATGTTCTGCACTCCTTAAATATTTTTTTCATTAGTCAAACTGCAGACCTATTCCTTTAGTGTAGTTACTGTAGATACATGTAACTGCTAGCTTGGACTTCTGACTTACATGGCAGTTTTAGGAAAATTGCTTTCAAATTTTTCTCTCTGGTTTATAGAGTCCTATAAATTGAGGCTATGTAATCAGTGACCAAGTAGGCGATAAAATAGCATCCCATGACGCACAGGTTTTATATTCAGTTAGTATTAAAATCATATTTAGGATCATGTTTAAATTAGAAAAACAAGAAATTCAAAGTTAAGGATGACACTCCTTTTTTAGCTGATGATTGTAAAAAGAACGTATGTATTCTGGATCGTTTTAAACATTTAACAGCTGAGATGTAGAGTCCTAAAGAACATAAGAGACCAACGCCTGTGGAGTTGGAATGTAATCTGACCAGGCTCTTCAGTGTATTCTGTTACTTGTAGGGATGTAGCCTGGTGAACAGCTGAATTTGAAAATTTCAATTAGGAACATACAGTTTTATGATGGTTTTGCAAAAATTTGAATACAACAATGGAAGCTAATTGAATTCACATCTGATTATCTTTTTGATAAAGTTGCTGTGACTTTGTGCGTATGTGAATGCACATGTAAAGGAAATGAATTATTTTTTAGTTTTGAAAACGGACTAAGTTCAGTATTGATTGTAGAAACTATTTTTAAAAATAAAATCTCAAGGGAACAGTCTTAAATTCAAATTTCTGTTTTTCATGACATTCAGGTGAAAATAATAATTTTTTCAAAACTAATTAGCTTTTGGACTTAGATTTTGTGTACCAAGTTTCATCCTAGAACAGATCTTTTGTATTTGAATTTGGAAATCAAGAAAAGTAGAGCTCAGAATAGAAAAACTGGCAGTCTGTAAGCTTTAGATGCCACAGATAAATTTGAAAAATGTTCACAGTAGAAATCATTACACTTTTGTAAATTCATTCATTTATATTTTTCTTTCCTCCTCCTTCATTACTTAGGATAGCTTATTTTGGAAAATAGGCTCTCTTCCTTAGAGTTCCTGCTGTCTGTTTATCACAGAATCCCATTCACATTGTTATGCATCCCATTGTCCTGAGTGAAGGGAGCAGGATTTTTCCACTTGCTCTTTTTTTGTGCTGTGCTCTGTCATTGCAGTTGAATGCTGTGATTATATAATACACAGAACCCTGTTTGTTAACATTGGACTTTAAGTACAGAATAAGCATGAATGAATAACTCCTTAAGCAATAAGGATCTCATTGTCATGTAAACATTCTCATAGTAAAAAGAAAATGATACTCATGCTGATTTTTAAATTGCTTTTTTTTCTTCTTCCAGTTTTTCATTTTACCTTTTTTCTTTACACTGTGCTACTACTGGGACTACTATAATAAACCTGCTAGATGAAAAATCTGCATGCATGCTAATTTAATTATTCATATCCTGCATTTATAATTAAATCCCCTCTAAACTATTTAATTTAAAGGGTAGCTCATAAAAAGAAAAGCTCAAATTGCAAAATGATTGTGACTTACTATTAGAATAAATCTTCTCTTACATTTTATGGCAAGAGTTAAAATACAAATAACTATATCTACAATTCCAGGTTGTCAGAATGCTGAAAACTGGAACTTGGTCTCTGAAATATAGTCTGAAAGTGTACATCTTCAGTAAACTGAATAGCATTAATTCTGTTTTTAATTGTTCCATGTTTTGGTAAATGAAAGATTTGGGTTATAAACAATTATAGCAGTTTGAATATTACAAAATAGTGGAAAAGAGGAGAGTCTTGTGTAACACCTCTTTTGATCTATTTAAATATGGTGGGAAACTGAACAAAAACAGGGTGTGAATAGGTAAAGGAGATTTAAATAAGCCTGGCACTCTTAACTAAAAGATGACTTGATATGTATTCTCTCTGATTATGCTTGATATATCTAGGTCACATTCTTTGAAGACTGTCATTAGAGATTTAAACTAGAGTAATTGGAAAGTACTGTTTTCTTCACAGTAATACACTACGGGGTTGGGAGGATAGTGAAGAGTTTGTGTGTGTATATGGAACTGTTAATCATAATATGATATTTGACTTAAAACCTAATATTTTAGTATCTGAATTGTCATATTGATTAAATCTTCTTGCTAGTATATATAATAGGTTTGTTGTTCAAAATATATTGTCAGCTACCTTTTAAAATTCTATTGTTGTATGCAGTGTAGTTGTAGCTGTGTCGGTTCCAGAGAGGCAAAGGGGTGAGATAATATCCCTCATTCAGAAATTAGGCACACACACTCTGCATGCAAAAACTGATCTGCTTAATAGAAGAATGGAAACACCTCTCATTTGCAGAAGTATTGTAGACATGTCTCAGTCTTTGCGACCAAACTCCAAATATTTCTATTGGTTTCAGAAATCTACTCCTGATGACTGTCTGCGCATATGTCAGAAGCTGGAAAGATACAATCTGTGAACTCTTAAGATGGCACCCCCAATTTGATTTATGTCTTGTTTGCTTTTATCTAGATTTTTTTTTTCAATTGCTATGTGGGTGGATGTTTCTAAGTCATAGGAATTCTGAAATATGCAATCAGCATCACGAATGGTTTCTTTGAAACAGTGAATTTCAAGAAAAGAAGGGAAAAAAACTAGCTACCCCCTCAACCTCAGACATCCTCTTGGACTCCAGTTAGAAGCCTGATCACACATACTCAACAAGAGAGCTGCTCTGTTCAACTCAACTGCTTCTTGCAGCATGGGAGGTAAAAAAATGAACCAAAAAATGAGGTAGCAATTAGAAGTTCTAATAATTCGTTCTTCCAAAGCAATGGGGAGGGGAATTGAGAGAGAGAGACCTGCATCATCAGAAATACTAATATTAACTTAGGATTTTTTTTTTTTAAAGTCTATAGATAGACTTACAGTATATACTTGTTCATTAGCCCATTCGTTTATAAGCCAACCCCCCAAGATGGTTAGGTAAAAATAGCAAGCCCTATATGACCCTTTCATAAGACAACCCTATATTTCAGGGGTTGACAAACTTGGCTCCTGGCCCATTAGGGTAAGGGCTTGGCTACATTCAAAACTCCAAAGTGCTGCCGCGGGAGCGCTGCCGCGGGAGCGCTGCCGAGCGTCGCCAGCGTTTGAAGTGTGAGTGGGTCTCAGTGCCAGCGCTGAGAGGAGAGCTCTCCCAGCACTGCCAGGTACTTTCCACTTCCCGTGGGGATTAGCTGCAACGCTGGGAGCCGCGCTCACAGCGCTGGGGCACGTTTACAATGGCGCTTTGCAGCGCTGTAACTCTGCGCTCAGGGGTGTGTTTTTTCACACCCTTGAGCGAGAACGTGCAGCGCTGTAGAGCGCCAGTGAGCTAAGGCCTAAGCTGCTAGCGGGCCTGGATGTTTGTTTATGGTAGCAATTCACAGGCATGGAGCCCCTCGGCTCCCAGTGTCATGGCTTGCTGTTCCCAGTCCTGGGGGCTGCGGAAGTGTGCTTCATGCAGCTCCCATTGGCTGGGAACAGGCGAACTGCGGCCACAGGGAGCGAGGGACTCCATGCTGCAGATACTTCATGTGAACAAAACGACAATATATTAAATATTTAATTCAGTGTTTCATAGAGTTTAAAATCATCAAATTTGGTGTAGATCCATTTATCAGCCAACCCACACTCTTGTTGCGTAATTTTTTTTTAACAAATATCGGCCTATGAATGAGTATATACAGTATTTGTTCTAGCTCTGTAAGAGACATGTCCAGAAACAGCTTTGCAGATCAGTAGTTTTAGCATTTATGGCATGCATTTTTGGAGCGTCTCTTTTTTTAGTCAATAATAAAAAGGAGTCCTGCATGCTATTGAGCATTTTTTTTTTTTTTTTTAAGATCTATAGTCTGTTCAATGCAAACCGTAACCTCCACAACCTTCTCTGTTCAGGGAATGAAATAGTCCTCTGCTCTGTTTCTGTTTATGTTGTTTTTTCCTTCTTCAGTAAAAAAGGTTCCTTATCTTTGTTGTTCTGCTAGGGCCTGATCTGACTTGCTCTGAAGTCTCTTGGAGTCTTTCCATGAAGTCAATGGAAGTTAGATTGGGCCCTTAATGACAGTTGGTGTCACCTGAAAAAGATTTTGCATGTACTCCCTCTCTCCCTCCGCCCTCTTTAGCAATTAAATCTGATAGGGGAATGTCTCGTGGTGTGGGTAAGTATTGGTAAACTTGCCTAGGTTTTGTTTGTTTCAAAAGGGTACAATGAGTGACTCATCAGTAATAATTCTCAAGTCAAGCTCTCTCTAGAGAAATGAGAAAATGATGGATTTTGTATTGTGGTAGAATCGGGATGAATTGATCACTTTTTTTTTTTAAATCAGCAAAGTAGGTACTTAATTTAAATAATCAGTTTTGCCATTGTGTTTCAGTCATATCCATAAGGGCAGTTGATTTCTCATTGGTTGGTAACCATTAAAACATATGATTTGCATTAAGCATTTACCCTGCACCAGTTTGGGTACTACTTGCTCACAAGAGGGATACACCATCGTATATGCATCTAAGCAGGTTACATAGCTTAAAATATGTATTCCATATTTGTGACTACCTTTTTATGTTAGAAACGGTGGAATGATGGATTTCTACTATAATAAACTTTTTTACTTTCAATTTTGTCACGCTGGCATTTGGATGTGAATTTTAAATTCTATTAAAAAAATGCTATTTTAGTGCATTTTAATAGAATTAAAATTCACATCCAGCAGCGTGACACAAATTGAAAGTAAAAAGTTAAATAGCCTTATTTAACTAGTAAACAATGTTAAATGTTCTGGATGCAGGGTAGTTGTAGCGTTCAGTCCAGGGTATTAGACGAGATGGGTGAGGAATATCTTTTTAGTGACCAACTCTGTTGGTGAGACACAAGTTTTTTAGCTATGGGGTGGATTTGATTTAAAATCACTAATCAGAGGACTCTCTTTAATCATGGATTTCTACATAAAAGTGCATTCTTGTTGTTGTTATACATCTTAATACATATTCTCACAACTCAGAGATAATGTAGGTTTTCACTTTTAGACGGTACACACTATACATTTTTAAAGTGATTTATTTTGAAAACTTCAGATTAGTTTTACAGGTATATCAGAAGATGAATGATTGTTTGGTTATTTCATTTACCAAAGGTAATTGAAGCAGATAGTTTACCTCCCAGTGATTTCATAAATATCTCCAATTCCACAGGTTAATCATTAATATTTGGAGGATTTTCTTGCCATGCTGTATTAGGAGAAGAACATCACCAGACAGACATTTAAATTGTTTTAGTTAAATAAAAAAGCAGTGTAATGTATTCTGGGTTTTTCTTCAACAGCAAACATATAACATTTTAACAAAACAAGATATGAATTTTTGAATTTAGTTAAACATTCAAATTTTTTTTAAAATCAGGTTTGCTTTTGTTAAAATTGTTTTAAACTAAAATAGTTACATGAAATACTTTTTTAAAAAATTCAAAAATTAAATCGACTACGTCAGCCAGCTCAACATGAGAAACTTAAAATATTGGCTTCTGCAGCTAACTCATTCGTCTTCCCCTTCATTTTCCTGTTTGTTCATAATCTGGAAAAGAAAAACAAGCTTTTCTGCTTTTTCAGGTCCCAAATGATTTCTCAGTTTTGAATGAATTAGTCCAAAGGAAGAAAATTATTCTTTCCACATTGCCAGAAGAAGCTTCTGCTGTTAAAAGTGAGATTATCACTACAACAGTCTCTGAATCCAAATGCTTAAGTGACTTCCACCAGTTCACTGGTGTGACTTTCTTTAAAACATCATCAGTGAACATATTTCTTGAATGGTTCTTATTCTCAAACTGGATGTCTTTTATGGCCTATGCCATTTGAGGTTTTCCTTTCTACTGAGAGAATGGTATGGTAGATCCCAAATCAATGAAGGCTACACTCAAAGACCTCAAGACGTCTGGAATATGCTGCTCAAACAGTTTCACTTTTGTTTCTACAGCCTGTCCCTCCCTTCTCACATTTTATCTCCAGACTTCTCCTTGTCCGGATCTATTCCGCCCCAGCAATCTTCTACTCTATTTTTGAAACTTTTCACTTTTAGAGAGAGGTAAAGGATTGACTCTGTGTACACAAATGTGCAGAAAGACAATACGGGTGAGGTCTGTTATTTCTCACCTCTCTATATTATTTATTTAAAAACATTTTTGCTGTTAACAAGCATGTTATCTCTGGAGACACAAATCCACAGTTTGAGAACTGCAAAACTAATCATCTCTGATGGTATCTTCTAGACTGAGCACTTAGTACCATTGGGCAGATAGAAAGATTCACCTAAATAATCTATACAGGAGTCCCTGGAACCCTGTAAGGTTGGTTCCGTAATCCATGAACTATTGGAACTCATTTACAAAACTTTTCTTAAACATTATATGAATATATTGTCTCATACTGTAGAATTAGACTTTCTAATCCCTATTCCATGATGAGACATTATAGCTCAAAGATATATCTTAATTAAAACTGTATTTAGATAGGTTTTTTCCTCTCAAAGATTTTTTTCTATGGAAAAAAATCAGATTTAAATAAAATCAGATTTTTTTTTTTACTTTATTTTATTTATTTATTTATTGTAAATCATTGAGTTTTATCCACCCTGTTGACAGAGTTCTTCCTTACGTCTGGGAAAGGTACTTCCAGTGTCGTACCAAAGTGCAAGGCAGAACAGATTGCTTAGCGTAAGTAGTTAGCACACATTGCACAGGACCATTTAAGGCAGTGTGGCCTGATAGCATCTCAGCAGTCATAAGACAAAAAGAGGGAATTAGTAGGTTACAGGTAGTTGTAATAAGCCATCAATCCAGTGTCTCTGAATGGAAGCGGAAGCTCTGTGGCTTGGAAGCTCTCTCTAACCAAAAGAAGCTGGTCCAGTAAGTGATAGTACTACTCACCCACCTTGTCTCAAATGTACTGGATGAATTTATAAACAGTACATTTATCAAAACACACTTGTATTTAAAACTGATTCCTTAAACAAAATAAGTATTGTCTGTAATTAATGAATGGAACTGATTGTTTTTGGTTATCATGTCCTTCAAGATTTTAGTACTAGTAGATCTCATCCTCACACTCCTTATTTTTATTCATAGCTTGGAAGCAGAAAACAAGCCGTCCTGCTTTTTTAGCTCTCCAGTCAGTTTCTCAGATATTTGAATGACCCAGTGATTGAATTGAACTTGCTGAATAAAGTAAAAGAAAGAAAATACTGTCTGCACCTGCGGGAGAGAGAGTCTAAAGCTGGTTTAGGACTTTAAAAAACTCTGGATCCAGATGGATAGGCAGTGACTTCAACCAGTTTACTGATCTAATGTTGAAAGCAAACACATACTGCTTGAATATGTTTTATTTAATGGCTGTAATAGATTATGATAAGGTTAGGCTTGAACATAGATTGTAAATTTCAAATTGATTTTTCAACATTTTTATTTTTAAAAAGAAAAATATGATTTTTATTTAAGGATGGATTTTATCCACTTATTTTATAAAATTAAGGTATTCTATTTACATTTCAATTTGTTTTGTGTTTAAATATATTTTTTCTAACTACATTTTTATAATAGATTAAAATAATAATTCTGTGTTTAAAATAAAATAAAAAAAAAAAAGGCCATGGCTTTACCACACAGAGCACAGCATGGACTGTTATATATAAGATCAGATTAGATTATTATAATAGTTTCTTCTGGCCTTTTTTTTCACAGAATCATTGGTTGTTTTTTTTCTTTTTAAGAGGTTCCCACGTTCCTTCACAAGCTATTGAACTTAGAGACATTCATGAAGCATTCAAGGGTGGATGGTGCCATCTCAGGAATTGCAGAAAGGACAAACATCCTGGTAGAAGAGGGGGAAGAACCAAAAAGCCTTCTCGGTAGGCAAGTTTGAGGCATTCCTGAAAAGATTTGAGTGTTTGATTCTGTTGGTTCAAGCTTCAGTTTATTCCACTCATGTCTCTTGTGCTGTATGTAGGTGTCTACAGAAATTTAAATGATCTTCAGAGGCCAAGAATGAGGGCTGTGACCCATCTGCAGTGCTCTGTTTTATGGAGTGTATGTACTCTTTTGTTCATCTCTGGTTCTACGTTCAGAATAATACAAATTACATCCAGAGCCATGGCCTCATTTTTGTCAGAGAGGGGATTCTTATGGCTAAAACAATATACAGCAGACCAATCTTAGAGCTTTTTTTAGTTGCCTTTCCTTTAAAAGAGGCTACTATATGGAGAAGAACCTTATCAATTCTATTTATTTAAATAGCTTGAACCAGAGCTTGCTGTAAGGGAAGTCCGTTGTCTCCGGCCTACTATTCTGGCAAAAGGGATCAAAACCTGCCGAATGAGAGAATAATCTTCAACTGATTTTAGTTCCTTTCATCCCTAGACAACAGGAAATAAGCCACAGGGAGCCCTCTTAGGTTTTAAGCAGGTGCCTGAAAGTCAGAAGGCGCATGTGCAGAGCTGTACAATCAGAGGGAGGCCAAGAAAAGTAATTAATGTGTAGGCATATGTGATGTCCAGTTAGGGGGTCCTGGAAATTATCTATTCAGGTATGCAGAAATACTTCAGCATTTTCATTCAACTCAGCCTGCTCCAAGATAAGCACAACACATCTGGGAAACCTAAACCATCTCCTGAAATAGAGGCCATTCTCCCAGTCCATTTATGCCTTTCAATGTAGACTTTCACCTTAGTATTTTACAGGCTGCAGTGTCCATAGATTATTACAGGTTTTTGGGGAGAAAGAAAATGAAAACAAGGGTGGAATAATTTGGTACTGTCTTAATTCTCTCCTTCCCATGTATATGTCTGTCTAGTCTTTAAAGTATGGATTAATTGTTTGCTACTTCACCGCAACGTCCTTTGGACTGATAGGGTGACATTTTATGGAAAAATGAAGTCTTTTCTTATCTGAACCTTTTTCTATGGCCACGTCTAGACTACGCGCCATATCGGCGCGTTAAAATCGATTGCTCGGGGATCGATATATCGCGTCCGATCTAGACGGGATATATCGATCCCTGAGGGCGCTTATATCGATTCCGGAACGCCATCAAAACCACCAGAGTTCCGGAATCGACATGGCGAGCCGCGGACATCGATCCCGCGCGGTGAAGACGGGTGAGTAAATCGATTTTAGATATTCGATTTCAGCTACGCTATTCTCGTAGCTGAAATTGCGTATCTAAAATCGATTTTCGCGCGTAGTGTAGACCTTGGCCTGTTGTTAGCTTCCACCAGTGCAGAGCACCCTATCTTAGGTTAGTTTAAATTGATTGTTTCATCTTTTATGTTTTTTTAGTTTTGGAATTTAACTCTGAGGATTTCCTTTCATCTGTGGTCAGAATTTATGGAAGTAGCTAACAGTGATTGGCCCAGCTGCTTCAGTAGTTGAATAGCATAGACTGTTTCTTCAGCTTGTCATTAGAAGAAAACAAATCTTACAGTTGAGTTGGGTTTGTGTTTGTTTTCTTGAGATGGGGTAGGGAGGAGGGAAGTGGTTCGCTGCCTGAACCTTGTGTCTCCACTAAGATTTTTGCACTGAGATGGCTAACAATGTAAAAATACCCCCCCCCTTTTTTTTTTTTTGTAGTGAAGACATAGCTACAGACTCTGAAATTGAACCATCTGGTAAAGGCACAACTCACTTTACTTTCAGTCTCTGTATCTTGATTTTCATTTTGCTTAGGAACTGCTTTGTTGAAATGAGAATTTTATCTTTATCCTCTGATATATAAATAGAACTTTTTATCTCTGCCTAGCTCACTTTGCCCAGACTTCGCAGGGGAAGAGTTGAATTCTTTCCCTTGTATTCCTGTATGCTGTATTACCTGTTTTATCGAATGCTCCATTTATTGTTTCATGATGTGGATAATTAACAAAGCCGAGTTTTAATTCTACAACTCTTTATTCAACTGGGCTGGTGAATATCTGCTTTTCTTAGAAATAATAGGATGTGTGTGTATTTAATTGCTAGCATATGTATATATCAAAGCGATAAATTTTTTAAAATATAGGTAAGGGGACATTTTCCAACTTTAAAAGCACATATTGTGGAAAAAAATGAGATTAAAAATCCCCTAGACTCCCAACAAATAGAGAAATTTTATTACTTCTGTTATTACAGTTCAAAAACCTCAAAAACAGTAAACACATTTTACCACCTCTAGTAGTCAAGTGTCTTAAGCAGTCTTGTTCTATAACTGCAAAGTTATTTTGAGTAGGCGTATTTTCTTTTTAATAAATTTTGTGAGTTTTTTCCTGACTTCACAACAGTATTCAAACTTAGCAGAAAAGCAAGTTGAAGGCTATAAAAAAACTACTTTGTTAGCAAGCAACTTGTTATAAACTTTAATGAGCAACATTTTAAAGTTTCTGTTTATTCCAACAGTCATTATTTATGAAAAACAGTATTTTTAACTTTCATTGTTTAGGTTTGTAGATAAGTAATGGGGAATTAATAATAATGTATTTTATATTAAATGAAAACTGAGGAGGAAGAAAGAGATGAAAATGCATGCCAACCCTTCTGTCCTCCTCTTACAGCTGCTCCCCCTACTCCCATCCCCGATTTAATGAACAAAAGTTAAGAACACATCCTCTGTAATAATCAGCATATGCAGTTCTAAGTTGTGACTTACACATGCAAACAATTAAATATTTCAATCTTAAATGGGTTAATGTTGGTGTTCTTAATATTCCATTTTGATTATAATTTGAAGCAGTTTAACAGTTCTGGTTTGTTTTTTTTTAAAGCCACACAAACCCAAGAACCCCCAAACACCTTAAATATTTTTCATCATGCAACTTGATCACATAGCAAGTTGTTACAAGGGAAAAGCCTTTCAGAAGGTGTGCAGACAAGTAGCTAGGGCATGTTGTTTTTCAGGCCTTTGAACTAAGTTAAGAACGTGTTACAAGATGGAAGAATGAATGGTTGTTTGCTGCCTTTAGCCTCAGGGCTTGAAAATCATGAGGCATGTTATTGTTCCTTCAAAGCCTGTTTTGCATAAGCAAGATTTTGGCTATAGCTTTGTATTATCAACAATAAAACATTGAACCACCCAGTCTCACTTAACTGGTTGGTGATGTTCAGAAATTACATGCACTTAAGGGCCCTATAAGCTAGGGTACAGCAATAAATGGATTTCAGTTGATCTGTTTTATTAGGAAAAATCCTTCAGAACTAAGGTTTTGTCTATATGGATAAATTTCTCCAAATAGTTATATTGCTACAGCTATACAGCTATAACTCCCTGCATAGACACTCTTATTCTGGAATAAGGGTTCTTTTCTCGGCTTGTCACTTCCAGAAGAGAATGAGATTTAAAAGGAAAAATATGAAACTCTGTCTTTTGTCCCTGTTTAGCTTGAGATGGCCATAGTACAAGGTGGGCTGAGTTTGAAGGGGGCAGGCTAGGTATGGGGAAGTAGATTTGGGAATCATTGGCAGAGAGATGATAGTTGAATCCATGTGAACTAGATGCAGTCATCTAGGGATAAGGTAAGAAAGTGAAAAGGTACAGGTCAAGGACCTATCTCTATGGAAAGCAAGTGGCAAAAGGAGATGGAAATGAGGAAGTGCCACTATGAGAAATACCAAAAATGGTTGGAAGGGAAAATAAGAGGAACCAAGACTGGACAGGACTGGGTAAACCAAGGGAGGATGGTGTACAGGAGGAGTGATCAGCTCTTTTTGAAGGCTGCTTGGTAAACTGAAAGGTGAGAATAGAGAAAAGGCCCCGTGACTTGTCCACGCAAAGGTCTTTAGAAACCACTGTGAGAGCGGTTTGTCAGGAGTGGAAAGGACAGAAGCAAGGATAAAAGGAATCCAAGCAGAGAGTTAGCAGAGGAATTTTGGGCCTAGGAGCTTTTTTTTTCGGTGGATGCAAATAATATTAATGGTTTAGATTAAACATAACATTACATTCTACATTAAAAGTAGAAATAAATGGAATACGTGGAGATAATATTTTAGGAAATGGAATAGTGAAAGGAATTAATGTGTAAAGAATAGTTAAAGAAGAAAACTGTACTGCAGTTATGCAATCAGAAATCGTGGTGGTCCTTAAATCTTAACCTTTCTGAGAAAATATTTCTTTGGAGAGAGCCATAAACAGTTTCCGCTCTGTGTAGGCCACTTAGGGCTATAAAAACAGATTGCTCATCTTGGGCCAGATGTTGAACTTGCGTGACTCATCATAGCCCAATTGAAGTCAGTGGAGCTAGGACAACTTTCACCACCCAGGATCTGTCCCTTTAAACTTACAGTTTTCCATCATTTGCTTTCAGTAAGCCATTACTAAAGCATTCTGTTTGAATTAATATTAAGTCCCAGTTGAATTTAATTGCAACTATATCATTAATGTTACAAAATTCAGTGTTAAATTTATCTCATAGCTTTGGGTATTTTATATTTTCAGAAAACTGTTCTCTTGAAGATTGACAAGATATTTGCTTTGTTTTGATGCAAGTTTGTTTACTTCTATGCTTGCTACAGTAACATATCAGGGGTTTATTCTCTAGTACTAGCAGATAGATCTTGTGATGCTAATTGCCTTTTACTGATTCAGGTCATATCCTAGCATTTACATTTAGGTTTAAAAAATCAAGAGCAAAACATGATTATTAGTAGTGTTGCTGTACACTTATTGTTTATCAGTAACTGTTAAAACACTAATTAAATAATAGCTTTTGTGCTGAACTCATAATTTTGCTTTTAATAGCTTTTCAATCAGAGATTTTTCTTTTTGGTGATTCATTGACTCCCCCCCTCCCGCCCCCCCACAAAAAAAAAAAAAAGCCTTTACAAGCTCATTAATAGTAGAGTTCATGCTCTAGAGTCTATTTCCAGGTCTGTAGAAATCTTGTTTTAAATCTATGGATGGTAGAAACTTTTATCATTTAGCTTAATTTTGTGTGACTGACTGCTGTCTCTGATCCTGGTTCAGGAAAATATTTTAAGCATAGTTATCTCATTTCAGGATGGTATGTCATAGATTTTAAGGCCAGAAGGGATTATGATTTTCTGCATAACACAGGCTGTAGAACTTCACTGAGTAATTCCTCCATTTAATCACATATTTAAGTGCTGTCCTGTATGGGTTTGTTTTCCTGAGTCAGTATCTTATTGAACATTTAAGTACCACTTTTTAAAAGAAGGAACGTCTTGTACCATACTTCCTTTGAGATCAGATGGAACATTTTCTACCACTTACTGTTACTTTCTTCTTCTGATCTGGGTACCTCTTCTTGCCAACGCCAGAGACACCGCTGCATCAAGCTGACTGTTCTGTTTCCAGGAGAGTTTACCTTTTTGCTAGAGGTAACCTTGTCTCACTTGTAGACAGATCGTTAGGGCCACAACTCAATCTTCTCTGTGTTTCCTCAGTCTGGAAGTACCTCTGAAGAGCTGAATTCCCTCATGCTCTCCCACCAATAGTTCTTAACTCCTTGCTTTACTAATGGCTTGTGTACACTAGGAAACTTTGCCACTTCAACTATACTAGTGGTGTTAAAGCAGCAACCTGCCAGCTGTCTCTCCTCCTCTTCCCCCTGCCCTCCCCCCCCAAGTGAGAGCACAGTTAGATTGGTACAAAGTGCTTATACCAGTATAGTTTAAGCCCTCTGTACACTAGGAAAGGTTTGTTGGTATAGTTATAGTGGCACCCCTCATAACGTAAATGCAGCTTATGCTGGCAAAAGAGTGCTTAGTGGCAAAACATCTAGTACAGATTTGATTTTATTGTACTCTAGAAAGCAAAATAAGCTACACTGGTATAAGGCTTCTTTGTACTTTTGTAACTGCATCCACACTAGCATGTATTTATTTTAAAGAAAGCCTAACTACCACAGTTACATGGTAAACCCTTGCTGTAACGCCCTTCATAATGACTAATCTTCGGCTATAATGAATCTGGTCCTTGGATCCCATCTCCAGCCCCGCTGCTGTGATTGGGCTCTTTCGCTAAAACTACCAAATGGCTTGGGTCCCAATGGGGTAGTTATAGTGAGGGTGTACTTTACTGGTGTAACTTTTCTTGTGCAGAGCAGAACTCACATTTGGGAGAATCCTTGAAGTCTTACATTTTGCCTGTAAAATCTAATGGACTAGACAGTTGTCTTCTACATCTCCAAATGTAGATACCAAAGAGATGAGATCAAAAATAAGAGCACCCGTATCTACCAGCCCCCACTGTTGAGTTAGACTTAGTGATCATGGAAAATCTCAAAGCTGATTTTAGTTACTCAATCTCTGCATCCCTTAGACGTGTTTTCCTTCAGCTTGGCAAGATAGCGATTGGTCAGATGTCAGTTGGTGATAGATAAACGTTTGAATCTGTTTTTGTATTATTTACGTTCTATGGAATATTGATCCTCATCTGGTGGTGTAAATGCTCAAGGCAAATTACACAAGTGGTATGTAAATGGAAGAACAGGGATTAAATTTTAGTGTAGAAGAAACTGTGGCCAAATTCCAGAAGTCACCTTTAAAAGACAGCTTCACTCTGCAAATGTTCAGGAACTCCAGTGGTGGCTTGAGTCAGTCTAGAGGGAATCAAGATGCTCTGGGAGCCACTAGGAATCTGTAGTTTTGATTTAATTTTTTTCTGATTTCAGGTTCTTTTTCCATTGTATATGTTAAGAAAAGTTGTTTGCATTTTCTGTTAACTAATACTTCTGCATAACTTCTTTTTTGATATCATTTTTTCCAACATTGTTCCCCTGTTAAAGTTCAGACTGCTTTATTTTTTAACTAGCAATTTTCTTATCAACTGAAATGACACTAATGGCTCATCCAGACAATTAGTGTTTTTTCTGAACTGAGGAAGTGAGAGTAATAACTGAACTTTACCAGTCATTTTAAAGGAATTTCATGGGCCTCTCCAGAGACTAGGAGAGGGACACAAAGATCTTGTGTATTTTGGAGGAACCTTGTCTATAGCAAATTATGAAAACTAAATTTAAAATTAACTTGACTTACTAGTTTAGGTTATACACTTTGTCTTTATAGTGGGATAAAAGACGCTAAATTGAATCTACCAGGCCGTGCTGCGGGATAGTTTTCTTCTACCTTAAGTGACTCTGGCAGCATCAGATATTTTGGCACCTTCTAGTCAATGTGGGGGAGGTGTCTGTCAGTCTGTGTCTGTCTCTCTCTCTCTCTCTCTGGCAGGATTCCTCCAAGTTCATTCTGCCTCAGCAAGTGAAGGGCACGCAGCACACACGTCCTTTCATTTGCCATCTGGCAGTTTATTATTAGTGATGGTATGGAAATCAGAAATAAGAAAAGCAGGACCAAAATGCTCCACATACTGCTTTAGCCTGCCACTACAAGCTTAGCCCATTTGTACTGCTTGGTGGAATCTCCTTTCGTTGGTGTCCAATTCAGAGTCCTTTAGAACTAGAAGAAACTTACAATACCACAAGAAAAGTTGGAGTCTTCAGTGTGCTCCTTCCTCCCCTTATTTTTTTCTGGAGTTCAGAAGGCTGTTGGAGCCTCCCCAGCTCAGGGAACTAAGCTCAGTTTTGAGTTCTGTGCTGCTACCAGCATACTTCTAAGCCAGCTTGCCACTTGCACTCCTCCATGCCTTCTGTTGCATGAGGAGATGACATTACTTATAGACCTGCACGTTGTGGGTGAAATTCTGTCCCCACTGAAGTCAGTGACAAGACTCCCATTAACTTCAGGGGGGTAGGATTGCACCCAATGTGTCCTTAGCAAAACAGGCAGGAATAGATTACAATAATTGAGGTTTGTGTCACCCTACTTACTGCTCTTTTCAGAACTGCTGGAGAGTAACTGACTAAATTCTCAGAATTATCTTTTTTTATATAATTCTAGTCCATATATGAAAATCATTGGCAATCCTTATTGACTTCCTTTTCATAACTTACTTATATTCTCCTGAAATGGTATACATGTCAGTACAGCAGGAATTGCAAACCTTGTGCTGTTTTTAAATAAGAATGATCACAAAGTGTTTGATTTCATGATCCTACAGAAAGAAAGGAGTGAGAGTACAGGCAAGTCTCATCTTACGCTGGAGTTACGTTCCACTGTCAGCACATAAAGCAAAAATCCCATATAGAAGACCCAGGAATTTATCTACCAGTCATCCAAACTTCAATAGCTGGAAGGATAATTTATTCCAATTATTAAGCATCCAGAGGATAATAAAGTTATAAGTAATAGCTGGCATAGGTTAGTCAAGAATAAATCCTGCCAAATCAACTTAATTTCCTTCTCTGATAGGGTTACAGGATAGGGAGAAGCTGTAGATGTGATTTTTGTTTTTGTTTAAGTAAGTCTTTTGACACAGTTCCATGTGACATTCTCATAAGCCAAGTAGGAAAGTGTAGTTTGGATGAAATTACTATAAAGTGGGTGCAAAACTAGTTGAAACGACTTTCTGTCAGGCTGGGAGAGCATATCTAATGGGATCTATCAGTGGTCTGTCTTGGGTCTGGTACTGTTCAACATTTTCATTAGTTACTTGGATGATGGAGAGGAGAATGTGCTTATAAAATTTGCAGATAAGGACAAACTGGGTGCGGGCGGTTGTGTTTAGAAGGACAGGAATAGAATTCAAATGACCTTGACAAATTGGAAGAATTGGTCTGAAACCAACAAGATGAAATTCAGTAAAGGTATGTGCAAAATACTTCACTTAGGAATGAAAAATTGAATGCACAACTACAAACTGGGGAATAACTGGCTAGGTGGTAGTACTGCTGAAAAGGAGCTGGGAGCTATAGTAAGTGGTGAATTGAATGAGTCAACAACATGCTGCAGTTGCAGAAAAGGCTGGAGTACTTTGTCCAGTTCCACTTTAGGAAAAACGTGAACAAATTTGAGAGAGTCCAAAGGAGAGCACCCAAAATGATAAGAGAACCTGAGCTGAGAGGAAAGATTAAAAGAACTGGGTGTGTTTAGTCTTGAGAAAAGAAGACTGTGGGTTGATCAGATAATAGTCCTCAAATATGTTACGGGATGTTGTAAATAAGATTGTGATCAATTCTTCTCCATGTCCACTGAAGGTAAAGAGATTTTAAGTTAAATATTATGAGAGATTTTCTAACAGTAGGCACAGTTACAGACCCTAATTTACCAAGGTAGGTTATGGAATTCCTCTTGTTGAAGGTTTTTAAGAACAGCTTAGATACCTGTCACTGATGGTCTAGGGGTTTACTGCCCTGCCTCTTCACAGAGGGCTGGACTAGATAACCTCTCGAGGTTCCTTCCAGCCCTACATTTCTATGATTATATTTTCAGGAGAAGGGGGAATCACTAATTTCAAATAGCAAACTATTGTTCTATATTCAGAAATCTCTTTGAAACATACCAATCATTAATTCCCAGATTCTACTAGTTTTTTGTTTGCTGGATATATGGTATCCTAATTTTATCTTAACCGTAAATCTAATTTGGCTGGAAAGTAACCTGGTCATGTGTCAGTGTTTTCAAACACGAGGCTTTGATTAAGTATGGGCAAGTTTTGTAATGAAACTAAGAACTAATCTATGTACAAACTAGTACCACAATAATAAAAAATGTACTAAAATAACTAAACTAGTTTTAATTCACAAGTTTGTGTGTAAACCAAGCATCAGACTGGGGGTTGCATTTGACAGACCACAGGATTAAACAAATGTTTATGAAACTAAATCTTTGAAGGGACACACAAACATTCCCTAAGATTACACCAATTGTAAACAGTTTAACTAGAGCTGGTTAATTTACTTTGTTGTTGTTTGCTTAGCATAGGTTTCAGGTGTAAACGACTGCACAAGGTGTGAGGCAGTGCAGAATTGGGCCTCTGGTTCACAGAATATTTAGCCATTATCTGTCACTGTTTTGGTTGAGAAATGAATCCCATAAAGAAATCTTTGAAGAATTTACTGTGACAGCTGCGACATCCAACTTTGATGTAAAGAGCATTAACCAAGGCATGTTTTTCATATCTCCAGCTCAGTGTGGAAATATTATGACAAACTTAAACCTATTTCAAGTAAATCGGTGCAACTCCACTCAGCTAAATTTTATCTTGTGTGTCTATTTTTAAAGGAGGTTGTTTGGCTTTCTTGACTGTAAAGGGACTGGAAAAGCTTAGGCTGGAAGACATCTTAATCTGAAAAATCTTCAGATACAAAATTTTCTTCAGCAAGTAGATGGTGAATCAGATTTCATGTTTTAGGAGCTTGGATGAACAGTTCTCTATTATTGGTGTGTTACTGACAGGCCTACAGTATATGGAAAACACCTAATGCAAAATTCAAAGTTTGAATGCCTCAGTGGCTACCATAAATATAATCTTGAGGGAGGTTTAGGTTGATCCTTTGTATAGAACTGTAGAGTAGAAGTGTAGATTAGTAATTTACTCTTTACTGCGAAGTGCAAGAAGACCTCCTTTTCCTGTTAAGCCAAAATTGAATGTTTAGCCTTTCAATTTTTTATTCATAAAGGGAACTGTAAATAAATATTTTGGTTTGGACCTTTAGCTTGGAGGAAGTGAACAAAAACGTAATGTGTTTAGTTTATTTTTAAATTTCACTTGGGATTTTGGAATTAAATATCTCACCATAGAGAAGTTAGCCTCCCCTCCTCCCCCAGCTGTGTTTCACACACTGTAACGTTCTTTTCCCTTTTTCATTTTTTTTTTAAAGATGGAAGAGGAAAAACCACAAAAATCAGAAGACAAGAATTTTTTGGCTTCTAAAAACAGAATGAAACATTTTAAAGTCTAAATAAGACCAATTTTTTTATCATTTTGAAATGAGACCGTTTTATTTCAAAAGTCACTTATTTTTCATTTTGTTTGAATTTTATCATTTTTATGTGAAGCAAAAATTCTTGAAAATGTTTGTTTTTTGGTTGAAAATTTTCAAAAGGAGATTTTTCCCCACAAAATTCTCTGTGAGAAAAATTTGTCTTCCAAACAGTTCTTCTGCCATCTCAGCAGTTGGTTCTCTGGGTAGGGAGTAAGGACACTCCTGCCACCCTAGTGGAGGACTCTTTGGGGAGGGGTGCGTGTCTTGTGGCCACAATCTTGGCAGAACAGAGGCGGCTGTGTCTCTGCAGCCAACAGTTGCATTGTTTACACTGGGTTCCTGTTTGGAATGTTACATTCATAATCATGAAAGTTCAAAATTTAATATTTTGAAAGGAAAGTTTTTCTGCAGAGGCTGATGGCACTTACCTGGGAAAGTGAGTGAGTGATTTGTTCAGTCAATGTATTGTAATGGTATGTGTTCTCTTGAATTATAACTAGCAGCCTTAAGAACAAGAAAGTTCATTGTTTTGGAACATATACATTCTCTAATATTGTTGTAAAATAGTTTTGAATAATTATATGGACATGGCTGTACGTTCACCAAGTAGAGATGAATAGCGCTTCGTCCTCAGCCGCCCATGCAGAGACGCATAGGAGATGATGATGAGCACTACATATTGTTGCATTGCTTCTTTATGCTCCCTTGTCTGCCTGTCTGTAACTACTTGTCTTGTCCTTTACATGTAAGCTTTTTTTTGGTTCTGTGTTTGTACAGGGCCTACCACTGTGAGGTCATAGTTGGTGAGTGGGATACCACAATACAAATAATGGTGACTATTACCTGTTACTTATCACAGTAATGTCTGCAGCATGCTGGGCATTGTCAAAACACACCTCAAGTTGTCAACATCTTAGAGTCAGATTGTTTAATGTATTAAATAAATATTGTCTTGCGATTTTGTCTGATGCAAATGTGCTGCCTTCTCAGTGCAAGCAGCTGGCAGAACCAAATTTGGACTGAAGGATAAGCCCCAACCTCCATAGGAAGCTCCAGCTTGTTATACCTCTTTGTGTTCTTTTCTGAACCATAGAAAGGTGATCTGATTGATTTTACTCACAGTTCCGCTAAACTTTAATCTGTTATGATCACAGAAATGATGAACCAAACAGATTAGGAGGCTCTTCGTTCAGAGGCAGCACCAGGCGATATGCATTATAGAGCTAAAGGCCAGAAAATGCACAGCATGCTCTCCACAGGAGTGCATGAAGGAGAGCTATGTAAAACAAACAGTAGAAATGGTAAAAATGAGACTTCAGAGAGAAAACACCTTTTCTTTTCATAGCCCAGCTTCTGCCCTAGAAAAGGGGCTGGGTAATATTCATTTGGGAACTAGTTAAAGAGCTTTCCCTCATGCACTGTTTAGGTAGAAGGAAGAGGGCATTGAAAGAGTGTAGGGCTGTAAGGAGTGGATAGGAGAGTAATTATAGGCTTTGCAAGCCCAAACCACCTTCATTGAAAAGGAGAGCCTTTTGCCCAGTATCTGTGTAGAAGATAGAAAAGAAATAAGAGGAAAGAGAGAGGAAATCTCTCATACCTGGTTCCTTTTTGTTTTATCCTTTTGACATAAGGAATAAGAGTTTTTTTCCTCTTCATTTCATCCTCTCTGTGCGCTGTTGCAAGTTGGTTGCTTAGCTCTGATAGCTTTGAAAAGTCTAAAACAGCAAATGTGGAGATTCATGGTGTGTGGGTTTTTTTTTTTTTTTCCAAATTCCACTAATTTAAGGACTGGAAATGACCAGTAAATTCAGTAAATGAGGTGCAGCATGCCCTCTCCCTCATCTGGCTGGCAAATGCACCCTTGGACCCATGGCTGTGCTTACTCCCCACCTACATGAACCCGAGGTGGAGAAGTGTTCCAGATGTAACCCCTGCATTCTCCAGAGTCCTTATTTTTCCTACTCACAAGAACTAGCCCTATGTTTTATTACTTAATTACTAAGATGCATGATGGTAGCATTTGGATTCCTCCATAAGAGACACACATCCATACTTTTCAAGCTGCGCTACACCTGGCAACTTTGGTATTCTTATCAGAGAGCTCTGAAGGCTCCAGAAAGAACTTGTGGCAAATATGGAGAAACTTGCTCAACTTCAGTTCGTTGAGAACCTGATTTCCATATAAATAGAGGTTTTATTTTCCAAAGAGTAAACACAGAACATTTTACAAGGACTTTCAATGCTTAAAGCACTTTAAAAACTTTTCTTTAAAAAGTGTGTGTAATCATGTAAAATTCGTAATTCTTTTGCAAAATATGCCAAACGTTCTTCTGTAATATGAAAATAATTACAATTTGAAATGTTAATCTTGTTTTTTCCTCAACCTTTTCTAGCTCCCATTAAATTTTCTACGCCATCTGTGTCTTGCTGCTCAATACTACTTTCCTTAGACCAGCAACTCTTGTTAGGTTCCTTGTGCATGAGTCACATGACAATTTTTACTAGAGCAAGCAATTAGGTTGTTCAGTGTCAGAGAGGGCAGGGCAGCTGCAGAAACTCAGAGCTCCTTGCAGGATCTATGCCACCGTGCACTTGAATTTTTAATCCTAGTTATGCCACTCATCCTTGTATGCTGAGGTTTGGTACTATTTCAGTACAGAAGCACCTTTCAGCATGTTTGCCAGACATCCTCGTTATGTATTTATATTGCAACTGTTCAAGGATTTTAATATAAAAATTTTGTTTCAGGTTTCCTGAGATAAGACAAAAACAAATACCTAAAAAGTTATGACCAGTATTTACATATGTTTTTCAGTTACAAGCAACATCACTGTTTATATCGTAAGCAGTTATTACTACAGCTAAGCAAACAAGATGTTTTGACCTTGCTGACAATTGTTGGGTGCGGTTGCTTTTGTTTAGCAATCTATAAAGCACTGATCAACATGGCAGATCAATTTGAAAAGATTTAAAAAACATATTAGATAAATCTTCCTCCGTTTGCTAAACTGCCACTGTCATTATTGTCTGTGTTAATAACTTAATACTGTACCTTAATATACCAAATGTTAGTCAAAAACAATTCATATTCATAATTAAAACAAGCACAATAGAATAAACATGAATCAAAATATGCCTAAACAAAACTAGTCAACTGCAGTTAATAAATGGGGGCATTTTGTTTTATGCTGTGCTCTCAGACTCACTCTGGCCACCAAAGGAAGGGAATTTCAAATGACATGTCCCTGCCACTTGCATCAGAGTTCATACCCTAGAAGTAAGAGTAAGAATGCCTTTCATTCTCCAGCATATCTCTACTCTTGCAATGGGATATAAAGCAAGTGTAAGATTACAAATGAAAACACTTCTTAATAAAGTATCTTTCAACTGCACATATGATAATCTTGACAAGTTTTCTTCTGCAAAATACAATGACTTTTAAACTAATTTTTTTGGAATACATTTATGATTCAGAGAGACAAGGTGGGTGAGGAAATATCTTTTATTGGACCAACTTCTGAGGTTGAAAGAGACTAGCTTTTAATCTTACAAAGAGCTCTTCTTCAGATCTGGGAAAGGTACTCAGAACTAAATACGAGGTGGAATAAACTGGAGTTAATATATTGCAAGAGATGATTCGAGGTGAAGTGGCAGTTAACACCTCTACAGTCTTACTGAGTGTAGATTGTTGTAATGAGCCATAAATTCAGTGTCTTTAATAAATCCATTAATTTATAAAGTCTAACAAAATTAGGAATTTAAGCTCCCAGGTTCATCTTTCGAAGGTGTTCTGAAGATTTCCTTTGAGGACAAGAACTGAGAGGTCAGGTATGGAGTGATTGTTTTGTCACACGTTTGCCCACATGTAATAGGGCATTTTTGTCTTTTTTCCTGTGGTAAGTTCATTCAGAAGTGTATACCTAATTAAAGGATTAGAGATATAGAGGAAATTTCAGCTATAATATTTGACACGCAGTCATTGCCTGTCATAATTAGATTTTAAGATGGTATTATTTATGGACTTACATTTGGGCAGGATGGATTTCTTTTTAGTATAGGAGGTAAGTTGGTATGCATGGTGGCTATGATAAATTTGATAGGCCTTGCTCCTGTTTGTTGGCATTGCTTTTTTTTCTCTTCCTGTAATAAAACAAATCTATGGTGTAAAACATATATTAATAATCAAATTTTATTTTTTGTAGTTCAGGTTTAGATCTAATAAAATATCACAACTGTATACTTTTTTTACTATATTTAGCAGGTTTTCTTTGTGTATGTGCATTGGGGAATGTGGACAAAATCTATTTTAAAAACACTAGACCTGTGTAAAGATATGTCTCCCAAGAGCTGAAATTAACAAGACATGCTAAAAGGTCATAAACCTAATGAAATGTCACTTAAGAGTTTCAGTGTCCACAAGAGGAAGACCAATGCTGAGAACATATAGAGGAAGTAGTGGAATTTTAATGTTTTCTTCAAATGTTTATGACGTTGGTTTTAAGGTTGCCTTATGTTTTCTGTGATCGAAGTAGACAGTACATCTGGAATTTGATAAGGCTAGAAATGATTCTTGTGATGGAAGGAATAACATTTGGAAATAGCTTTCCTAACAGATCAACCATATAGATAATTAATTAATTGTTAGATTTTGTTTAAAATGATTAAACAACCCCTTCTTGTTTTATTAGAAAAAGTATTAAAGTTATAGTTAAGTGTGGATGTGTAATTTTGAGGAAAAAAATCCAGAAAGAATTGTAGCACTTCATTAAATTGTTTGAAATAAAAGTTACCTTTAGCTACTTTTAAGAGACAAACAGTATATCCTTTGTTTCCGGTTACAAGGTCAGAAATAACTGAGGTTATATTGCAGTTCTCTCAAAGCTGTATCTGTTGATCTGATCTAGACTGAGGTTCCTTCATGACCGTGATTGCAGGAATCTAGAGCGGCCATTCTATGGGATTGGGATGAAAGAACCACCTAATGACTTCCTGCTCCAAAGTGCTCTGCTTCCAAGCTGTCAGTGCATGACTATTCTTAGGAAGGTAACCACTTCATTACTCAACTTAAGCTTTTTGTACAAATTCAACCTAATTATCCTGTCCTAGGAGTCTCTTACTTTCCCCCAGAGCATGGAGTATCCTTTCCTCCGTCTGGGAAATGCAGAACCAATTATCAACTTCCTCAGAAAAACACTGCTGCTAAACTGGACGGAGAGGAGAGAACCGAGAAAACAACTCCTGAGTGCAAATTGAAGGGAGAGCCCTAGGAGGACATTGTGTCGTGGTCGACTACTAGGGGATAAACATTTAATGTTTCCTATATACCTCAGTACAGAGATCATGCAGGAGCTTTTTTTAAAAAAAATCCTACTATGTGATGAGAGACGTGCAGGAAATCACATCATTTTATTTAACAGAGCATGAGGTGTCTGCTTTAGAGATGATAAACTTGCAGTTCAGAAGACTAACTTTACCTTTGTACATGCTTCACTGAATAGTTCTGGTATGGACAGATGGGTATTAGATGTGGTGGTATTATTCAGAACAAAGAAGGCCTGTGGGATTGGTTACCCTGTTTATATTGGATCCATCAACTAGAGCCATAGATTGCAAAAATGGTGTACTGTAAGTACATGTGATTTCACTTGTGGCGTGTTGACTTGCAAGAGGATGCTTTCATCCACAAGGCAGTACAAGAAAGTGTACAAGCTTTTGTACAGAAATAGGCAGTGTGTGTTCCCCTTTGCAAAACAGAGCAGAAAGGGTAACCAGTTCTATGAGAATAAATGGAATAAGTCTGGGAGGCTACAGTAGAGGGAAAATTTACAGAATGGGCCTCACTAATCTTAAATCAAAGTGCATGACTCATCAGTACTAGTCTGAAGAGGATGATTATCTCACAATATGTGTACACTGCAATGGGGAAATGTTATTGCAACACCTGTAGACTACCTGAGCTGGCTTTAATCTAGCTAGCTCCTGTAACAATAGCAGTAAAGCTCCTAGCAGCATGGGTGGTGGAATGGGTTAGTCACTTGGTATGTAGCCAGAGTCTCAGGAGGGTAAGGCTAGCCTGTGCTGCCAGCTGGCTGTGGCTTCATTGCTGCTGTTACTCTAGCCAGATCAAAACTAATTCAGCTAGGTCTACTTGTGCTGCGGTCACACTTCTGGATTGCAGCAGAGACATACACTCTCATCTCTTCAATAAAAGATGGCCGGCAACTAGGTAGATTTTAGTACTGGATGTTGTCGAGAGTGGTGACTTCTGTAGAAGTGCAAATCCACAAACACAAGTTTTTCATCTTTAGCAAAAAAAAAAAATCACCAGAAAATGAAAGCTATGCAGGTCCCAATCCACCGTCTAGTCCAAACTGGAGTACTGGGAAATGTTCTTTACTTCATTCTATTCTTGGAGAAATCAGCAGGTTCTTGTTGAGCACTTTTGTTATAGTAGGCACCAGGATTTCTGCATAGGAAACTATGTGGTGCTCTAGCATCAACAGTGAGAGCAGTGCATTGTGGGTACTGTCCCCCTGTGCTACTCACCACCTTTTGCAGCTAGGAGTTGTGGGAAGGTGGAGTGGATCACAGTGCAATTGTGGGTGTGGCTTCAGCATCTCATGGGTTTCCGACTGCATTATGTGGCCTTTTTCAGCAGCCCTTTTTTACTGTGTGTCTGCCATCTCTGTCTGAAAGGATAGATCCCACACTGCTCTTGTGTTGTGGTCACATCAGGGATGATCATAAGGCTAAGTTTTTGTCTCAGATATATTTAGTAAAAGTCACGGACAGGTCACGGGCAATAATGAAAAATTCACAGACGCCCGTGGCCTTTCCTTGACTTTTACTAAAAATACTCATGACAAAATGGCTAGCCTGGGCAACTGCGGGGAGGGGCTACTGGGAGCACTGGAGTTATCACCCTCACCTCCCCGCAGTGGCTGGGAGCTCCGGAGTCCCTCTTGCAATCCGTGGCAGCTGGGAGCTCAGTGTATTCTCCCCCTCCCACTGCATGAGGTTCATGGGAGCGGCAGGAATTCCCCCCACCACCAGGTTCCCCCTCCCCCAAGTGGTTGGGAGCGGTGGATCCCTCTCTGCCACCTGTGCTGGCTGGGAGCTGTGGGGCTCCCCGACACAGCACCCTGCCTCCACAGGTGACAGGGGATCCTGCAGCTCCCAACCAATGTTGACTGAAGTCCATGGAGGCCTTCGAAAATCACAGATTCCACGACCTTTGTGACTAAATCACAGCCTTAATCATGAGCTCCAAGTCTAAACAGGAATCAGAGTTGCCTGACCTACTGTGTGCCACAGAAAGAAACAACACCAGATTACTTTTGGCATTCATGGAGCAGCTGAACACGGTGGACTGGCTCGGGAAACAAGCACCGAGTGGTGGGATTATATTGTTATGCAGGTCTGGGATGACGAGCAGTGGCCGCAGAACTTTCGAATGCGGAAAGCCTCCTTCCAGGAATTATGTGGGGTTCACCCTAGCACTGTGGCGCAAGGACACCAAAACGAGAGCTGCCCTCTCAATGGAGAAGTGCATGGTGATCGTTGTGTGGAAGCTGGTGACTCCAGACTGCTACTGATTGATTACGAATCAGTTTGGAGTCGGGAAGTCAACTGTTGGGGCTGCAGTAACGCAAATGCGTAGGACCATTAATTTCATTCTGCTACAAAAGAACTGACTCTTGGCAATGTGCGTGAAATAGTGGATGGTTTTGCAGCAATGGGATTCCCTAACCATGGCAGGGCAATAGATGGCACGCATATTCCAATTTTGAGCCCGGATCATCTTGCAACGGAGTTCATCAATAGAAAGGGGTACTTCTCTATGGCATTGAAGGTGCTTGTGGATCACCATGGGTGTTTCACTGACATCAATGTGGGGTGGTCCAGGAAGGTGCATGACGCACATGTCTTCAGGAACACTGGCCTGTACAGAAAGTTCCAAGCAGGGATTTTCTTTCCAGACCAGGAGATTCCAGTGGGGAATGCTGAAATACTCATACTGAGCGTGGGAGACCCAGCGTACCCCTTATTCCTATGACTCATAAAGCCTTACATGGGGAACCTGGACAGTAACAAGGAGTGCTTCAACAACAGGCCAAGCAGGTGTAAAATGACTGTAGAATGCGCCTTTGGCAGATTAAAAAGTACGCTAGCACTGCCTAAATGGTAGGTTTAACCTACATGAGAAAAATTAAGCCTGTTGCATGCTCCATAATAATTGTGAGGCTAATGGTGAAGTTTCCCCCAGGGTGGAGTGTGCAGGCATATCGCCTGGCTGCTGAATTTGATCAGCCAGATACCAGGGCTATTAGAGAGGCACAGTGGGGGTCTGTTAAAATCAGGGAAACTTTGAGGCAACATTTGGACAATGAGCACCAGTACTGTGTTTTTCTGTATAGCACTCTGCCATGCTTTGTTAACTTACCACCTTGCATGAAAATTGTGTTGATTCCTGACTTGGATTTGTAGTCGGCAAATGATCAGACTAACACTATGAGCAGCAATCACTGCCTATAGGAGACAGCTGAAGATTACTTATCTTTCAGAGAGTTTGTTTTTATTAAATAGCAATTAACAATACACGCACACACGGGATTAAAACAATTGATTTGTTTCACCTAAAATAAACTTACATTTAGATCCTAGAATTTAGACATGAAATTCTAATTAGCCTTTTCTGATTTATTAAATGATACCTTTTATAGGCAGCTACTGGAAAATATGTACTACAGGCAGAGTGACAGATTAGTTAGTAAAGTAATGCATTGTAACATGGGGAACCTGGGTTTAGAAACAAATGTTTCTAGAATTTCTGCTTATAAGATTCCCGTGACTGGAGGTAAAGTATTTGGAAAACACACTTACTGAAGAAGAAAATAGGCATTGCCTTACACTTCAGTTTTCAAGACTTCATTGTTTGGTATTTGTGGGGGTAAATCCCCCACTATGGCACTAGCAATGGTGATAATGCTAGTGTAGATTGCCCACAAGTGTTTATACTGCAGTGTTTTCTAAGCTTTTTCATAGTAGAACTAGAGACAGCGTGGTTTTAGCAGTGACCCACTGGTAAGTTTAATCTAGATAAATCGCTCATGGCTGATTTTGGGAATAGATGACTCTTGTAGCAGATCAGGAGACCATTTATTGAGTGAAATTTGGTTCACCTGCATAAAGCCTGAATAATTCAGCTTTATGTGGGTGGAAGGTTGGGAGATAAATTCTTTCCCAAATCTGGTCTCAGAACAGGAGAGTACAGCGCAGTCCCCCAGTAGCTGCTACTCCAGCCTATGGGCTGGATTAGCAGCTGCAGTCCCTCTCTCCTGTTTGGGTAGCATATTAGTACAACTTGTTCTGTGTAAAAGACCTCTTGGCACCGGGCCTGATTCATGGCTTCTCTCTTGTTGGTTTGTATGGAGCTAACATGGAATTGTCTTCTGTAGCATTGCGTATTTGCTTTCCTTGTAATCTCCCCTGTCCCTATACAAACATGTAACCATAATGGGATTGCCATCCACATATGTGTGAAGTTCACTCTCCAGTAAGCAAAGAGATGGAAAAATAAATTATAAATAATAAGCATGACATTTATTTTTCTCTGTATAACTATTTTGGTTTTATTTGAGATTTTAGGGAATGAGGGGCAAACAGGCACATAAAGATGATGCCTGGAGTCTGCTGCTGAGAAAGTAAGTCTTAAAATCTGAAACTTTGCACCAGGTCACATGAATTCAGTATACCTAAAACCCTTTCCGATGGTCTGTGTTACTGCAAAGCTTACGTAATACTCTTTTGCACAAGGAGGCCCATAAATTCTGTATAATGGATCTTCAGCCTGTTCCCAGCTCAGGAGGAAGAACTAGAACTCTTCAATACCTGAAGACCTAGTCCGCGTCCTCTGTTTCAGGCAAGCTTTTTCAGGCCCTCCTTGCTGAAGAGCAGAAATTGAACCCAAACTGAAATCCCTAAAAAGGGATTTTTAAAAATCCCTATTATTTGACTGTTGGATTCTAAGCTTTGCTGGGTTATTATTTACTTTGGGATATTGGAAGATAGATTTCTGGAAACACCTAATAAAGAGGTAACTGACTATAGCAGCTCCCTTTACAGTGTATCTGGGAAAGCCTTGCAGGCAGCTGCATCCCCACAGTTATAGGAAAGCCAGCAGAAGACATGTAGCTCCAAGCCAACTGGAAAAAGCTAACAGGGTTACCATTCCCTGCTGCTGATGCAGACTACTATGTCCCACCAAGAACTAGACAAGGTTAGCTTAGCTGTATGATATTTTAAATAAACTAATTAAAGAAGGGGGAATTATTCTAAGCTCATACAACCAAAGGTTGTCCAATAACTCATATTCCAAAACATGGTTGAGACTGTCTTTGGTGCAGCAACATCACCATACTCATCAAGGCCAAAACTAAGAAGATCCTGGAGTTCCTTTAGCAAACATTGTCAGTGCATAGAACTGTAGACTTTGATAGCCACCTGGCTTGCTGTGTTCAGTCTCTTTCTTATTGCCACTACTTCAGCGTCAGAGTTGTCAGAACTCTGTGCATAATCTATTGTACTTTTCATAAGGATAATGTAATACTGTGGACAAACTTTGCCTTTATTTCCAAATTGAATACTGTGCTCCACAGATCACAAGTGATCCCAAGCACCCATTATGAAATCTGTGGTGGGCACTATGAATTAGTAGAGTATTTAAAATCTGCATAGGCTGTTCAGAGGCTTTCAGAAACTCTTGATTGCTTCACTCTCTCCTGTCTATCAGCAATAGCCTGGACTGCCCCAAAGTTTATCCACCTATGTGTAGGTAGACAAAGTGCAATAGTCTACAAATCTAGGAGACTTGCTCCTCCTTTACATGTTAGGGGTGAAATTTTGGGCTTGCTGAAGTCAATGGTAGTCTTGCTGTTGTCTTCACTGGGGCCATGATTTCATCCTAGACTCGTTCCTTAAGTGTAATAGTAACTAAATGGACAGAAAGATCCTTTGTTTCAGATAAAGAAACATGTAAACCTTGGTCGTCTTCTGTTCATACTTTTTACCACAATTATGCAAACTAGATGTGGAAACCTTTTCAGTCTCTGCTCCAAGCTGTCAGATGGATCAGATGTTAGTTTGGTGCATATGGTTATTCCTCCCTGGTTGCAGTAGATGTTCTGCTGTAACGTACTGAAGTCGTTGTTCATTTCAAAGTTAGCTGCTGTCGTAGAAATACTTTATTTATAGAAGCTACCTCAAACTGGCTGCATCTTCAGGGACTGGATGACACCTTCCTTGTCACTGACCAGCGTATGTCTGCCTCTCAAACTGGGGGTAGTGAAACATCCAGTTGTAAAGGATGTGTGAATCTTTCACGAGGGGGAGAGAATTTTCAAACAAATGCAGAAAAAGTGCCTATTTTCATTCCATTGTTTCTTATTACTAATAAACATGCATGCCATTTTATTTTCAGAAGATATTTTTTGCCGCATAAAATTATAGGTCCAGTATTGTTGTCATTACTCAGTCAGACCTCCTGTTTACATCACTAGAAATCTTTCCTGACTTAACACACGACTGGGCTCTCTTAAGTATATTCATACATACTTACACATTTGTCTTGATTTTTCTTGATGCTCAGTTTGGCTTCTACCGTTAGTTTCACATAAACAGCCAGTGAAATGTAGATGTATTGGTTTTCATTGAAGCACTGAGGGAAACTTCAGCAACTCCTGTAGCTCTGCTGAAATGGATACGTATAACTGTATGGTGCAGTGTAGTATAACAATATTGTGTTGCACTATGATAACTTTAAAAGATTTTCCTCAACATATGCATATTGATTACTGTTCTTTTTATAACTGTAAAAGAAAACTTTCTACATAGTTACTTGGTTTTGACTTCGTAAAAGCAATTTAAATGACTGATACTGGATAATGAGTAGTTGATTTATTTCTGAAGTTGGTTATTATGCTGCAGAGTTCATATTTAACAGCAGTTTTTAGCCTTGGACTTGCTGAAGTCAGTGGTAGTCTTCCTGTTAACACTTGGTTAATAAAATTTTTATTGGACAGTGTTTAAATCTGGTACATTTTCTGAAATTCTGTTGATTTCTTTCATTTTAGCGATTAATTCTTTGTTTAGTGTGTATATATGTACTGAATAAAATCTGAACCAGCTGTACTTGTACTCTTACAGAAGCTTGTTGACGTCTTCTGTCTCTGATGTTACTCCTATCCATCTGGAATGTCTTTTTGAAAACAAGTTACGCATGCAGACTTTGTTTATTAAACCTATGTTGAAGTTTTTTCTTAAATGGCTATAACTATTTGTGAAATGTAAGTAGGATGTCATAACAATTGTCAACTATGATCTTTTTTATTGACACTTAAGCATTTCTTGTATCTTCTTGTGTATTTACAGTAATCAGTGTAGTTGGGGCCGTAATCCTGATTTGCACATCTGTGCTGTTGTAATAGAAGTAATGGAGTGTTAATGACTATTTTAAAACTTACTTATGAAGAGTGTGAAATCAACATAAGATGAAAGTTTAATTGAAATGTGTAAATTATATAAAACTTGAATGGTAATTATTTTTATTTAATGAAGTTCTACTGCGTGGTGTCACGTTTAGAAGCAGTCTTCCTTAAAAAGTATTTGTAGTGTTTATCTAGAAAATTGAGACATGGGTATCAAATTTTCATCAGATAAGAACAGTGTTAATTTGATGCATTACTTCTTAACATTAAATCATTGTTTATTCTTTGCAGTATGGTAAACTCTGTCTATGCAGATTTCCAGTATTTTTGTAGTATCTAAAACCTGTAAAATAATGCTCTCATGTTTTAGTGTCACATGGTACTCTTATATACTTGCTTTTTCTTTTTCGAGTGCTTGCTCATGTTCATTTCAATGTAGGTGTGTGCTTGCCCCAAGTACTGCCACCGGAAAGTTTTTTTCCCCTCAGTGGTATCCGTCGGGTTGGCTCTGGTGCACCCTGGAGTCGTGCTCTCCTAGCACCAGTATAGAAGGTCTTGCTGATCCTCCACCCCCTCAGTTCCTCCTTACCACCCATGTTGTTCTTGCTCCTGCAAGTACTCCTCAGTAGACTTTCTCTACTCTTGTTGCAGATAGCTTATTGTGTTTAGCAACAAGTTTCAGTTATTAGCTGCTTAATTAGTTAGCAAGCCCGCTAAGTCGTTTTAACACACCCTGTTCCAGCACTGGGGCATGCCTGAGTCTCTGGGTTTTAAGCCTTGTGAATTCTTGTCACAAGCCTATGCCTGTGAGTGACCCCAATTCCAGCTGCCTTAAATGTCTGGAGGAAGTTCCTGTGTGGAAGCAGTGCAAGATCTGTAGGGAATTGAAGCCCCACATTAAGGATAGAGATGCTAGACTTCGCTGTAGCCTCCTGGAGGCAGCGCTTTGTCCTCCATTGGAACTGGGCCACCCGGACTTAGCATGGAATACTTTGGGCTTCATAAGGAGTCCCCAGCCTTGCTTTGAGACCCGTAGTGCTGTTCCCTGACTCCAGCACCGAGTTGAGACATTTCATCTTCATCTAAGGAACCCCAGCACCGTCAATCAGATCCAGTGCCAAAGAAAGATATGCTGGTGAAAGACACTAAGCACTGTTCACTATCTCTGGTGCCTAGGAGGAAACAAATTAAGACCAAGAGAAACTGATCATCAGCACTGAGATTGGCAGGACAAGTGGATACTGCCAGGATGCGACCTAGTTCAGGCCGCCCTATGGTGCTGACAACCTATGCTGCGCCATTGAGTCTGGCGCTGACAGACTCTCTGCCGTGAGAGAGGCTCTGGAACCCCACAAACCTACTGGTGGTGTTGACAACGGAGGCCTTTGCCGCAGTGAGGGACGACGAGTGCTACCGATGCAGACATCCCAGGCCGTATGGGAACTGTCAAGGATGGCACCGACGGGAAGGACCTCTGCAGGCTCGAGGTCGCAGATAGTTTGAAAAGGGAAACTGGCCATGATGGCACAGTCCTGGTGCCCTCCCTCCCAGTGCTGGTTGGCACTGCTCCACCCTGGTTTCCAGAGGGATCCTCTGAGGCAGAGTCTTATGTCTCAAGGAGGAGCCAGTCTACGCACTATCCTGCTATGGGCCGGAGACATGGTGCGCCACCGGTGGCGTGGCTACCCAAGCAGTGGCAGTTCCACATGCAGAGGCCTTTCTGAAACCCATGGGCATTTCCAGCCCAACCAGAGTCCCACTCCAGGAGGTCATATTCGGTAGCTTCAGATCCCAGACTGCCTCCACCACCAGAACATGACCCAGGCTCCAGTACTGAGGCTGGTGCCATGTACCAGGAGACTTCACCGCAGGATCTGGCCGGTGCCTAGGGCGAAGAAGAGGGCCCAGTGCTGGTCCAAGCATCCTCCTTCTGTTCCCCAAATGGGGTAGTGGCAGGAACTGATGTTGCGCCCCCACTAGAGGATTGTAAGGTACATTAAGAGTTTCTAAGGAGGATAGCTCAGAACCTGGGGATCCAGGTGGAGGAAATTAGAGAGTCCTCCCACTCTGCTGTGAACATCTTAGTGGCAAAAGGCTCTGTGAGGGTGACGTTGCCTCTGAATGACCCCATCAGTGCATTGTGTTAGACCCCAGCATCCCCGCAGCAAAAAAGACAGAAAATATTTTGTCCCGGCAAAGGTGTTTGAGTTCCTGTACGTGCACCCAGCCAACGGATGAGAAAGGCAAGGTCAACAGAGACTGACACCCCACGCCAAGGATCTTTTTGGGAGAAAGGTCTATTTGACAGGGGCTCTCCAGCTCAGGATCACCAATCAGTAGGTGTTCCTGAGCAGGTACGATTTCAAGACCTGGGACTCAGTACAAAAGCTTAAGGACTTGCTACCTCAGGAGTCAAGATGAGAGTTCATGGCTGCTATAGAGGAAGGCAAGGCCATAGCAAAGGCGTCCGTGCAGGCAGCCCTAGATGTAGTAGACTTGGTGGCTCTTTCCGTGGCCTTGGTCACTACATGCAAGAGTTCATGGCTCCACCTCCTCGGGCTTGCTGCACTGACTTTGCATGACCCCCTCCCCCCTTTTGAGGTTACATCGCTCTTTTCTGAGCAGACTCCAAATTACGCAGTTTGAAGGACTCAAAGGCCACACTTAAGTCCTTGGGCCTTCTTACTCCAGCCCCAGTGAGGAAGCACCGTAGGCCACAGCAGGCAGCTCACTTGTTCCCCCTGCCTGCTTGACAGGACTGTAGCAGGAGAAGGAGCAGGAGCTAGTGGAGGAGACCTCAGCCACAGTCTTCATCTGTACCTTTGAGACATTCAGCAGGGTTAAAGCAGGTGCTTTGATGGGACATTAGGGACGATCTGTCAGGACAGTTCATGGATCCAGATTCCCCATTTTTTGTGGACTGGTTATTCCACCTCTATCAGGTGTGGTCCTGTAGTTCCTTGGACTGATGGGTGCTACACACAATAGCATTGGGATAAACTCTTCAGTTTTGTTGTACTACCTCCTTCCCACCCTCCCTTCTTGTCCCTTTTTAGGGATCCTTTTCACAAACAGCTTCTAGCCCTAGAGGTGCAGTTGCTCCTAAGAATAGGAGCAGTGGAGGAGGTTGTGCCAGAGCTAAAGTGCTGGGTGTTCTGCTCTAGCTATTTCCTAATCCCAAAAGCCAGCAATAGTCTCAGACTGATTGTGGACCTGTGAAACCTCAACAAATTCACAAAGAAGCTGAAGTTCTACATGGTCTCCTTGGCCTCCATCATTGCCTCCCTGGATCCCGGGGTCTGGTACACCATTCTTGACATAAAGGATGTTTATTTCTACATTGCCATGTTTCGGGGACACAGAATGTTTCTTATGTTTGTCCTGAACCATGTGCACTACCAATTTACGGTGCTAGCATTTGGTGCCCAGTGGCCCCTTGGGCGTTCACAAAGTGAATAGTGGTTGTTGTAGCCTTTCTGAGGAAGGGAAGGGGTTCAGATTTATCTGTACCTAAATGACTGGCTGGTCAGAGATCAGGTAGAGGCAGATGTGAGACTAATACAGTCAATCTTCCAGGACTTGTGTCTGCTCATAAATGTGAAGAAATACACCGTCTCCCAAGTCCAAAAGATGTAATTCATTGGGGCATTTCTGCAGGCTGTGGCTTCTGTCCCAGAAGCATACGTCCAAACAAAGAGGCTTACAGAAGGCCTCAAGAATTACCCTGTCACTAAAGCAAGGAATTGTTTACAACTCATGGGCCCCATCACATCTTGTACCTGTGTTGTTCAGTACATGAGACTCCTCAGCTCAGACCCTTTCAGGAATGGCTGAATCGGTATACTTGCCAAGCTGACATTAGCTAGACTCAGTCAATGCGGTTCCCCCAGGGGTGATCACTTCCCTCAAATGATGGACCCTATAGCAGCAGTGTGTGCAAGAGGCCCTTTCTTGAGACCCAAACCATCATCACAGATGCATCCACAATGGGATGGGGGAGTTCACTTGGGGTCCCTCAGAACTGTGGGCCTCTGGTCTCTGGAAGAGCTCTGGTTACACATCAATATCAGAGAGCTCAGGGCAGTTCGCCTGGCCTGTCGGGTGTTCCATCCCCATATAGCAGGCAGATGCATGTCAGTCCTCACAGGCAACTCAACAGCCATATTTTATATCAACAAACAGGGCAGAGCACATCCTCTCACCTATGCCGGGAGGCACTTCGCTTATGGGAATTTTGTGTAGCCCACTCGACTCTCCTCGAGGAGTCCTGTCTTCCGGGTTGTCAGAACGAATTGGCAGATCACCTCAGCAGGGTCTTCTCCAACCACCATGAGTGGTCCATTTACCCCGAGGCCCTACAAGTCCTCTTCCAGAAGAGGGGAACTCCTCAAGTACATCTGTTTGCAACAGAGCACAATTGGAAGTGTCTCCAGTTCTGCTCCTTCATGGGCCACAGTCCAGGATCTCTAACAGATGCCTTCCTCTTGCCTTGGGCAGGTCATCTGTTCTATGCATTTCCACCCATTCCTCTCATACACAAGGTTTTGCTGAGTATCGGACGGGACAGAGCACAAGTCATCGTGATAGCCCCAGTGTGGCCATGACAGCACTGGTTTACTACGCTCATGAACCTGTCAGTGGATACACCAGTTTGGCTACGTCAGGTTCCTGATATGATATCTCGGGACCATAGCTGCCTGCATCACCTGAACCTCAAGTCCCTTCATTTCACAGCCTGGAAGCTCCATGGCTGAACCCATTGGAGCTAGCATGCTCCAGGCTGGTTCAAGAAGTTCTTTGAAGGAACAGAAAGCTGTCCAGTAAAGCGACGTACCTGGCAAAATGGAAAAGGTTCTCGATCTGGTCAGTGCAGAAAGGTGTCTTGCCCACACTTTTTTGTCAGTACCATTCATTCTGGACTACTTGCTACACATGAAGCAGCAAGGGCTATCGGTGGCATCAGTTAGAGTCCACCTGGCTGCAATTTCAGTGTTCCACCCATAGGTGAATGGCCGATCTGTCGTTTTTTTCAAAGGGTTGGACAGACTGTATCCCAGGTATGACAACCAGTCCCATCCTGGGATCTCAACCTGGTGTTGTCAAGATGCATGGGTCCCCCATTTGAGCCCTTCGTAATGTGTTCTCTACTTATTCTTGTCCTGGAAGGTGGTCTTCCTGGGGGCCATTATTTTGGCCAGAAGGATCTCGGAGATCAGGGTCCTTGCTTCAGAACCTCTATACGCAGTATTCTTCAAGGACAAGGGCTAGCTGCATCCTCATCCAGCCTTCCTTCCACAGGTAGTTGCACAATTCCATATTCCTTCTGGTCTTCTATCCGAAACCACATGCCAATAACTAGGAGCAGAGATGTTGCTCACTAGATGTCAGATGTGCTCATAGACTTTAAGGTCAGACAGGAACATTATGATCTTCTAGTCTGACCTCCTGCTCAAAGCAGGCCACAGAATCTCACCCACCCACACCTGTAACAAGTCCTTGACGTATGTCTGACTATTGAAGTCCTCAACTTCTCGTTTAAAGACTTCAAGGTGCAGAGAATCCTCCAGCAAGTGACCTGTACCCCATGCTGCAGAGGAAGGTGTAAAAATCCCAGGGCCTCTGCCAATCTGCCCTGGAGGAAAATTCCTTCCTGACCCCAAATATGGCGATCAGCTAAACCCTTATCATGTGGACAAGACTCACGAGCCAGACACCCAGGAAAGAATTCTCTGTAGTAACTCACATCCCACCCTATCTAGTGTCCCATCACAGGCCATTGGGCATATTTACTGCTAATAGTCAAAGATCAATTAATTGCCAAAATTAGGCTAACCCATCATACCATTCCTTCCATAAACATCAAGCTTAGTTTTGAAGCTGGATAAGTTTTTTGCCTCCACTGTTCCCCTTGGAAGGCTATTCCAGAACTTCACTCCTCTGATGGTTAGAAACCTTCATCTAATTTAAAGTCCTAAACTTTCTGATGGCCAGTTTATATCCATTTGTTCTTGTGTCCACAGTGGTACTGAGCGTAAATAATTCCTCTTCCTCCCGGGTATTTATTCCTCTGATATATTTATAAAGAGCAATCATATCTCCCCTCAGCCTTCTTTTGGTTAGGCTAAACAAGCCAAGCTCCTTTCATAAGACAGGTTTTCCATTCCTCAGATCATCCTAGTAACGCTTCTCAAACTGGAACGTACAGAATTCGACACAGAGTCCTGTGGCACCTTATGCTCCAATAAGTCTGTTAGTCTATGCACTTTCGTGGGTGAATGCTCCCTTCATGAGACGCATATTACAGATCCAGACTAACACAACTACCCTTCTAACAGTTTGAATTCATCCTTCTTAAACATGGAGACCAGAATTGCACACAATAGACCAGATGAGATCTCACCAGTGCCTTGTAGAACGGTACTAACGCCTCCTGATCTCTACTGGAAATACCTTGCCTGATGCATCCCAAGACCACATTAGCTTTTTTCCACAGCCGTATCACGTTGGTGTCTCATAGGCATCCTGTGATCAACCAATACTCCGAGGTCCTTCTCCTCCTCTGTTACCTCCAACTGATGCCTCCCCACCTTATAACAATAGTTCTTGTTATTAATCCCTAAATGCATGACCTTGCACTTTTCACTATTAAATTTCATCCTATTACTATTACTCCAGTTTACAAGGTCATCCAGATCTTCCTGTAGGATAATCTCAGTCCCTCTCTGTATTGGCAACACCTCCCAGCTTCGTGTCATCCGCAACTTTATTAGCACATTCCACTTTTTGTGTCAGTCAGTATTAAAAAGATTGTCCCCAAACCGATCCTGAGGAACTCCTCTAGTAACCTCTTCCAGCCTGACAGTTCACCTTCCAGTATGACCCATTGTAGTCTTCCCTTTATCCAGTTCCTTATCCACCTTTCAATTTTCATATTGATCCCCATCTTTTTTCCAATTTAGCTATAATTCCCCATGTGGAACTATATCAAATGCCTTACTGAAATTGAAGTAAATTAGATCCACAGCTTTTCTCTTTATCTAAAAATCTGTTACCTTCTCAAAGGAGGAGATCAGGTTGGTTTGGCACATTCTACCTTTTGTAAAACCATGTTGTTTTGTCCCAATTACCATTGACCTCAATGTCCTTAACTACTTCCTCTTTCAAATTTTTTCCAAGACCTTGCATACTCAGATGTCAAACTAAGCCTGTAGTTACCCGGATCACTTCTTCCCTTTCTTAAAAATAGGAACTATGTTAGCAATTCTCCAGTCATACGGTACAATCCCTGTTTACAGATTCATTAAAATTCTTGCTAAGGGCTTTGCAATTTATGTGCCAGTTCCTTTAATATTCTTGGATGAAGATTATCTGGGCCCCTGATTTAGTCCATTAAGCTGTTTGAGTTTGGCTTCTACCTCAGATGTGTGTAATATCGACCTCTATATCTTCATTCCATTTGTCATCCTACCATTGTCCCTAAGCTCCTCATTAAAGACTGAGGCAAAGTATTTGTTAGATATTGGGCCATGCCTAAATTAATCCTTAACCTCCACTCCAGTCTCAGTGTTTAGAGGTCCCACTTCTCCTTTCTTTGTTTTCTTCTTACTTATATGTCTATAGAACCTTTTTACTATTGTTTTTAATTCCCTTTGCAAGGTCCAACTCTACATGGCTTTGGCCTTTCTCACTTTATCCCTACATGTTCTGACCTCAATAAGGTAGCTTTCCTTGCTGATCCTTCCCCTCTTCCACTCTTTGTAGGCTTTCTGCTTTTTCTTAATCACTTCTCTGAGATGCCTGAACATCCATCCTGGTCTGCAACTCCTGCCTATGAGTTTTCCCCTTTGTTGGAATGCAGGCTTCTGATAGTTTCTGCAACCTTGATTTGAAGTAAATCCAGGCCGCCTCCCACCTTTAGATCCACAAGTTCTTCAGTCTAACTAATTTCCCTAATATTTTAAAGTTAGCCCTTTTGGAATAAAAAACCCTAGTCGCAGATGTATTTTTGTTTATCCTTCCATTTAGTTTGAACTGAATTAGCTCATGCTCTGGCTTTCTACATAGAAAGGACTAAATCGTTTTGGAAAACCTACCAAACTGTTTGTAGCAATTGTAGTTAGGATGAAAGGTTCTCGAGTCAACCCAGAGACTTTCATTTATGGATCACCTCCTGTATCTGCGCTTGCTACAACTTAGCGAAGGTCCCTGCTCCGGCCCTGACGGCATATTCCACCTGTCCGGACACAGGCCTCTATCCAGGACATCTGTAAAGCAGCAGTGTGGTCTTCAGTCCACCCTTTTGCATCTCACTATGCCATAATTCAGCAGACAATAGATGATGCTGGGTTTGGCAGAGTGGTGCTATAGTTGTCCTGTCAGTGAACTCCGAACCCTTTCCAAAACCCACCCTCCTACCCTTCTGTCAGAGTTAGCAGTCAAGAAGAAACTGAGAGGGTGGCAGGTCAGTAGGACCCTTTATATTGGTGCTATGAGAGTGCAACTCCAGGGGGCACCAGAGCCGACCTGATGATTACCACCGAGAGAAAAGCTTTCCGGTGTCCCCGGTGTGCTTGGGGCGTTGGAATGGACATGAGCAGCACATCTCCAACAACAGTTACGGAAGATTAGTAACCATTTTTGTGGTATTCCTGTTACTGTAAATATTTTGCCAAACAAAAACTTGTAATTTTCTCTCTCTCTCTCTCCTGTAGTGATAGAAAATAGTTCTGATTGGTTATGTGCACTACATTGGAAACAAATTGTTCTGTGTTCTTATTTTTCCATTCATTTAATAATCTCTTGCATGTCTTTGAAAGACATGTGTCTGGCTTAATTGGTATCTGTTTATGTGATCTTCATTCAATGACAGTGCGTACCAAATTTATATAGTAGCACAGGAAGTGTAGATGTTTCAGATGCCATTAACAAATTCCTAGAAGTAGGGAAGATAGGGGTGTGTGTGTGTGTGCGTGTGCGTGTGTGTGTGTGTGTTTTAACTTGTAATTTTGGGCTTAGTACTTGTGATTCATATTAATATTTTTCCCCCTACAAAAAGATAGAAACAAAACAAAAACCAAACCCAGAAAGAGAGAAATATTATAGTCACTCTTGTAATGCCTTGTTTTTAAGTAACTGCTTTGTATTCTCTTCATCAAAATACACTTCAGGCATAAAATATAGCTTTCTTCTCATGATTTTTATTATTATTATTTTATTTTTTTTGGTAATATGCTGCAAGAACCAATAATTTAAATAGTTTCAAGAGTAGTCTGAATCTCTATAATCCTTGTACAGTATAGTTTAGGTATTGGGATTTTTTTAATTGAGCCTCCATTATTCGTCAAATTCAGGCACAGTGGTTTTGTTTTCTTAGTCATCGTTTAACATTATGTAGTATATGGTACCTGTGCCTGTGTTGCAGAGCCATTGATGACAACAAGTCAACATGTGATTGAATGATACCTTATCTGTTATTTAATAACACTTTGTGATTCCTGTTTCCAGTAATGTTCAAGTTTGTCTGTAGTGGAGCTGCTTTTTGACATTGGGCACAGATGAGGGACAGTATGGCCCTCTTGGTTATACTGAAAAGATAAGACAGTATTTCATTGTGTCCTTTTTACTTACCAGATGGTGTATAAAGCCTAGTAGTTTGGACTGATATGTCAGTGCTTATGTCTAAATGTTCATAAATGTACATAATCTTCTTGGATATATTACAAAGCTCTTTTTTTTTTAAAGTATTCAAGTTAAAAGATAACATAAGGAATCTTTCAAAATTTCAGAAAAACTTCCATGTGCTGCAAGTACTGTAGTTTATATCAGCTTTTATGTTTTGTAGCTATTAAAGAAATCTGTGCTGTTCTTCCTGTTAAGTGTTAAATGTTTCAAATTCTAAAGTATAATTAAAAATTTGTACAGTAATCCATTTCAATATTTCTGATTTTCACCACCCAACATACCAGTTAAAAATAAAGTAGTTGTATTATGCAGTGCTGTATGTTAGGGAGTTGGTAGTGTAGTGAATCAGTTTCCCAAGTTGGCAAGGGGCCAAATTAACAGAACTTGAGGAGGTTCTGGCTTGGCCTCTTCAGTGTAACTTT
This sequence comes from Chelonoidis abingdonii, assembly GCF_003597395.2. NCBI lineage: Eukaryota > Metazoa > Chordata > Testudines > Testudinidae > Chelonoidis > Chelonoidis abingdonii. Next base: position 36,169,432 of record NC_133776.1, read on the forward strand.
ATCCAAGGAACAGATAAATTCTTTTCAAAGTCAAAGCAAGTAACGAGTTCTCTCCTGATACACACGTTATACCAAGTTATAAATGGCTTATGTGATGTTTATGGCTTCCTTATTAGGTGTAAAAGGTGTGAGTGGTACAAGAGGGGAAGGACTAACATAGTTGCTTTAAAGAAAATAAGTTTCACTAAGTCACTTGCACTAATTTTTATTTTACCTAGCATGTTAGGTTTTGTTATACATATGAGTATATTTTATTCAGTGGAGGATCATTGGATAGAATTCTGAAGCAAACGTGCCCAGCCTGTTAACTGCATTCCCGCCACGTTCTTTGCAAGGAAGGAGACTTCAATAAACAGTGTTGGAATTGAGCATGTGTAAAATTTTGAGAGATGGTATCATTAACTGCTAACAATATTAGGTTTGTTTTTGTAATAAGTGCTTTCATAGTAGTTTTATTGACCTCAGATGATTCTTGGATATGTGTCATATATTTTTGTTTTTACTGATATTGAGTACAGTCCTGCATAACCACTTTCTGTGAGGAAAATAGAACTAGAATTTATTTTAAACATACCTTGTACTTGAAAGAATAAAAAAGTAGTTTATTTCCTAAGTGGCCTTCCATCTTCTCCCAACTCCAATCCTTCCATGTAGCAAAAATAGTCTTAAAATTATTCGCTAATCCTAACAGGCACCACAGGCATCAATTATAAAAGACATTTGAAAAGGACTGTAAGAGGGTAAATGTTTCTTGATAAAATGTGCCTTAGTGCTTTTTAACATTGTGCAACAAATACTCTTATAAATAGGACAAATCACTTTGCTCCCAGGTAATGTTTAAAATGAAATGACTAAAATTCTAGTTACTTCCCTCCCTCCCCCCATTAAGCTTTTGTATAAGCTTCAGTTTGCTACAAACTTAAAATAAATGAAAAATACCCAAGAATCATTTGGGATCAAGAGAAGTGTGCTAAGAAAGTATTTTCTTACAAATGTAATGCTGACACTACTATCATTAGCGACACTTCTCCTGTAACAAAATAGCATAACTGTGATTTTTGTGGTTGTATACACTCATACATTTTAGGGTGCAATGGGAGCAGAGTTAGCCCAGCACTTGGTGCTTTTGAAAAATCCACCCTAAAGTCTCTATAGATACCCCTAGATTTACATCCTATGTACTTGATACTGCTCACAGTATTAAAATTTGTGACCAATATTTCAGTGGCTGAAACAATGCTTTCTAGGATTTCTTTTCCCACAAGTTTACTATTATCATGTTCGTTACCAAACTCTTACAACGTATTAGCTATAAAATATGGGTATAATTGTTTCTAAAATCGTATACATGTCTTGGGATTTAAAAGGTTGTTTCAGGTTCCAATCCTGACTTTTCTATGTGGGGCTCTGGAAGAAAAAAAAAAAAAGAGAGGAGAATGTTTGTTTATTTTTGGCTTAAAAAAAGTATAACTGTGTCATTTACAAAAAGAATAAACTGTAGTTTATTCTCTTTTTATCATTAGACCAAATATTTTAACGAACTCACATATTTTAAGGACAGGTGTCAGCCTAAGCTTTGAGAGTTTGACTCTTTTAGTTAAATGTAATAGTTTCTATCTAATTGCAAATAAATTTGTGTATATCAAACATCCCTATAGTTAGTTCTGACATGAATATGTCTTGGCTTTGTGCCACTTGAAGGAAATAATAATAAAATACACCTCTACCCTGATATAACGCTGTCCTCAGGAGCCAAAAAATCTTACCGCGTTATAGGTGAAACTGCGTTATATTGAACTCGCTTTGATCCGCCAGAGCGCACAGCCCTGCCCCGCCAGAGCGGTGCTTTACCACATTATATCCGAATTCGTGTTATATCGGGTCGCGTTATATTGGGGTAGAGGTGTAACTCTGGGATTTAGGCTAACCTGTATCAGAAGAATAGGAATATGGGATGTTCTCTGTGATTCCAAAAATGAACAAAACCCAAATTACTTCCTAGATAGAAGAATATGTGGGACACTCCAATGACATGACTGATTTTCTTTTTAAGATTATGGTTTTTATATTTTCTGCAGACAGTGATAATATATTTGGTATATCTTAAGGATAAAGCAATAATTAGTGTCGAGAGGTCATAAGTTTAAGTTTAGCTTAAGTTATCATAAACTGTGCAGTGTTTTAAAACTAGTGTCATTATTTAGCTCTCATTCAGGCACAGTGTATTTTGATCTGCATAGGGAATATTTTAAAGAGTGGATGCCTTAGAAATGTAAGCAATTGGAAAGGAAAGTGCAGCTGTTTCTATTACTTTTTAATCTTGTGCCCTTTTGTGGCCTCTAATGTATCAGGGTACTTTTTTACTTATTATAGTGTGTGAATTATAATTTTAAAAATATACTTATTTAGAAAGCCAAAATACAGCCATGAAGAGAAAAAAATTAAGATGTGCTTGCAAGGATTTCAGTTTTTGAAATCAGAGCAACAAGCCAATGTAAGACTGAAAGAGAAAATGGAAGTGGAAGAGTTTTGTGTGTGTTAGAGTTAATTAACTTCCATCCTCATACCTTTATTTTGGAGCTCCCTTTGACAGATTTTTACTTGCCAGGTGAAATTTGATGTCTACCTCATGTTGAAGTTTATTAGAAAGCTTGATCCAGAAGAATCCAACCATTTTCAAGGATACGGTCAATAGGAAAATGGGTAGTTTTAACTATATGTAATTTTTTTGTCCAAACTATATTTTGAACAGTTCTAGTGTCTTAAAGGTTTTTGAGTAGGACCTTGAAATTTGGCAGGAAGATTTCTCTCAAAACTTTCAGTACTGCTTTACACTGTCCCAGTGAATATCTGCCTTAAATGTGTTAGAGGTCTAAACCACTGAAAATGGTCACTTGGGCATATGCAGTAGAATTTGTTATCGTCTTGGTCATTAGTTCTGAAAATTCTAACACTTTATCACAGTGGAGTTATCTGTAGATCTTAAAATTTTCCCTATCATGGTGTTTGATACTAATCATGTTTTTCCAAGGAACAACCACCACTCTTACTAATGGTAAAACAGTGATAGTATTGTATAAATATTAAACTAGGAACAATTTTCCCAAAAAATCAGCTAATATGCTAGAACACTTAACAGTTTTCAAACCTGAATGTATAAAGTACGGTTTGGTAACCATAATAAGTTAGAATGACAAGATTATTCATATTTTTGAGAAATCTGTTTTAATAAGAAATTAACCTGGGGATCTTTATTTCTTAAAAGTAGTATGGTTACTTAACTGAGCTAAAGAATAACCTATCTTGTTTGTTGGTAGTAATAGCGCTGACCCACTCTTGCAAACAACTGCAGCTTACTTTGACCCCCATAATTAGTTCATCTGAGGGTACTTGGATACTTCTGCAGTATGTTAATTTTAGTTTGTTATATGAAGGTTTGTAATGAAAGTGCTGATTCTATCTTGTGTCCCTGGCCCCCGTACTTGAGCGTACAGGTGGAGGAGAGGTGCAAGGTAGTTTCTGCTATCCTCCTTCACGTTCTTCCTTTCCCGCCATAAGGACTGGGGGGGACATTCATAATGTCTGCGCTCAGGGGAACACGGACTGCCCGCTGCATGCATCTGTGGAGTGCAAACCAATAAAAAATATTCAATACGTTGGGGAAAAAAAACATTTAAAAAAAAAAAATCTCAGGCAGTAGCCAGTTCTTTTGACACTGTTGGTTTTGAATAAATAGGTAATGTACGGCTAATTTGGTGGCCTTAAAAAACATAAATTGATACATGAATTGGAACATAAATTTTGGAAGTTAAAAGTACTATTTAAACAATATGTATTGCCTTTTAGGAGAGTAGTACATTTCCTCTCATTGACCGTGGGATAACCAGTAAACTTGACTTTTGGTATTGAGACAGCAAGTGTAGGATTTTTGCTGGGATGATACAAGTAGTCTCTGATTTTTTTGTGTGACGACTCTTATTATGTAGCCTACAGATAGTGCCCAGTAGTGAGTGCATTTTTTGAAGATATAACACAGTTTGAAATTCAATTCATTTTAAAATGCCTTTTAATGTGGTATTTTTCTTTGTGTAATAGGCCCTCTGTTTGAGTTACAGAACCGTTGGTGATTGCTGGTTTTCCTATTCAGTCTTTGGTGAACCCAAATCTCCTTATTATTCCTTTTCCTAAAGTCATAAATATTTGTTCTTGCCACTTTTCTGTCACAAGGAGATATCAGCTCTAGGATAATAATAAAGAGAAGGGGGCCTAATGTAATCAAATGTCAGATACTTAAGGGATATGACTTGCATTAAAATTTCATTGAGTGTAAAACTCAGCCTTGGCCTTGTAACTAGCTGCCTAATAAATAGGATTGAGAGACATGCTGATTCACAGGTCTCGTCTTAATGTTGTTCACATTGTTTAAAAACTTTTTAACTGGTCGTTGCCATTCCTGACCTGATTTAAAACTGCACCATTAGTGTGTTTTGTTGCAGGTGCTGGTATCTGTCCCATGGTTCCCCCCCACTTCCACCACTTCTCCAATCTCAAACATACAATGAACCATTTGTTCCTTGCATTCTTTTGTAGTAATTACAGATTCATGGATTTTTTTTTTGATTTTTTTTAAAGTCTGGAATGGGCCATTGTGAACATCTAGTATGACCTTCAGCGTAACACAGGCCATAGAACGTTAACCAGTATTTAATTTAATATGCTTTGTAGAGAAGTAACACAGTAGTAATAGTAGCAGCATAGTACTAGTATTAAGAAAACACTTTCATCATTTATATGAAAACTCTGTAAGATTTACTGAATTCAGCCAGTGTGTGTGATCTTCTCTCCCCCTTGTCTACCATGCACCTCCTGCTCTGCTTAAACTCTGTTTTCTTTTGTTTTTTTTAAAGAAAATGCTCACGTACTGTATTTCTGCTGTGGTGCCAACAGCCATCCTTGCCTGTTGACTAATGCATTGTCAGCTGCCAGTTGGGTAATCCATTTGACAAACACTGGGGGGAGGGGAAGTGATGTTCTGAAAATAACTCTCGGGTAGATTAGCCAACAGGAATTTTGAGTCTTCATATATATTACAAATGTTAATACTGTGTTAAATTTCAGATAAAAAATAAATCTGAAACAGAAGTTTATGATCGTTAGATAATATGTGGGTTTCTTGAAGCGCAAGGTAACAAGATTTTATAACAGCTTGACTTGAGAAAAGTTTCCTTAAATATTAGAAACAGATAATAGTGTTTATCCTCCTCCTCATATTCCCCCACCTACCGTTTGCACATACATAGCTGTTACAGAACTGAAGAGTATTTTGGCTTGTTAAAATCTAACTGTGTGCCTTGTCCTGGGCATGAGGGAAACCATGCCCCTAAGAGTGTATAATTGAAATGCAGACACACATAAGACTGATAGATTCAGAGAATGGTGCTAAAGTAGGGTATATCCAGACTAAAATAAAAGGTTCTTTGTTTTGTTGTATTTAAAATATTTTAAAATACTAATAAAGACAGGGTAAATTGTATTTTAGATGGTCCCTTAGCTGTAGTCATACAACCAGTTATAACATATTAATTCAGCTTGCCTTGTTGACGCTAGGGTCCTTTAATCATAGTTTATGTACTCATAGAGGAATTTTAAGATGAGTTTGCATTCGTAGGTCTTTCAGAAAAAGTGAGTCTAAAAGAAGAATTTGTTGTATGCCTGACACGTAAGGGTAGAGAGGATGCCCCAGGCATATGTTGCATCATAAAAGGAAGGCACAGAGAAAGAAACACGAAGATGAGTGAGCATCTCTTAGGTAGAGTAAAGCATGGGCTATGATAAGCAAGAACAGAAAAACAAGTGTGGGGAAAGTTTGTGAAGAGCCTTGAAAATGAGGATGAGAAACTTGAATTTAATGTAGCTGGTGAGAAGAAGTCATTGGAGGAATTTGTAGGGGAGTCTTAGCACAAAGTAATGAAAATCATTCTCACTTTTGTGTTCTTAGTGCTCCAGTGAGCTAGATGGGTTTTGGGAATGCCAGGAGATGAATGGTCCTGTGTGGAAGGGCTTGGAGAGGGAGTGCCACCTCCACCCGCTGACTCATTGCAGCAGACCACCCAACCTGTCTGGGTTGGGGAGAGGGGCACAACCAAAAATTGGAAAGCAAAGGAGGAATGACTGTAGAGTTGGCAATCACAAAATCCTAAATTCTAATCCCAGTCTTGCCAATAACGTGTTGTGTTGTGTTGTTGTTGGCAGGTCACTGCACATTTCTGCCACAGTTTCACCTTAAGTAGCCTAGTGATAATGCCTGTGTACTTCATGGGACTGTAATTTGGATTAATTAGCTAATGACTGCACAGTGTATTGACGTTGTAAAATGCAACATAGGTGCAATTTCCATTTAGATATATTGTGTGAAATTATGGTCTCATTGACTTCAGTGGAGCCAGGATTTCACTTACAGAATAATGCACATCCATGGTTGGTAGGGAAACCAAGAATTACCAACAAAACTGCAGAAATGAGTTGGTAATCTCTTGCTGTATTTCTGAGAGCAGACATGCAGTATTGCACTCCTGTATGTTACTAGAACAAAATGAAACTAATTGTTACAATAAGGCTTAAGAAATCCTTTTCTCTCACAAGATGAGATTCCATCCTCATCCCCGGTATAAATATCTAGATGGAAGGTCAGGACTGATTGTTCTAGAGCACAAGCTGTTGTCTTGGAGGCAGTGAAGAAGTGCATTTTTTCCCATGAATAATTTGTAATGGTCCCATTTAGAAACCAATCTTCAACTTCATTGACTTACTCTATGGCAACCTATGGCACGTGTGCCGAAGGTGACACATGAGCTGATTTTCAGTGGCACTCACACTGCTTGAGGGGGTGCTCTGCATTTTAATTTAATTTTAAATGAAGCTTCTTAAACACTTAAAAACCTTATTTACTTTACATACAACAATAGTTTAGTTATATATTATAGATTTATAGAAAGAAACCTTCTAAAAATGTTAAAATGTATTACTGGCAGACAAAATCTTAAATTAGATTGAATAAATGAAGGCTTGGCACACCACTTCTGAAAGGTTGCCGACCTCCTGCTCTATGGACTAGAATCCTGCTCCTACTGAAGTTAATGGAAGTTCAGACATTCATTTCAGGGTGGCCAGCATTGGCCCTCTGTATTAGATGTATACAGTTTGTTGATGCAGCTCTTTTTGGCAAATGTTTGTTAGTGTGTGTGTGTTTTTTAAAATGTAGTGTGTCCCCCATGACCCTTTGTGCACTACTATAGATGAAACCCCATCAATCTGGACCTTTTTTTTTTCTTTTAAATGTGATATCAGAGGCTTGGCTCAGTCAGTCTGGGGTCTCGCTATTTTTCAGACTGTACTTTAGCTTTCTCATCATTGTGAGAGTATGATTTGCAGGTCCCTACTGCTCTCCTGTTGCACCTAGGTAAAATTCTTAAGTCAAAAGGAATTTAAAAGAAATTAAATAATCTGTGGCTACCCTGAAATCTTGGCTTGGTGTTGGTGTCTGCTGCCACGAAACTACATCTTCTGTGATGAGTAGTCACATGTAAGTTTTTAAGTGTGAATCTGAGTTGCAGATCCTGTTGTTTAGTTGGGGGGAAAAACTAATATGCTACTTTTGTGGATTTTTTTGGTAATCTCAATTCCATAAATCTCCCTCCTTATTCTTTATAAGTACATAGTGATAACTGTAAATGGAATTTATTTTTTTAATACTGGTGTGAGTTACTAGTAGTTTCATCCTATTATTTTGTGTCACTGCTTTGGGAAACTGTTGATATTCTTATGCTAGTCAAGCAAATATTTAAAAATATAAACATTGCAGAAAGGTTATCTTTGTTTCTGCTGCAATGTTTATTTTGAGTAATTTTGAATTAATTTATATATCAAGGATAATGGCTAATGTAAATGAATTGCTTTCTAGAGAGGCTTAGGTATGGCATCAATGATATATCTATTTAATCACTGGGGGATTGTATACAGAGTCACTTGGTACATAACAAGGCAGGGTATATGTCTGCACTGCATTATCTTACCATGCACTGACTTGCTGTAGTATGTCAGGTGTGCACTATGGAACTTCTAGTGTAATTGGTATAGAATCAAATAAGAAAATGGGTTGCTTATATTCATGACTTAGTCATCTGTAACACTTGCTACTGATGTGCTTATAAACCTTTATAAATAGGGCAATAAATTAATGGTCCATTTTGGTCAATTTCACGGTCATAGGATTTTAAAAATCATAAATTTATGATTTCAGCTGTTTAAATCTGAAACTTCACAGTGTTGTAATTGTAGGGGTCATGACCCAAAAAAGAGTTGTGGGGGGGGGGTCGCAAGGTTATTATAAGGGGGTTGCTTTCTTCTGCGCTGCTGCTGGTGGTGGTGCTGCCTTCAGAGTTGGGCAGCTGGAGAGCAGTGGCTGCTGGTTGAGAAGGCAGTGCAGAAGTAAGCATGGCAATACTGTGACCGCTTAAAATAACCTTGTGTTCCCCCTGAAACTCCCTTTTGGGCCAGGACCCTCTATTTGAGAAACGCAGGTCTCCCCTGTGAAATCTGTATAGTATAGGGTAAAAGTACACAAAAGACCAGTTTTCATGGTCCGTTACGCGTTTTTCATGGCCGTGAATTTGGTAGGGTCCTACTTATAAGCATGCCTGTAACATGCTGATAACCTCTACTAATCCATTTATTAAGCCTCTGTAAACTATTAATATACCCTTAATGTTAAGTGTGATTAAAAAGATCAGTGTCTTACATAATTGGCTACTACAACATGATATTGGTTATTTACTTATGCATTTAGTGAAGTTATTTTAAGCCATTTCCATTTTGTGTATCAAATGGCTTTAACTTACTATAAGTTAAAAATAATTACAAAATCTTTTAATTACTGAATTAAAATATCTTATTCTCAAAATCCAGTTTGAGTATCAGCTTCAGTTATTTTAGGTACAATTATGCAAACAAAATATTATTCTCACATCATTAGATTTGTTAAAATTATAACAGGTTATTAATGTAGCTGTTCAACAATTTTTCACTTAGTTTTAATGCCTCTAAGATTTTAAGTATTAGTTCAGTGAACATATGTCCATTTATTATGTTAGTGCCTTTAAATTATAGCGAGGGCCCTACCAACTTCATGGCTATGAAAAACTCATCACAGACGGTGAAATCTGGTCTACCCCCATGAAATCTTTAATGGACCTTCACCCGATACTATGCGGATTTTACGGGGGAGACCAGTGATTTTCAAATTGGGGATCCTGACCCAAAAGGAAGTTGCAGGGAAGTTGCAGGGTTATCTGTGCTCCCTTCAGAGCTGGGTGGCCAGAGAGATGCGACTGTTGGCCAAGCATCCATCTCTGAAGGCAGCAGCCGACTAGCAGCAGAGCAGAAATAAGGGTAGCAGTACTGCAGTTCTCCCTAGCATATTCTTGTGACCATCCCCGCCTCCCATTTCTCCCCCCCCACTTGCACAGCTTTTTGAGTCAGGACCCCTACCATTGCAGTGCCGTGGAATTTCAGATTTAAATAAGTGAAATCATGGAATTTACTATTTTTTAAAATCGTATAACCATGAAATTAACCAAAATGGACCATAAATTTGTAGGGCCCTAATTATAGCAGTATTTCAGGCTTTTATATTTTCACTGAATGAAGTTGTAAAGAAACAGAAACAGAGGGCTGTTTTTTATTTAATCTATCTTTCATAATTAGTCTTAATTTTATTCACAGCTGTATCCAAATCAGCACCCCGGATCATGCTAGATGCTTCTTTCTGTGCCCACCTAGTATAACGGTTCCCAAACTATGGATCGGGATCCCAAAGAGGGTCACAACCCCATTTTAATGGGGTCACCAGTGCTGGTGTTAGACTTTCTGGGGCCCAGGGCTAAAGACCGACCCCCACCTCCTGGGACTGAAGCCTGAGGGCTTCACCCGGGGTGGTGGTGCTCAGGCTTTGCCCCCCGGCTTGGGGTCATGTAGTAATTTTTGTTGTCAGAAGCAGGTCGTGGTGCAGTGAAATTTGAGAACTGACCTAATGGAAACTCTGTGTGAAGTGTTCCCCCGGGGTGCCACCTGGAACTGGAGTACTTCTGCGCCCCCGACCCAGCAGCTTGGGCTTCCTCTTACACTGTACTGCTGTGACAAGCTGCAAAGCCCTCCAGCCTACACTTTCACCAGCATACATACAGGTAGGGACACACACAGGTGCTGTTACACGCAGGCTCTCTAACCACCAGCTTCCCAGTCTGGGACCCCAGAACAGTACCGTCTTGCCCTGGTCAAATCTGGCTAGTATATGGGTTTAATACCTGGTCCACCTCTCCCTCATGTGAAGAGAACAATGCACACTTGTGGTAACCAAGCAGAGATTTACCGCAAGCACTCCAGTCAAAGCTCACTGATATAGATTAAAACAAAAACAAGTTTATTAACCACAAAAGATAGATTTTTAAGTGATTATAAATTATATCAAACTGATCAAAGCAGATTATCTAATAAATAAAAAATGCAAACTAAGCTTAATATACTAAATAGATTGGATATGAATAGCGGTCGGTAGGTACCACCCTATACCGAAAACCTACTGATCGCTATGCCTACCTTCATGCCTCCAGCTTCCATCCTGGGCACACCACACGATCCATTGTCTACAGCCAAGCACTGAGGTACAACCGCATCTGCTCTAACACCTCAGGACCAGACTTCAAAGAGAAACTGCTGAGCTTCAGTTCATCTGCAAATTTGACACCATCAGCTCAGGATTAAACAAAGACTGTGAATGGCTTGCCAACTACAAAACCAGTTTCTCCTCCCTTGGTTTTCACATCTCAACTGCTAGAACAGCGGCTCATCCTCTCTGATTGAACTAACCTCGTTATCTCTAGCTTGCTGCCTGCTTGCATATATATGCCTGCCCCTGGAAATTTCCACTACATGCATCCGACAAAGTGGGTATTCACCCATGAAAGCTCATGCTCCAAAATGTCTGTTAGTCTATAAGGTGCCACAGGATTCTTTGCTGCTTTTAGAGAATGAAGCAGTTATTTATTTTTTTCTCTCTTATCCTCAAGGGTCACTTTATGCCTTTTTCTTATTTATTGCACATCATCCAAGGCCTGCACTGAATATGGAATTATTAATAGCCATACAGACATTTCCGTGGCACTCATCACTGTAGTATCTGAACCTCACAAATATTAATGAATTTATAGTCAGACTCCCCTGTGAGATAGACTATTGTACTCCTGTTACACGCAAGAAACCGAGGCATAGGGAAATAAAAGCTGAAACTTGCAAAAGTTTACTTGAGACATCCAGAGCCTGATTTTTTTTTCAGAACACTTAGCATTTTTATAATATTTCATATGTTCAGAGCACTGTTCAGACATTGACTGAGTAAACCTCACTACCACCTTCTAAGGTAGATGTGAAGTAGTATAATATCTATTTTACAGATGGGGGAACCTGAGACAGAAGGGATAAGTGACGTGTAAGACCAGCAAGAAATCAGTAAAAGACCCAAGATTAGATTTAAGGATCACCTGACTTTGAATACTGTGCTTATACCTGCAGACCACACTGCCTTATTATCAAAACTTCCATGGGCTTAGTGCAGTTATGAGTGCCCAGCCCTTCTGAGAATCGGGTCCCAGGTGTCAAATGGAGAATACAGAAATGATCACCTGTGAAAAATCAGTTAATATATTCTTTCATGTGCAAAATTATAACTTCTTGTTGTACAAATTGTGCAAAATATATGTGGATCTTGACTGAGTACATGAGAGTTACTAACACTAAGCACTGCTAGGTCTTCAGGGAAGGGCAAACTGAGTGCAGATTACTGGAAGTATATGTCAGGAATGCATCAAGAATATTCGTATCAAAAACAATTTTATGGGTTTAAGTGGCATAGATTTATTTTAAGTGCTCCAAATACATCATTTGCTTGTGGGTCTGTGTTTTCTTGACATCAAGATGATCTTTTAATCAGTTAGCTATACTCGCCTCTTTAATGGAGTCACTCTTAGGAGGACTCTAGTTTATGGTCAAATGACTGCTTTATTTTCTTTTATAGGCTAGTCTGAGCTAGTACCTCATCTCTCTGTTGCAGTTTTTTCATGGAGGACTTCTCACTCTCTCCTTTTAATTCTGTATTTACTTGAATTTACATTTTTTCTGCTGGGCAGAACCACTTGTAAGGCACAGTGAGCTCTTTTAACAGAAATGTAATGTGTTGTACTAGATATACTGCATAATGTGGTAATTGGCTGAATGGATGTTTTGTCTACTTCTTGTGTCTCAATTTCTCCCCCCCCCCATTTTTTGGCAACTTTGTGTTTTTTCTGGTTGGTTCTAATCTGTTTTGTGCCGTTTTTTTTCCTGCTTTCCTGGATGTCTGTTCATTCTTCTGTTCTGCCTCCCAGTTGCTTCTCCATTATCATTGTTGATCCTTAGTGTCCTCTTTTTGGACACTAGAGAAAGTGTTCCTTCTACAGTAAGTAAAGCACTTGTTCCTTCAGCACTTCAAGTAGTGCTGTATAGGCTAACCACTTCATTTGGACAGGCAAAACACCAGTGGGACCAGGAAGAATGGTGCTGTAACCTGGCCACTGGACCACAGCAATCTCTGGAGTGGGTATATTTTCCTTTCACAGAGCAAAGAGAAACCCGTGGTTGGCCCATGCCCGCTGACTTAGGCTTGGTCGGTGGGACTATTTCACTGCTGTGTAGACTTCAAGGCTCAGAGTGGAGCCCTGGGATCCTCTTACCCGGCAGGGTCCTAGAGCCAGCCTGATCCCCGGAAGTCTGAACAGGAACATCGCAGCCTGAGCCCCACTAGCCCAAATCAGCTGGCAGTAGGCCAGCTGATGCTTTTTTTTTTGTTTGTTTTTTTTGCCATGTAGACATACCCAATCTCTCTCCACCACAGTCAGGTTCTGCACTCCTCATACATGTTCATCAATAGAAATGGCCACAGCTAAGCAGAATTTTGCAGGCTTAGTTTTATGGTGGACATGCATGAACTGTTATACATACAAAAATCCAGAATGGTCACCACAAGGCTTCTGTAGATGTGTCTGTAGGCACATAGTTCTTCAAGGTGCTGTTAGGAAAACATTTCTGTCTCACTGTAATGCTGTAATGCCTACCAGTTCACTTATCCTTGGACCAATAAGACTTGGTAAGTGTAACTACACTTTTTGTGTTTTTAAAATTCCTCCTAAGTTGTCTAGCATTCATTTTATGTTAGGAAACAATAATATTACTTAATAAAAGTTGTCGTTGATATCTGTGAATTTTGTCTCTCCCTTACACTGGCCCTGGAGATGCTTCATAATAATAAAACTGGTGCTGAGACATCAGTTTTAAACAAGAAGAGTGGGACCTATATATAAACCAGTGAAGAGAATGCGTTCACTTTGTAAACAGCGTATGAATTGTTAGCAGAGTTGCAGAAAGATGGCACAAGTGACCACTGAAAATTAAGCTCTATGATAGTCATATTAAATGCTAGAAAACCTTTTATCTTTGCTATGGTGGTCATACACCATATACAGGAAGCCTCAATGCATCTTTATAAGTTCAGTCAGTGATAATTGTGTGTTCAAACTAGCTATAATTTTGAGGTTGTGTTAATATATCAAGAGGCAGGTAAGTTACCTACTTTTTCCCCCGGAGAGACAGCAGTTCCAATTGTTAGTAGTATTGGTGGGATTGTTCAGCTCCTAACTACGTTAAAAGAAATGAAGCAATATTCTTTTGTAAGAAATTCCTTTTGAGAAATGAATTGCGTCATGAAGACCATGCAAGGTAATGTCTTCCAATTATTGGTAATTTTGCACTTTCAACTCTAAATGGCACTTATTTTGACAGACCACTTAAAACTTAACTGCAGTATTTTAACCATTAAATTGTGTAGTTTTAAAATCGATTAAATAAGATTTTTTTTTTTAAGAAAAGATTTTTGACATCCTTGTGTTATTCTCATTAAAAAAAAAATCAGGATGCAAAATATGTTGAGTTGGTAGTGTATTTAAAAAAAAATGCAGTACACTTTTTTCTATTCCCTATGTTTGGAGATATACAATAGGGTCAGATTTATAGTAGTTCCCAAAATAAATATTTTTATAATGCATTTAAGATTTGTAAAAACCTTTGGCATAAAAATAAAAGATGGGATTTTTCAGAAAGCTCAGCATTTGGCTAACTGCTCTCATTGACGTTAATAGCAATTTTACCAATTTTTACCAATGCTACCATTTTTACTGGGGACAATTAGGACATTGCTAAGTGCTTTTTAAAATCCCACCCAATGTGTCATAATTTAAAAAAAAAAATAAAGGTGACTGGGATGAGGAGTAGTTTACATTGAGTAAGATGATGAAAATAAACACTGATCCAACTTTTGCTCTTCAAAGTTAACATTCAGTTTAAAAGGAAGAGAGTAAAAAGGGATTGTTACTAGCAGGTTACCACTTTGGATTCTCTAGATTGTGGGCCCAGTCCTGGAAGGCACTCAGCATCCCTAACTTCTATCAACTTGAGAGTAGATATCTTGATCTTCTGTGGGAACTAAGGATGCCCAGCATCTCTCATGTCCCTCAGTTTCAGCAAACAGTGCAACTTCTGCAATAACCAGTTACTGCTTTGGCTGTCTTGATCAATTTCTGTGAGAGTGTTAGAGCAACAGCAAACACTTTATGCAATGAATATTGAAACTATTAACATGATGATACACATTTGGTATCAGATATTTGTACTCTATGCTGCAAGTTGTGATTTTTGGGGAAGGAAAAAGAGGATGAGTACCATCACTATTCTTATGTAAGGAACACTAGAGGTGGTCTAAGTTGCCGGGAGTATTAGAGCAGCATTATAAATGGTTTCAAGGTGAGCTGGATGAACCAAATCTAGTCGAAGTCTGAATTCTCTTGCTTCATGGGAGCCTTTATTACCCTTTTTTCCCTCCAGGAAGAAAAGACTATTCCCTTCATTTTGGTTGGAATGGTGCTTTAGTTGAATGCTCAGCCTGGATTATTATTAAAAAAGTCTGTAGAGAGGGCAAAGGGATCCAAAACACGTTATGTTTTTATTAAACGGGGGCAAAAAGCCAACAAGAACTTCACTAAAAATGTAACATTTTTCCACAGGGATACACTCTCTCCTATGGTTCCCATTTTATAAGAAAAAGAAACCTGCAGGCTGCAACTCACTTTCCTGTTACTCAACCCATTGATGGACAATAATTTCTTTTTCAGAATTAGAAAGGTAAAAATGATAAACTAGAAATGCAGTTTTTGAGCTGAGTCAGCTGTGTTCAATCTTCTGTCTGTTGAACTTCCATAATAAAGTAAGAAGAGGTTCCCTGCAGCATCTCTTTCCATTCGCAACCTGATTAATTGCATTTTTTAAAAACATCTTTCTACAACAGCCCAGAAAAATGACTTGTTTTCTGCTCCTTATAGATGAAGCATACACATATGACCTGTAATTGTCATTCCCTCCTATATTGATGTTTGCTGGCTGTCGCCCCCTCACTTTCCTATTGCTAGCCTGTCCTAGCCCCCTCTTGCTGACTGAACTGATTGGTTTGGATTTTGTGTTGATTATTTCACTGAGTAGACAGGCTCTAAGGGTGAATTGAAACTGGTTAATTCTTAAGTGTTCCTTTTGCATTAGTGCTATAGCCATGTTGCTCCCATGATATTAGAGACAAGGTTGGTGATGTAACACCTTTTATTGGGCCAGCTTGTGTTGGTAAATCAGAAGCTTATGAGCTACACAGAGCTGCTCTTTAAGTATGGGAAAGGCCATAGCTAAATACAAAGTTGAACAGATTGTTTAGAATAAGTAGTTCACAGGTTCTATAAGACTGTTCAAGGTGAAGTGACTTGTTAACACCCTCAACAGAAAAAGACAAAAAAGGAAGAGTTAGTGGGATACAAACAGTTGTAATAAGCAGTAAATTCACTGCCTTTATTAAGGGCATATCTACACGTACGGCGCTGCAGCTGCATTGATGCAGCACATCTGGTGAAGATGCTCTATGCTGATGGGAAGAGAGCTCTCCCATCTGCATAATAAAACCACCTCCGCAAGTGGCAGAAGCTATGTCAGCAGAAGAAGCTTGTCCACACCAGTGCTTTTGTCGGTGTAATTTTATGTTGCTCAAGGGGGTGGTGGTTTATTTACATCCCTGAGTGACATAAATTCTGCCGACCTAAGCTGTAAAACCAGGGGTTCTCAAACGGGGGGTTGGGACCCCTCAGGGGGTCGCAAGGTTATTACATAGGAGGTCTCGAGCTGTCAACCTCCACCCCAAATTCCGCTTTGCCTCCAGCATTTATAATGATGTTAAATACATTAAAAAATTATTTTTAATTTATGGGGGGGGGGTCGCACTTAGAGGCTTGCTGTGTGAAAGGGGTCACCAGTACAATAGTTTGAGAGCCACTGGTATAGACACAGCCTTAGACCAGGATTTTTATTGTCTAGCAAAGTTATGAATGTAAGTTCCCAGGCTTGCCTCTTGAAGATGTTGTTTTGTAAATTCCCTTTGAGGATAAAGGCTTAGAAATCAGATAATGGAGTGATTGTTTTGTGAACAGTGTTTGTGGTGCCCCTCTGCCATGTACATTGGCCAAACCAGACAGTCTCTATGCAAAAGAATAAATGGGCACAGATGATATGTCAAGAATCATAACATTCAAAAACCAGTGGGAGAACACTTCAGCCTCCCTGGTCACTCAATTACAGACCTCAAAGTCGCAATTCTGCAACAAAAAAACTTTAAAACCAGACTCCCAATGAGAAACTGCAGAATTGGAATTAATTTTGCAAACTGGACACCATTAAATTAGGCTTGAATAAACACTGGGAGTGGATGGGTCATTGCACAAAGTAAAAACTGTTTCCCCATGCTAATTTTTCCCCTACTGTTACTCTCACCTTCTTGTCAACTCTTTGAAATGGGCCGTCCTGATTATCACTACAAAAGGTTTTTTTTTCTCCTGCTGATAATAGCCCACCTTAATTGATTAGTCTTGTTAAAGTTGGTATGGCAACACCCATTTTTTTCATGTTCTCTGTGTGTGTATATATATCTTCCTACTGTATTTTCCACTGCATGCATCCGATGAAATGGGTTTTAGCCCATGAAAACTTATGCCCCAATAAATTTTAGTCTCTAAGGTGCCACAAGTACTCCCTGTTCTTTTTGCTGATACAGACTAACACGGCTACCACTCTGAAACTTGAAAAATAACAAAAGTCTTGAGATTCACCCTCCCTAGCGGTCTCACTCTGTCTGTAAGGCTGAAGTTAATCAACATTTATTCTTGGCAGTCCCTCCTACCCTCTCTCCTGCATGTTCTGCTTACATATGGCAATGGTTGGCACCCTGCTTCAGAGCAACTCCCCTTCTTAGGTAAAGTCTGTCTCCTTATGCCATACACTCAGAGGGTGTACAAGACAATAGCGGCCCTAGCTGAAACGTCAGTGTACGCCCCCCTCCCCACCCCTATAAGCCTAGGGTGGCAGATTTAGTGCTGCCACCCCTCTGACATGATGGGAGGTGGCGGAGTGAAATTGTGACCTGGTACATGAGATGCAGTGCCACTCATGGAGGGTGACTGGGCTAAATCTGCCACCATAAACAACTGCATAGTTTGCTTTCAGCTAAAGCAGCCCCTGTATGTGCTCAACTGCAAGGCTTCAGTCCCCTACCCAGTCAGTTTTGCCTCACTTGTATAGAAAAAAGGATTGTTCCAGCCAGTCGTTGAGACTTTCAAAGTTGATAGCCCCACACTAATGTCTTGATTGATAGTCAGTGATCCTTCAGTGGGATGTCAAGCCCCTTTCATGGGCAGGTTGGCTATCTGTAATGTACCTTAGTAGGCTTGACTTGCACAGGTTTGCAGTGGTGTCCTAGCTGTGTAGATCCTAGGTATTGGAGAAACAAAGTGGGTGAGGTGGTCCATTTATTGGATCAACTTCTGTTGGTGATAGAGACAAACTTTTAAGCTATGCAGAGCTCTTTTTCAGGTCTTGTCTTTTTCACCAACAGAAGTTGATCGAAAAAAAAATGTTGCCTTACCCACCTTGTTTTTCTTGAACAAGTTGAGACGTGATCAGCACATAATACAAAATAGAGATCATAGTGTAAAAAAAAGAGAGTTCACAATTCGATACAGATCAATTCCACTCTATCACAATGCCCACTGCCCCATTTATCTTCTCTTTCATGTAGCCATCTGCTACTCCATTTTACACCTCATCCTTTGCCTTCTCTTGTACATCTTGCACTCCTTAAATTTCATCCCCCTCCCCCCTCACAACCCTTTTCATCTCATCTTCTACACCATTTCCCTTCCCCTGAAAGGCTAAAACGATAGCTTTCATTTTGTTTAAGACTGTTCTCTGCAGCTTTCTTCACTAGGAAGAAAGGTCTGTTCTTAACTCGAGTTAGCAAACTTGAGGTAAAAATCTTAGTGATTACAAGGTGGCTTGTAGCTCTCACATGGTCAAAGTAAGACCATAGTCTAAGTAACTCAAGTTAAGTACACAGCTTTTTTTAACTTCTGAAGACAAAGTCTGCCAGGCAACATCTACTTGAAAACTGCTCAGCAGAATACCTTCTGATTTGTTAGTGTAGAAGATTAGGCTTCCAGCATATAGGGTAGAGAGAGTCCTGCATTTCCCACTGGCAGAATGAAGAAACTGCATGTGAGATGAAATGGGGGAATTTAGCTGAAAGAGTGAAATAGTAGGAGGGGGAAGAACACTATATGAAGTAAGGAAGAGTTGTTCGTCATCACCACTCCCATAACTGCATTGGTCATTGGGGCGCCATCACTGATGAGCAATCCAACCAATTGTCTCCACTCATGACGATTGTGTGTGAGTGCTTGAGTCTCTGCAAAATCCATTCTTTTCCCCTCTTTTATGTTGCCAATCCCTCTCTTCTTCTGTCTACCTCTTCTTCTCTTCCCCTGTCCCTTGGAGGATGATCTTGTTACATGGCTGTACCACTTCAGTTTGTGCTTTTTCATGGTCGTCAAGAGGTCTTCATATGACCCGCGCATTGGGTGATGATGATGTGGACCTTTTCATTAGTGACATAGTCGAAGTAGGAGAGGCCCAGGATTTTACGGAAGTATCTCATCTCTTCTACCTGTATTTTCCATTCAAGTTCTGTTGTATGGATCCATGTCTCTCACGCATACAGAAAAATGGAGATGACCAGTGCATGCAGCAGTTTGTTTGGATTCCAGGGAGATGTTCTTATTCCTCCAAATGGTTTAGCTTTGCCGCTGAAGTTTGCACAGTTCTTGCCAGTATTTCTACCTTTGATCCTTCATCAATGATGTTTGCCCCCAAATACTTGAACTGTTTCACTTTCTCCAGCTTTCGTCCATTGACAGTGATATGTGAGCTGATCCTATCACGTTTGTTTGTCATTAGCTTGGTTTTCTCTGTACTCCATTTCCATGCCGTATTTTGCGGAGGTTTCATTTAATTGTTTCATGAGGTTGGCAAGTTCATGTTTGCTGCCTGCCAGGCCATCAGCATACCAAAGATTTGAGATTGTTCACGCGCACACACCCCCAATGCTGACTCTGCATATATGATCTTCCAGGGCATCAGTCATTATGCACTCCAAGTAGATGTTGAACAATGTGGGCGAAAGAAGGCAGCCTTGCCAGGCCCCAACAGTGGTGCAAAACCACTCTTCTATTGTACAGTTAACGAGAACTGCACTGCTGGCCTTGGCGTACAGTTGTTTAATGGAAAGAATAAGCTTATGAGCAACATTATACTTCTTCTCGGAGGGCTTCATGCTGTACTCCGTCATACGCCTTCTTGAAGTCAACAAAGACATGGTAGATGTCCTGCTGGTGTTGTAAGTACTTTTCACATAGAACACGAAGGTTGAAAATCTGTTCTGTGGTACTTCTTCCAGTATGAAAGCCAACCTTTTCTGTAGCGATTATATTCTCCGCTTGTGGCTTCAATCTGTTCAGTATGACTTTCAACATCACTTTTCTGGGATGGCTAATTAAGTTCATGGTCCGGTAATTTTGACACAATTGCATGTTGCCTTTCTTTGGCAGAGTGATGATTAGTGACTCCCTCCATGTGGAGGACCACTCACTGGTCTGCCAGATCTTGTTGCAGATCTTGGTGAGTACATTTATTACTATTTCTTCTCCGTTCAGCTGGGATGTTGTTGTCAATACGTGTAGCCTTTCCATTCTTGAATGATTTCACAACTGTCTCCACTTTTTCGTGCAGTATTGGAAAGTCATCCTCCTGTGTTGAATCTGGGCTTCTGGGACACTAGGATCTCCATTTGTCTGGTGGTTGTATAGATCGGAGCAGTAGTTTGTCCACCTATTGGTGATGTCCCTTTCTTCTGTAAGACTGTTCCCTTCTTTGTCTTGAATTGCGTTAGCTTGGGTCCATCTTTCCTTCATCAAATCTTTTACAACCTGGAAGGCTCATTTGCTATTTTTATTATTGATACTCTCTTCAATTTTAGAGCATTGTTTTTCAATCCATATCTCCTTGGCCACCTTCATTCCTTTCTTGATCTTTCTGCTAATCACTCTGTATTTATTAGCTCCCTCACTGCTGTTCTTGTCTCTCTTAAGTTCTCTTCTGTCACACATCTGTAGTATTTCATTTGTGACCTATGGTTTTGTTGTCTTATGGTGTTTCCCAAGGATGTCCATTGCTGCCTTATTCCTTACAGTGTTGAAATTGTTGGTCATTGTTTTTACATCTTCCTTTAGAGCAAGCTGTGGGGCAAATTTTCCGCCAATCATTGCTTGGAATGACTCTGCAATGTTTTGGTCTGAGTCTTTCTAAGTCAGTCTTGGTTCTGGTGAACGGTTTTCCTTAGCCACAGCCAAAAATTTAGCATCACAAGGTTGTGATCACTTCCAATATCAGCACTGGGGAAAACTCCTTGTTTTAGCTCTGTTAATCCCAGAACGAAATTGGTTTTGCACCATGATGTAGTCCATCTGACTGTGATGTAGACCATCAGGTGCATGCCATGTTGATCATCTGGATGCTCCTAATGTGTTTGCAAGAACCAGATTGTTATAGCTGGCAAACTCCAAAAGTCTCTCAATCCTCTCTCATTCGTTACCGCATTACAGAACGGGCCACAATAATCTCGCCAATCTGCCTGTGCGTCAGTACCCTCTTTAGCATTCCAGTCTCCCTCTACAATCAGGATATATTTCTTGTGTACCTTATCAATGATGTCTTGGAGCTGATTGTAAAAATCTTCAATTTGCTCATCATTATAGTCTGTTGTAGGGGCGTAGACTTGTACCACTGTGATATTAAACGGTACTGCCTTTAGACAGAGGGAAATAAGACTGCTGGACGTTGGGTGGCATGCTAATATTGAATTCTTGACATCTTTATGCACAAGAAATCCTATGTTGTTGACATGTTTGTCCTCTTCATAGTAATAGAGTACATAGCCTTCTTCCATTAGTGCCTCTCCAAAATTCTTCCATCTGACCTCAGAGATTACTAGGAGGTGCCAGGTGTATTGTTCCATTTTGTACGTGAGTTCTTTCACCTCCCTATTTGTCTCAATGTCCTTGCATTCCATGTGGCTATGATGGTGATATCTGTTTCACGGATCCTTTTTGTTGGGGTTACACCAGTAGTATACTTGTTGCATCCGCCCTGGTTGGAGAGAGATGGTGTGGGCATTATTAACCCAGGCTGCAACCAATCCGGTATGGACATTGTTGACTTGCTCATCATACAGTGTGTCTTGGGCAAATTCCTAACCTGGCGGAGCCCATCCCTATCCAGGCAGCCCCTTTTTAGTTGCCTCTTACGACATGCATGGAGGAGCAGTGAGCCTATTCTGTCTCTGGACCCACAGGGGGAGATAGGAAGAGTAAAGAGAGGAAAAGCAAGGGATGGGGAAGAAATTTTAAAAAAATTAAATTCCTTCTCCCCCATAATTAGTCCTGCCTTGTCTGTGAAAGTCTGGAGAGAGATTCTTCCCACCAAATGAAAAGAGTCTTGAAGCTGGGAAGAGCTTGATTTCTGCATATCTATTATAGGGATGGGGAGAAGACAAAGAAAAATGTAGGGTTTGGAATAAAATGAACCTCTTCACACAATTCCCAGTTTGAAACGCTATCTGTATTGAATAGGGGTCTTGAGTGTTTTTCCTTTCCAAACCTCCAAGGTAGCTGCCTGACCAAGAGCTTAGCAGTTGCAGAGCAGACTGTCCATGTTCAGCAGAGATGCATTTGTCCAGGTCTTGCAGATCAGGATTCTGAATTAAGGGTAGTAAAAAACTGACAGCAGTCTGAAAAATCCAGGCTGTACATTAGACAGGCACTATTTTGCGTAGATTAACCTCATCCAAAGTGTGTGTGGGTTTTTTCCTGCCTACAATACAGGAAGATAGAATGGTAGCCCGGTTTATTGTTACGGTAATCAGTATTCTAGCACCACCCCATAATTGACAGTTCTTCAGTCTATCCGGGAATATTGTCATGTGTGGTGACCCGCTTCTCCCCCCAAAACAAACAAACAAACAAACAAAACAGTTGTTAAATTGATACAGTAAGGGGGTGTTTTTTTTGTTTTTGTTTTGTTTTTTAAATTTCCTTGTTGCTACCTTTGTGAAGGAGGGGAGAGACATTCCTACCTTAATCACCTTCTAGCTGTTGCCCCCCATTTCTGTCTATGCTTTTCTAGTTGTTCCCCCATTTCTGTCTGTGCTTTTTTTATTGTATTAACGTTCAGTTGAAATTACAATGTAATGTCACAGTATACCAAGTAGATCCAGTATTACTGGAGATGCATTTTGCCCTATTTGCCTGGCATGTTAAGCAGCAGTGAACTACTTGCATCTATTTACTGAACTGAGAACAGTTTCAGCTGAATCAAATTATTGTGAAGAAAAGTACGTACTTGCATTTCTTCTTTTAAACAGGATAATCATGTAGTTTGCATGGGACTGTTTTACGTATGCCTTGTACAGCACCAAACACAGTGTTGGCACCCAATAAATCAGAATAAGAAATTTAAATGGAAGGCTGGAATGTTTCTTTTGTTTTAACATAGCCCTATTTTTCATTTTCATAGCTAGGAGATATTTCAGTCTTGTGTTTTTCAATGAAAATTGCTTGGGGAGGAAAGAATGAGGATGATAAATTGAATACTTTTTAAGCACACTTCTCTTGTATGCATGAGGTTTCAGTTGACTTCAGGAAAAAAAAATTCTTTTTGTCTAGACTATTTACTGTTTTAGGATAGTTAAAGACTTAAATGCCCCCCCCCCCCTTTTATTAACCCCAAAGGGAAATAAGTGAACTTCAGAAAGTCTTCAGTTGCTTTCTCCAGGAGATGTAAATCATATGTTTCTAATATGAAATCTTAAAATAGACTTTAATAGTATTGGGAACTACAGTTGAGCTGTCTTGTATCCAGTCTGGCCTAAAAATCCAGTGAAAAGAAAAGTTCTGCCAACTGGATCATACATGAGTGTTAACTGTATCTTTTAAGAGATGATGAGCAAAGATCATTTGTCAAACATACCATGTAGTAACTTTTAAAGATGCTTGTTTGTTTCAGTACATTTTTCTTGCATTACCAACTTCTTCCATAAAGTTAACCACAAACCATATTATTGGGGACTCAGCTACAGCTTGTGGTGAGTAGGAAATAGATTAAACACAGGTTTTCCCTTTTGTTAAGCTGCCAGCAATGTCAGTAATGTTAATGATCCTTACCTCAGCTTGCTCCAGTCCTAGCACCATCTATTAGAACATTTGTCTTTTGTGTGCTGTTTTGTATGTTGTTAAGGAAACACTGGTGCTTGTTGATAAGAAACAATAGGACACCCAGATGATGACTTAAATCTATATCAGGCGCTTTCCCCATTGAAACAATTTAAATAATGTTTTCGTCTTAGTATACTGGGGAGAGGACAAATAAAATGCTCTTACTGTTTTGAGAGAAAAACTTTAAATACTTAAAAGAAACATTTTGAGTCCTTTTTCATTTAGTAAAATTTTAGGAAATATGAAATGTATTTTTAAATGTACTACCAATGGATTGCAAACTAAAATTTGTTATGTTCTGTTTAGGCTGTTTTGAGTCTGTAAATCAAGTGTTGAACACGTGCTACTAGAATCATAGTATATTATCCCTGCTGTTTCACAGTTGTAGAAAATTTCACGTAAAATATGTGGCATAAACTCTGGACAGCAAGTTCAGTACTTAAAATTAGAACATGATGCAAAAACACCATAATAAAAGAATAATTGCTGCATTTGCCATCGAATAATTTTAAAGGAGACACCACAACTTTTGCCATTGAAAAGCATACTACTCGTCATGTAACGTCTGTCAGCATGAGTCCAGGTTGCACAGTCTAACGCATGCAAATTAGTGAAGCAGATTTATCTTTGTCAGGACAGGCAATATAATTGGGCATTACTTAATTTACGGTTTAATTCAGGAACCTTGTATAAAATATATATGTATAAAATGATATACAGTTCCATATTTAATTGTGCCATGTATATCCGAGTCATAACTTTAATGAAAAATTCCCTCTCCTTTTCGGTTTTCTGCATTTGCACCTGAAGTATTGTGTTAAATCTCAGTATGGTCATTAGTGAGATCATATATTCCTAATGCTCTGGTACTCACTTAACTTGAGAGATTTATTCAGAAATCTGTTTTGCAGTTTAATTTACTGGACAAAACAATGAAGTCAAAATTTAATTTTGGTCCCAAATGGCCAAAATTGAGAGAGGACTGGATTTTTATTTGACAAAGATGAAAACTAGGGAATAATAAACAGCCTGTTCAAGAAGAGGTAGTATATAGCTGTTAAGTTTTTGTATTTCAACATCGAGTATGAGTATGAAATCCTGGACTAGAGTAATTTAATGTACAAATTAAACCTCTTAATGTTTAGGCTGCTGGGATAATCTGTAGATCATTTTGTAATAAACTGTCCCTAACTATATTCTGTTTTGATTGTATTTTCATCTTTCACAGATGAGGATCCACTGTTACTGATATTTTCTGAGGAAAACGCCAAAATTTTATTTCAAATTGCTGGGTAACAGTTTGGGTCAATAATTTGGCCATCTTAATATCAGTTTGGCCCCCAGGCTGTACTTGCCTTTTGGGGACTCTTTCTCCATGACTCTGCTTCTGCAGCCGAGGCTCTGAAGTGGCAGGTTTCATACAGAAAGCTAGGTTGGAAAGCCAAAGGCACAAGGAAAGGTCTGCATCTCATGTTTTAGACAGCCCTCACTCAAGTGTCCTATGGGGCAATTTAGCTTCCTCTGTGCACAGAATGCAGTTTCTCCCTCACATTCCAATCTGGGCAGGGTCACCTCCTAGCAAAAAAGCTGCAAGCAGGACTGATAAAGCTGACTCTAGTGACAGGTGTCTCTCTCACTATCTTCTTGTGAGTCATAATGCCATAATGAAATGAGCCTCAACTTAGACAATAAACACAACTTCTTTGAGGGTCCTAATCACCTGAAATATTTCTAGAGTAATCCCTGAGCCCAATTTCACTTCACTCTTTCAGTCAGGAGCAAGGAGCCAAACACCACAGGGGAAGGAAATATTATTTTATTAATAAAAATTCCTCCTCAGGGGAGGAAGAGTCACTATCTGAATCAGAATGAGAGGATCAAAAAGAACAACCTCCCCCCCACCCCTCCCCCAACAACAACATAATAAAACAAAACACAGAAGAGAGAGCATTTTGATACTGTGGCCAAGGTCTGTGGCTCTTCGATAAATATTTATATCCCCTCTCATGCTCTGTGGGGAGATATCATAAGAAACTAATAGGGTTTTCTAACCATTCCTAAGACTAGGAAAAAGAGGTTAATGTCCTTTGCTGTGTCACCATGGTCCTCCATCTGGGCTATTGTACCTAGCTTCTGCTGCACGTCACTCTGCCATTCCAACCAGGCTTTAATGCTCAGCTGCCATTGTGGATCATCATCAAAGCTCTGTGTCTGTCACGGAAGTTAAGGATTCCATGACCTCTGTGACTTCTGGTGTGGCTGGCTCTGGGGCTGCCAGAGCAGATCAGGCAGTCCCGGGCCAGTCGACCTGGCTGCGGTTGGGGCAGTTTGGATGTTTGAGGGAGTTGAGGGCTGGGAGTTGGTGTGCGAGAGCAGACCCTCTCTGGAAGTGGCTCACATATCCCTGCAGCTCCAAGGTGGAGGGGCGAGAGAGCTCTGCATGCTGCTCCTGCCTGAAGACACCACCCTGCAGCTCCCATTGGCTGCAGTACCCGGCCAATGGGAGCTGGAGCTCGTGGCGGGGCAGCACACGGAGCCTCCCTGGGCTTTTCTCCCCTTAAGAGTTGCAGGGACATGCTGGCCACTTCCAGGGAGCTGTGCGGAGCCTGGTAGGGAGCCTGACGGGCTGCCCCCTGTCGCCCCCACACAACACCAGCAGGGGTCCCAGGCGGCGCACCATTCCTGCGTACCCTCTTCCCCCCCCCCCCAACACCAGCGGGGGTCTCAGGCAACCGCCCTGCAACTCCCTGGTCTAAGTTTTAGTTAGGGGTATATAACACAAGTCATGGACAGGTCATTGACTGTGAATCTTTGTTTACTGCCCATGACCTGTCCATGACTTTTACTAAAAATACCCGTGACTAAAACATAGTCTTAATCATCATACCCCATCACCTTCTACATCACATTCCCCCCGAAGCTGCATGTGGAAGGATGAGAGTGGCCCAAGATGCAGAACAACAAATGTCAAGAGGCCTCTTGTCCCACCACTTATTACTTTATAATCCTCTTGCCTTCATTTTAAAATATACAGTTGTTTGCATGTAGCAGTCAAAGTCCAACCTGGTGACACTACAGAAGATGGACAAGGTTATCTTTCCTGGTGGCTAAAGACTCAGCATTTCGACCTGAAGGTTATTTTTACCTGAAAGAGTGGGCTCCTCACTCAGGAGGATTTACGTGGAAATGTCTGACAATCTATAATCCCCATATGCCTTGCGTGAGCTGTTCTAACGTTGGATAGTACTGCATGTGTAGTGCCTCTCAAAACTAAAGATTTCACAGCCTAAGAGCTTCTCTCTAGAAAATGTCTTTTGACAACCACTTTCTCTGTGCTCACACTAGGTATGCCATATAGCTCTCTCACTCTGAATACTGGGATACAACTCTGTTTCTTGTAAGCATGAGTGTCTTTGATCATTGAGAGTGAATTCCTATAAAATTGGCTTCCTCCTTTCTTGTTATATCAGTGGAAAATGTTATGGAAGGCAAGAAACAAGATGGTCATGGAGTTATCAGAAATGTCAAGTTATAATCCGGGCACCTGCCAAACACAATGCAAAGGAGTACAGATCATATGGCAAGTTGAAATAGTCCCTGAAGTACAATAGGAGAAAATACCATTTTGCATTGGTGGTTGGAACAAGTTTGGAGTGAAAGGAGTTAAAGTGATGATGGATATTTTCAGAGCAATCTTCATGACTCTCTGCCAGCTGTGTCTTGAGTAGACCTCTCCACCCCCAAGTAACCCCCCTCCTCCCCCGATTGGTGCCAGGCTCTTTAAATTTGGGAACTAATAGGTCAGGGGTCGGCAACCTTTCAGAAGCGGTGTGTCGAGTCTTCATTTATTCACTTTCATTTAAGATTTCATGTGCCGGTAATACATTTTAATGTTTTTTAGAAGGTCTCTCTCTATAAGCCTATATATTATATAACTAAACTAGTGTTGTATTGTAAAATAAACAAGGTTTTCAAAATTTTTTAAGAAGCTTCATTATGAAAATTAAAATGTTGATTTAACGCGCTGCTCGCTCAGTCCCGCTGCTGGTCTAGGGGTTCTTTCACTCTAGGCCGGCAGCCGGGCTGGGCGGGCCTGTGGCCGGGACCCCGGCTGGCAAAAGGGTCCGTCAGCCAGAACCGCAGACCAGCAGCGGCTAGTCGGGCTGGTGGGCCAGGACCAGAGGCTGAGGAGTCAGGGTTGGGGATTGGGTATGTGTGGGGGTGCCAGAGTTCAGGGCTAGGGTTTGGGGTTTGGGGGTGGGAATGAAGGGTCAAACAGAGGGCTGGTTAGTAGAGTAAGGTACAGGGCTCAAAGGCAGGGCCTGGGGGGTGCGGCCTCAGAGGCAGAGGGCGTGTGTATGTGTGGGGGTCAGGGCTAGGGGAGAGTGCTGGGTTGACTGCCCCCCATAAATAACTCCTCAAACCCGAGCTGCTCCTTATCACCTGAGTACCGCCTCTGGGCCACCACCCCCTATCTAAAGCCTCACCTGTTCCTTTCCCAGACTGGACTCTACACTCCTACTTGTCCCCTGATGCCCACGGCCTCTTATCCACAACCCCTTTCCCCAGTCCAACCCACGACTCCATGCCTATGCAACCACTCCCTGCCTCCTGACAGGACCCCCAGAACTCCCAACTCATACAACCCCCCAACTCCTTGTCTCCTGACCACCCCCTCCAGAGACTCCCCCACCCTAACTTCCCCCCACAGGACCCTCCTTGCTCCTGGTCCCCTGACTGCCCTGACCCCTATCCAACCCACCCTACTCCCTGTCCCCTAACTGCCCCCACCCCTTATCCAGCCCCCCCAGCCCTGGGCCCCTTACCATGAGGCTCCACACAGAGCTAGATACGGTGCTCCGTGGGAGCACACAGCCCGCCCGCCCCCCCCCGGTTGAGCGGGGAGCATGTCTGCCCCCCTCCAGAGCCAAACGCTGCCCTGCAGGAGCACGCAGTCCCGACCCCCAGAGCACTGTGCGTGGCGGCAGGGCTCCCGGGGAGGGGAGAAGGCAGGGGAGGGGCAAGCAGCTTGCTGCACTCGGCCCTGGAGCACGGACCCCACGGTTTGCCATGCCAGGAGAGTGGGGCCATTTGCCCACCCCGTGTGCACGGCTATGCTTCTGCTCCTTGCCCCCGCGGGAGAAGTGGAGGCAGAAGAGAGCGCGCCGGGCTGGGCAGGATTTTTAGTGGCATGCGTGCCATAGGTTGCCGACCCCTGTAATAGGTATTTACCATTGGTCAAAATTAAGTTCCTAAACATTATCCAGAGCGGGGGGATTCTGAGCTATGGAAGAATCAAATGCACAGTTTTGTCTTAAGCCAACTATGGAAATGGCAGGACATGAAGGCAATCCTCCATCATTTATTACAGATTGGAGTAATACAACCCATTACCTGGCAGAGGGAACTCAGAGGCAATTCCTCATCCTATTATATTTCTAGACTGGGGAGAATTGGGGACAGAGGACTGGGCTCCTGCCTAAACATCTGAATAAGTGTCTACAGGAGCCTATGATCAAGAATGGGATGTTCTCAAGTCTACTTGACAACTGTCTACAGAGAGCTTTTCTGTCTTCCATGGATCTGAAGGAGACTTGTCTTCATATTCTCCTTGTATGATCTTACAGATAATAATCTTTCTTGGCACATGGATGCCATCTTTTTCCACTCTGATCATTAGTGTTTGGTCTGGCAAAGTGCTTCAGGATCTCTTCCAGGATCATGGTAGTTATAATAATTAATAAAGAAACAGGAAATGATCTCATATCACTTCCTGGACAGTTCTGTTAATCAGGGCTCTGTGTTTAGAGAAATCAGATACAGAATGATAGTTTCTGAAGCATCTTAGGATATAATAGGTACTGTAAGGTACAAAGTCTTGTCTTGGAGGAATGTTAAACAAAAATGGAGGCACCCATGAAAAAAAAACAAATTGTGCCTTAACAAAAGTCCAGTCCCTGTTGAAGCCTATTGGGAATACTGATTTCATGCACAGATAAGCTTCCCTGACAAGAACTCATGTGAGAGAAATCCATTAATTTCTGTTCATCCTGTCAGTATTTCACTCTGTCCTGTCCATTGGCTGAGGTGAAGGTCCCATGGTTTTGTTTGTTCCTTCAGAGGAACACTGGAAATCCTATTTAAAAAAGAAAAATCAACCTAGCATAATATCGCCTGATGCCGCTGTCTGAGAGATCTATCACAAGGGCCAGTCCTCCATCCAGGGCCAGAGAGGCTCATCCTAACTGTCTTGTGTTTTGAAAGAGGTGACAAAAACAAAAATTGACACAGGTTATTAGCAGTAATAGCCCCTAGAAAGAAGTCTATAAAATGAACTTAAGTCCAGGGGCTAAATGTGATGTTAGAGTCGGTTAGAGGTAGCGTGGAGTTCATCCAGGAGGACCTTTTAAATGGGACACATAAGTGTCCAAGTTAAAAGATCTGTTCACTACATTATGTTCTTATGTTAAATAAAAGGAGGTTTTCTGCCCATCCCAATGTTAAGTGGCTCTCTACGAAGGCTACTCGGATTTCACCCTACAAGATTGTAGAGCACAATTTTCAATTGTGGTTCTTACGGTGCTAACTTGATTGAACTCCTGTGAGAAGTGTTTTTATATTCCTTGTCTATCAAAGTACTCTTCTCAATAACTGCTACTTCAACCAGGTGTGTCTCTGATGTTGTAAAAAGCACCAAAGAGTCCTTTGGCACCTTATAGACTAACAGACATATTGGAGCATAAGCTTTTGTGGGTGACTACCCACTTCGTCAGATGACGTGCGTCAGACACCCACGAAAGCTTATGCTCCAATACGTCTGTTAGTCTGTAAGGTGCCACAGGTCTCTTTGTTGCTTTTACGGATTTAGACTAACACGGCTACCCCTCTAATCTCTAATGTTGGGAGCTCTTTCTGATGAGACCCAGTATTGTCCATTTAATTCAGACAAGGGCATCCTCACAAGATGAGAATCATTCCCACACTAAATTCAGTTATTTTGTCACAGAAGTCAAGAAATACTGTTAAGTTTTTAAGTCTTAGTGGTGAAGCACTTCATAAGTTTCTAATTTATGTACACACACACTCCACAGATCTAAGGTCCTATTTATGCTATATAGTTATGGCGATATTACAGTGACCTTGAGGAAGCAGGTCTGCTTTCAGTATGGATGTTATCTTTGTTTTTGTTGTGTGTGGAATCAGTCAGACCATGCACTACAGTTGTGTAATTATAGTATGGGTTATCAGCTGTCCTTGCTCCAAACTATTTTACAAGGAAACTGAAGTTGCTTATATGACTTCACAGTAGTGTGTCAAGAGAATTTTCAGGAAATCTATACAAGAGTATCATATCCTGTTGTAACCTTGCAGATGTAGAAGGTGTAGTAATAGATCTGAAACTGACCCATGTTACTACTACAAGTATCCTTTTCATGGTGCTTTTCTAAGGAACTACTGAGAGCCAGCTTACATTTATTGAAAGCGTGCTGCAGTTACTGCTTCATATATTTTTGACCAGTCATCCTGAGTCACAGAAATTCCTAGATACACAACCTTCTCCAGCCTTCACCCTGTTTCACTTTCCCAACGGTTTTGGTAGCTTATGCACCTAGTTTTCCATAATTACTATTTTCTTCAGAACTGCTGAAGTTTCTGAATGGTTTCACTAGATAATATTTCCCTGTCTCCAGTAAATGCTTTTTCTCTTGTATTAGTTTCTGTGTACAGAAGACTGGAGAGTAACACCCAGAGATTGCACCAGGTTTATTTACAAAAGAGTCGTGATGGTACTGGTTGTGTTGACGGAAGGAAGAGAGGATTTTTATAAGTAATGCATGACAGATTTGGGAGTTGAGGTAGATTACAGAAACATTAGATAATAGATATGATATATTGCTTTGATGCTGAAAATTGTTTTTATTTATTGAAAATATCTCAAAACAACAAGCTTGACATAAGTAGAAAAACTGTACATTTCCCTCCCTGTTTCTTCCACTGTGCAGGTTGGAGCATGTGACCATACTACTGAGTGCAGTTTGTTCTTGCACTAAATTCATTCAGCCATGCTGGATTAGAGCCAGATATGAAATGAAAAGCAAATCATGCACATTTCACTACTTCCCAGTTTAAATTAGGCAATTTCTTTCTTTGTCACTCCTCCTTTAATAAAATGTGGCATTACTGTCTATTTATAGGTCCAACATAGTTGAAAGCTGTGAAGCTATGTTAAGCTGTATATAGATATTCTGGTAGGAACATTCCAGTAGATTGCAATATGAGTTCAGGAGAAAGTTGAAAGTAAATGAGAGATCTGTGAGAGAATTCTCCAGGGAGGTTTCACAGCATACCGCACATCATTTGCAAGGATAGATTTTCCTTTCACTTGGAGGACCACGCAAACTAAGTTCTGTTTCTTGGGAAATGAGAAAGTATAGGACAGGAGGCCTTTTCAGTTTTGACTTGTGTCCCTATGGGAAGTCTTTATTTGCAGGGGGGAAATATACTGTTACTCTATCTTTTTAGGATGTAGTATATGTTATGAAAAAATACACATTAAATAAAATCTGAATCTTAGCTTATAAATTCTATTTAGCCCAGAAGTAAAACAGAAAGTAGTGGTGTCATGGAGTGTTTTTCACTAGTGGGTGGGTCACTTTGTCAAAGTCCTAGTTTTAATGATGTCATAACCCCCCTACTGAGAGTAGGCTCAGAAGCAGAATTATGGCTGCAACATCCTGTGAGGATTGCCTATATGATGCATTAGTCCGCATCAGTGGGATGTAAATTCTACTCTAGTAGTCCTGATGCTCTAAGGAACTTCTAGTGCATGCCACTAGGGTCAACATGGGCCAGTTGATGCATGACATGCTGGGTTATACTAGAATTTATACCCTAGTAGTACAGACTAACACACCGTGTGGATGAGGCATCGATATTCTGTCATTGATATGAACTACATTTTTAAAAAGATGTCAGTGGATATCACCAATATGTCCTGACTTCTGGCTCCATGGGAATATTCAAAATTTACATTTTTATAGCTTTTTATAACTTACTAATGGTCAGTGGTGGGCATGTTGAGTGATGCATGGCACCTTCTCATACAAGAAATTGTGCACATGGATAGGCTGGAAAGTGGGGTCAGAAATGTAACCAAAAACTTCCTTGCAGAGAGTACAAAACACCCCAGAAGTATAATGGTCCGGACTTTTTTCTTTGATATAGAAATTGGTGTCAAGGAATCTGATCAGTATAAACACTTTTTTAATTGTTTTCTTTTTTCCACATGTGACTCACTCAAATACATTTAAAATATATTTCTAGTTTTCAACATCTTTGATACTTCAGTAATTATTACATGTTTTAGTACTGTTTATGTGTGTTACTCTTTTCTAAGGTGCTAAAGACTGAAGTTTGAATGGCACATGTCATTTTTGTTGTTCAAAGTAGTAATTATAAGCAATGTGTTTACCAGCCTAAGATGGTTACTTTTTTTCTCTTTCAATTTCAGAATGATGACCTATACAACCTCAGCAAATCCTTCTTTTAATTCATGGGTATCCAGACTATAAATGTTACATGAATCACAACTAGGACCTCACATCCTCCTCCTCGTCATAGATGGGTACGATGCATCCAGTTCAGTTTGTTTACTTTACTTTACACAAACCTCAGGAGTTAGTTGACTCAACTGCACATTCTATGTTGTGCCAAGCAAAAGCACTGTGACACCTGGACAATGAGTCTCTATTACTTCATCCTCTACCATAAGAACTTAGCTGGACGCAATGAACTGATGTGCCCACCACTATGTCATGGTGAGAATGGGTATTGTACTAGCACATTTACGTGATACATTACATTTCATTTGCTGCTGAAAACCTGTATGACAAATCATCATTGTAAATTATTACATACAAAACTGTTAATGTTGGTTGAAGAGTATTAAATATTTAACATAGGTTTTGATTTATACATGTACTTTTTTTAATTAAAATGTAACTTTTCCTACAGCACATCTTTTTTTGATGTGGAACTGAGGTATACTATATTCTGTTGTAAACAGAGTGGGGAACCTGCTTAAAACAAGGCTAATAAGAATAGAGTAGGGTACTATTCTTGTTTTAAGATTGTAATTCAGAAAATAATATAATATGAATCATTGGCCCCTGGGCCTTGATTGTACAGTCATATTTACTGATACTATCAGTTGTAAGATAACCCTGATGTTGAGTTAAATTCTTTCCAAAAGAAAAAATAATAATTTTATACTCCTCTTGTAAAATAGGCTGTATTAACTCAAATGAAGATAAACTTACTGTAGATGGTATTTACAAGTGTCAACTTGAACTCATCTGTTGCACAGAAACTTACAAAAAGCAGAAAAAAGAAATCAAAGTCTTCCATTGTATATATTGTTAGGAGAAAAAAGGAAAAAAAAAAAGAACCATGGGTGAAGTCTTCAAATCAAAACTCTTCCTGGAATGAAAAATGTGGGTGTTTGTAAATTCTGGAAATCTTTCTATACATAATAAACTAGATACTGTTTTATCTGCTTATTTTTTTCCTGGTAAATTGTCTCAATTGTCTACCCATGCACTCAGACATTCTATTGACATTTTCTTTTTGTGCTACCATGAATGGTGGCAGGTTACCGTAGACCTTGCTACTTCTGAGTTCAAATTTCAAGCATAATTAGGTAATACACTGTATTAATATGCAGCACATGTCTCTGTGTTACTTCACTCATACTCTTTTCATGTTTCCAGGAAATTATCGCTCCTCCTCATTCCACTGAAGTCAGTGAAAAAATTCACACAGGCTTTATTGGAAGCAGTGTCTGGACTTCTGTGTTTAGTTTAAAAAAAGTGGCCTAGACAATTTTTTGGAGTTCACTGTGTGCGAAAGAGGCAGTGGGGCAGTGCTGCTTCTGTGGCACTATTCTGTGCCCTTCTCTGATTCGGAGGATTTCCATGAATAGCACCTGCAGGGCTTCACTATTTTGATGTGGGGTAGAGCAACAGAGGTCAGGCTCTGCTTCTGGATTCCCATGTGAAAAGATGGTCAAGCAATAATATAACTTGAAGCTGTAGTGGTTCGTCCTATGTCCTTTCTGTTGCTTATGTTAAGCAGCTCTAGACCACTGTCAGTTCAGGAGCTGCATTCCCAAGGAGAGACAGGCCATTGGAACAGTACCTATGTCTGCAGTATGGCCCTTGAGCCGCAGGGGATGGGTTTCTTTTCTCATCCTCCTTCAAGATAGGCAGAGTTAGAGTGTGCTGCCTTTGAAATTCTTGCCTTTGCCCACAGAAAGCCTCTCTCCAAAGAAGTTGATGCCAGAAGAAGGCACGAACCTTTTTCTTTACCCCTCTCCTATAGAAAACACCAATCTAGTCCCACGGATTTGGTCCATTATTCTTGAAGGACATTGACATGGTTTTTACTAAAGAAACATTAATGGCTACATCATAAACCACATAAAGTCAAACCAACACTTATAAACCTATGTTACCTTTCTTCATTTGCATTGCACCTTGGAATCCTTCAGCTTTTCTTTACAGATTTAAATTGCAATTAAAACTTGGATGTGTTTTAAAGTAAATGTCTGGCACACAACTTTGTCTGTTTTAACAAATTATTATAATATGAGTATTCACTGCATTTCATTCAATTGCTGAATATTGGCCAGTGCTGCTGTTAAATTAACCTTGATGCCTGAGTATTTCATGGCCAAAGCACTCTGCATTGTTTTGGATAATTTGCATGTTCTAGCAATTACTCAAATAAATAGGTTGTAGCTACCGTAAGCTACAATGAATTGTTTTTTTTTTAAAATGAAGTATTGAATATCCTTTCTATTGCATATATCTATGAACAAAACTTGTGTAAGGGTATTGACTTTTTATTCAATTTAATTTAAAAATCAGTGTTTGCCATCATGTTGGGTGGAAGGGAATGTGTTGGGTGAGAGCACTCTTCCATTCCTGTTGCAGTTAACATTGTTATACATAATGCTAACTTTAATTTACTCTAACTCTTTTTATGTTGGTGCTTATTTTTCCTTAGTAAAAATAAAAATGCCTATTTCAGCAAATATTTATTGAAAAGTCTCATGAAGCAAAATACATTCATAACAAACTTAAATCTCGTAATATTTTTTCTTCTTGTTTTTTACACTTTTCCACAACTTACTTAAAAAAAAAAAAAAAAAAAAAAAAAAAAGGTTCAGATATCATGAAGGAAACCCTATTATATTAAAGCTTGTAAACCTTTTCAAGAAATATAGTATTATCTGGTTGGATTATGCATTCTCTTGTTCTGTTCATTTCTTAAGTTACTGAACTGTACAATTGGGACCAGTTTTACATCAAGTTTATTTTCCCTGATTGGTTTGGCTTAGTTTTGCCTTCAGTCCTTTTCAAAGGAAAGCTGCCTGTATTTAAAGTTTTATCTGACTGGGACAATTACAATTGAGAAGTCTGTTCAGGGCCGTCCGGGGGGGGGGTGGAGTGGGCAAGTGCGGCAATTTGCCCCAGGCCCTGCTGGACCCCCCACAAGAATACAGTGTTCTATAATATTGCAAATTTTTTTTATTGAAGGGGCCCTTGAAATTGCTTTGCCCCAGGCCCCCTGAATCCTCTGGGCAGCCCTGAGTCCATTCATATGTGGCTTTAGCAATAGTTTCACACCACCGTTAGAGAATGAATGGAACAGAAGCTGGAGAAAGATTGAACCAGTCTCCTGTGGTATTAGCAGCATTTACACCTTATGTTCTGAGGACTGCTGTAGTCAAGCTCAATTTGCTGCTGAGCTGGCACATGTACCACAGAACTGTAAACAAATCCTGACCTTTTTAGTTTTTGACATTAACCTGGTTTGCTAGAATTTTAAATGTCACATGTCTCAAATAATGTTTGTCTCAAATATTAAACATTTTCCAATAAAGGCACACTCAGGAACAGGAAGGAAGTTACGTTCATGTTACGGGCAACTTCTAATGCTGTCTTCTGTCTGTTCCGTATTTAAATAGACTATTGGAGAATCTTGCTTTCAGCTCAATTTTGTCTGAAGAGACAGTTCAGTCTTTCTCCTAATTGACATCCTTTAGAATACAATAGAATATCAATTGAAATGTATTAAATATTTTTTGATCTTTTTCTACATTTTCAAATATATTTATTTCTATTACAACACAGAATACAAAGTGCACAGTAGTCACTTTATATTTTTATTACAAATGTTTGCACTATAAAAATAAGAAACAAAAGAAACAGTATTTTTCAGTTCACCTCATACAAATACTGTAGTGCAATCTCTTTATTGTGAAAGTGTAATTTACAAATGCAGATTATTTTTTGTTACATAACTAAACTCAAAAACAAAATCATGTAAAACTTTAGACCCAACAATTCCACTCAGTCCTAATTTTTGTTCGTCCAATCGCTCCGACAAACAAGTTTGTTTACATTTACAGAAGATAATGCTGACTGGTCCTTATTTACAGTGTCACCTGAAAGTGAGAACAGGTGTTCGCATGGCACTTTTGTAGCCAGTGTTGCAAGGTATTTATGTGCCAGATATGCTAAACTTTCACACGCCCCTTTCATGCTTTGGCCACCATTCCAGAAGACATGCTTCCATGTTGATAATGCTTTTTTTTTTTTTTAAATGCTTTAATTAAATTGTGACTGAACTCCTTGGGGGCTGATTGTATGTCTCCTGTTCTGTTTTACCCACATTTTGCCATATGTTTCATGTTATAGTAGTCTCGGCTGATGACCTTGCATGTGTTCATTTTAAGAACACTTTCCCTGCAGATTTGACAAAAAGCAAAGAAGGTACCAATGTGAGATTTCTAAGGATAGATACAGCACTTGACCCAAAGTTTAAGAATCTGAAGTGCCTTCCAGAATCTGAGAGGGATGAGGTACGGAGCATGTTTTCAGACGTCTTAAAAGAGCAACACTCCAATACGGAAACTACAGAACTTGAACCACCAAAAAAGAAAATCAACCTGCTGGTGGCATCTGACTCAGATAATGAAAATGAACACGCGTTGGTCTGCTCTGCTTTGGATTGTTATAGAGCAGAACCCATAATCAGCATGTATGCATGTATTCTGGAATGGTAGTTGAAGCATGAAGGGACATATGAATCTTTAGCGCATCTGGCACGTAAGATCTTGCAATGTTATCTACAACAGTGCCTTGCAAACGCCAGTTCTCACTTTCTGGTGACATTGTAAACAAGACGGGGGCAGCATTATATCCTGCAAATTGTAACCAAACTTGTTTGTCTGAGCAATTAGCTGAACATGAAGTAGGATTGAGTGGACTTGTAGGTTCTGAAGTTTTATATCGTTTTATTTTTGAATGCAGTTATTTTTTATACATAATTCTACTTTGAGTTCAACTTTCATTATACAGAGATTGCACTACAGTACTTATATTAGGTGAATTGAAATATACTATTTTGTTTTTTACAGGGCAAATATTTGTAATAAAATATAAATATAATGTGAGGATAGTACACTTTGTATTCTGTGTTGTAATTGAAATCAATAATTTGAAAATGTAGAAAACATCCTAAAATATTTAAATAAATGGTATTCTATTATTGTTAAATGGTGCAATTAAGTTTTTTAATCGCTTGACCGCCCTAGTTTGCTTTTGAAATATTTAGCTTTTTCAATGGACTAATTTCAAATCAAGGAAACCTAATTAAAATACTTACTTTTAGTTTTAGGCATTAATAATTTACTATAAAGTGTCACTAGTGTTTTAACCACTTCCTACCGAGGAATGATATTGAAGCCAGTGATTTTATGTAATGTAGCAAGGGACAGCATGTTCTCTAACACTACAATTTGTGCAGGATAGCCTTAATCTTGTCTCCTTAGTTATAGCCTGGTGGAGCTCCTTTAGCTATCAAGCTTTTTGATTCCTGAAGTCAGTAGTAGTAAGGTAAAGCACAGATCAAGTCCCCTGCTGCACTCACCTGTTGAGCATAAATGCTGTCCAAATGTTTCAGTTGGTTCCTTTTTGACTATAGTCGTCAAAGGAGGTTCCTGCAAGAACTAGTGCTGCAACAGAAATACTCATCAGGTATCCTTTCTTGGTTCCTTCCAGTCCTGCTTTTCAGCCCAGGTATGTTTCAGTAGTTCTAAATCTGAGTCCTTTGCTTTTGGTGCATCTCTGTGAGATTTTAGTGCTTGTCTATTTTTGGGATTGAAACTCATTTCTGTATTGTGTTTATAGTTTGCTTGTGTGGAAGAAAACAGTCTTCACTCTCAGGTTGGTTGCAACCAGTCAGAGACAGTTTTATTTTCCTGACACTTGCAAGGGGAGTGTACACACGGGCGGGGGTTCCCCCCATCCCAGGCAGGTCTCCGTTAGATAAACAATTAGGGCAAGCATTTATACCTTTTTGTTACAGACAATAATGATCAACAACCATATCTTGTTTATACATATTCCTTCCTGATATCTCACTTTTTCTCATTAATTTCTGCCACAGTCTACATTCCATTCTTATCTAACACAAGGACAAAAACCAGTATCTCTTACAGTTTTTTGTTCCACTCACTTTCCACTTGCCCAGGCCCTGCCTGAAATCTCACGTTATTAGAGCTAGTGTTAGCCTGACTCCTACTTTATTCCTAAAAGTTAAGGTATCTGCATTCAAATTCCTTTTATTCTTTTCTCTGCTTCCACACTTGACATATTTGCATATGAGGCAGTTTTGTGGACTAAGATCATGGAAGCAAGTAATATAGAGACTCTCACGCTATTGGGTAATAGATTATTTTGATCTTGGCTGCTCATGAATGCACTTTAGGAACAATCTGTAGCTAGAAATGTGCCTGGCAGGAGGAACACGGTTGCAGACAATTGGTTTGTAAAACCAATCCTTATAAGAAGTTTCTGGATCAGAACATGAGGGACCAGATTTTCCTACAGTGTGAGACTCTGTTCCCATCTCACTTAAGCAGAAAGCTATCAAAAGGAAGTTGTGGTAGTAAGGGCTGCCTTCTCCATCCACTGGTGAAGGAGACTTCTGTATGCCTTTCTACCATCCCTTCTGGTAGCAAAGGCCTTAGCAAAGCCCAGGATTGAAAGATGTTCAATAATCATAACTGCCCTGTACTGGTCCAGAAAGGTATGATTCTCAACTGAGTTTTGTTGACCAAAGTTGATGCAGTCAGGCTGAAAATCTAACCTCAGCTCATCACTTAGAAACCACAGCTTCTTGGATGGGGTCTCTGAGCAGGTGCCTCTTGTCCCCTTGCCATTTTATAAGCCATCTGGCAGATAGCCATACGATTTCATGTTGCTTCCCCTCTTTAAACTTTCTTCCAGCTTGTTAGAAAGATCCATGCTTTTGACATTGGGGTCCACCCCCATTGGTCAAGCATTCTCCATTGTCTATGTGCTCTCTGAGAAATCTCCATTGTATACATTTCCTGGGATAGTGGATTCTCTTTAATGGACCATCAGCACATATGGCTACTCCACTGTTTGTACTTGAAAGGCTAGTTGTGGGTGTTCCCAACCTCACAATATATTTTAGTAACACACAGGTAGCAAAACTTCATAATGTCACATACAATGATAGCTTGTGCAATCCAACAGGATATTAATGGTCAACAGATCAGACCTTTCAAAATGATACCTTACAAGGCATAGTTTTTACAAAAAATAATTATATGAAAGTAATGAATATGAGAGTCCCAGGGTGTTGCTCTGTGGTATGGAGAGCCACAATGTGTTCTCCTCAAAGCCATTTCCTTTTGTCAATTCATAGCAAAACGTGCAATTCCAGTTTGAGAATAGTTTGTGTCTCAGAAAATTTAAATTCCATGTTGATTTAGCAGGCTGGTCTGAGTTTTATTTAAATAGCTCTTCCAATTTTATATTTGCTTCATCAAGTCCAAAAATGTGTGTGCAAAGATAAATACCTCCACATTCTCAGCATATTAAAAGTATGAGAGCCCCAAAGTGGTCTCCTTACATACTAATACACTGTATTCAGAAAGAAAAATGTCACAGCTAGTTACCTCCTAAACATGGACCTGATCAGTTCTTATTGACATCAGTGACAAAACTCTCCCTTTGCTTTCAGTGGGAGCAGGATCAGACTCTTCAAGCTCCATAAGAATACCAATCCAATAAATGTAACCAACCAGATGTTTGTTTTTAGAAAGATTGAAGTAACCTAGCTTGACCTTGTCTTTAAAAAAAAAAAAAAAAAAAAAAAAAAAAAAAAAAATTGCTTCATGGTTCTGACTAGGAAATATATAAGTGAGCCTGTCCCATTCTCAACTCTGTTTGAATTGATGATATTTTTTGTAAAAGTGGTTCTTGAAGCACACAAGCCATTAGACTGTTCCGTGACCTATGGGTAATGCTGCTTGGGAATTCCCATATACTGCACAAACATAAAGAGCTTGCTGCCTGAAGATGCCTCTTACACCAGGGCTATGCCAGCACCTGTCATCTCTGATGTTATATTAAGAACTGAGGTTGAAAGCAAAAAGCTTTATGCCCTCTAGAGATTAGACAGGTGGTACCAGTCGTATAAAAGAAACTACAATAGAACCTCAGCGTTATGAACATCTCGGGAATGGAGGTTATTTGTAACTCCTGAAATGTACACAACTCGGAACAAAATACTATAGTTCTTCTTTCAAAAACGTACAAATTAACATTGACTTAATACAGCTTTTAAACTTTGCTATTCAGAAAAAAATGCTGCTTTTAACCATCTTAATTCAAATGAAATAAGCACAGAAACAGTTTCTTTACCTTGTCAAATCCAAATGAAGTGTGTTGTTAACTGGTCAATTCGTAACTCTGGTGTTGGTAACTATGAGGTTCTACTGTACATTATTTGTAGGCAGTTAAAGGGTGTTGCATCCAGATTGAAGGAAGGAGAGCTAACCAGTATCATGACCTGCAGAAAATGATGCATTTCCAACTGGTCTCTTGCACAATGCTTCTACAGATTTTTTTAATCTAGTCTTATTTATATAGAATTGGTTTGTAACTGATGTATAGGAAGAGCTGACTTTTGCCAGGTGAAAAACTTAAAAGTAGTAAACGTTAAAAACAACAAATATTTGCTATGTTGCCTTTGCTATTTTTGCAGATACGTATCTTTGAATAGGAAGCCTTTTCCTTACACTCCAGCTTCTGCTTGAAAGTGAAATGAGTGAAAACTATAGTTTTGTGACATCACAATCTATTGCTATATACTGATATCACAAATTCTGTGTTTTGATGTCACTGTAGGTGTGTAAAGACAGGTAACGAAACAGTGATGAAAGGATGAAGGCATATAGTTCCTCATGTGATATACTAAAGCTGAGTGTGAAAGTTCCTCTTTTGGGGCCTTCCTAACATCAGTGTTTCGTTCAGGAATCAGTGGTTCTACTTCCATATTCTTTTCAGGACCTTCTTTTCAAAATAATAAATTATTTACACTTTGGACCCAATATCAATAAATTTCTAAATGATTTGCAGTTAATATTATATAATTGAAATAATTGGGAATATCTACCTCCCCCAGCTTTACCTTGTGCTTGTGGCATTCCCTTCAGTAAGTTTCCTAATCAAAACTGCTCTCCTCTTTGTCCACTTGTCATTTTGTTTTGAACAGTAAAACTGAAGGAAAAAGGCACAATATTTATAAGCTAATATTAATATATTGTACCATTTTAGTGCATGTGACTGAATTTTGACCATTTCAGTTTAATGTTTTGAGTTTTTATTCTTAGAATTTTGGGAAAGAAGTGGGTGGAGACCGCCAACAAAATATGCCTTATTCTTCATTTTGAAATCAGTACACATAGTATGGTACAGTACAACACACTGTCCCGCAGGCCCTAGCTCCTGGAGTTCTGTGGTCGGGTTAGGATTTCAGCTTTCATTTTAAAAAAGCCCCAATACCAAAGGCAAGTTTCTTGCTCTCATGGTTGTGGAAAAAACCTTGAAAACAGGACCAGAATATGACACAGTGATGCCTGCCTGAGTCTGCAAACAGCATGAAGCAATGATTTTGAGAGGTATGAGTTGCCCCATCCAATTTAAATGGGTTGTTCTCAGGGAGGTCCTGCTACTATCTCCCCAGCACAGGATGATTGGGTGGGGGCTGCTTTCCAGCTCTTCTTGGCTAGTGTCAAGCAGAGACCCCCACGCAGCAGAGTCTTTGGCTTAGGTGGGTGGTGGCTGAGTCCAACCTACTGTATGTAGGACAGACCCTAACCCACTTGAAGGAAGGAGAAGGCCCAACTTTCCCAAAGAAGAGTGGTGATGGGTGCCCTCTGTGAGTGAGCAGAGCCACCTAAGGATGAGGGCTTGTGCTCCCAAGGCACAGGGGCAAGGCCATGGGGAGCTCCAGGTGTGGTGTGAATAGAGCCCTAGATCATCTTAATCCCATCATGAACCAGTATTTTCAAGTCGTCATGTTTGTGCATGTACAGCAGTGTTTGTGTTAATTATTAAACCCTTTGAACATGTCTCAGTGAATCTATCATGGGGTTATCAGGGGAGATTATATCAAATGTATTTAAAATGGATTGCAGATTTTCAGCATTTCTAGCTTGGTTTTTTGCTTAGTATTGAATATTAAACTCCTTAAAATCAAGACTGTCCTGGCAGTGATCATATTAGCAACTTATTTCTTTGCCATCACACTTTCTTATACTTGGGCACTCACTGGTATATGTGGTATTTGACGTGGAAGCTCACTCCACTGCAAGGTAGCTAGGATTTTCTTCTTTCTCTTTTTGAATTCCGATGTTAGGCTGACTGTTCTCCATAACACAGAGCTGTAGAGAATGAAAATTTCTTCTCAAACTGGGGGGCTTCAGGTGTATTAGATTTTCAATAACAAATCTATTTTCCTTTTAGGCCAGCCCGAAGACTCTGCTGAGTTTGTGTTCCTTCCAGCTCCCTCGGAGTGGGTGGATCAGTGCAGCCCAGCCCAGCCTGCCATTTACTACATCATCTTCTGGCTTTCCTCAGCTGCACAACAGAACAGTCTAGCTCAGCCTGCCAGCCTGCCTGTGCCAGTAGACCTCCTGCGTTCATTCCAGCTCCCTCCGAGTGTTTGAGTGTCCTCCAGCCTGCCGTTTCACTCCCCTTCCGCTGGCTTCTCTCAGTAATTCAGCATAGTGGTCTATCCCCTAACGCCAGCCTTTCTGCTACCCAGATAGAGGGATCCTGCAGGAACAGGTAAGCTAGAATTTTATTTCTCCTCAGTTCCCATGTGTGTGTGTTAGAGGAGCCTAGCTTAGACTGCTGCCTTGTTGAGCTCATCAGCGGCTCTTCCAAGAGTAATGCAGAATGTTCTGGTAGATCAGACCACCAGCCTCAGTCCCTGTAGACAAAC
Source organism: Chelonoidis abingdonii (assembly GCF_003597395.2). Classification (NCBI taxonomy): domain Eukaryota; kingdom Metazoa; phylum Chordata; order Testudines; family Testudinidae; genus Chelonoidis; species Chelonoidis abingdonii. The sequence goes on from NC_133776.1 coordinate 36,213,708, forward strand.
CAAATGGCTGTAATCTGTGGTAAAAGATCAGTATTAGGGAGAAAAATGCCTCAGATGTGACACAGACTCTGTTCCCATACCTCTTATAGCTACCTGCATGCAGAACATTTTACATTAGAGTACTAAACTGGGACTCGAGACCTCTGCCTTCTGTTCCTGGCTCAACCATAAATGTCTTTGTGATCTTGGTCTATTCATTGAATCTTTTTCTGCCTCATTCTCTACAGTGAAAAGACAATAATACTTTCCTGACCCCATTGGGTGGTCTATGAGAATACATTAAGGTGTGTGAGGGGATCAGATACAGCAGTGATAAGTGCTATAGAAAAACCTATAAACAAAAAACAAAGTTTCTTTAACAACAGTGCTTTTGTCCAGCTGTTCTAGTCTCCTATGATTTGTGCCCCTTCAGTTACCTGAAGGTTCAATCCTCTGCCCTTGGGGTTATTAATCCAAGAATGTTGGTATCACCCTTCTCCTCTTTTGTTCCTTCGTAGCAGAAGTGAGACTACCAGGGAACTGTAGCACTTCAATCTGGTTTTGCAGGCTGTCTCTAAAGCTCCTTTTTAAAAAATCCTTGTAAGGAAAGGAGGCTGCTTAAGTTCCATTGCTCTGATCTTTACTACACTAAGTCCAGAGATTTTAAGCAAGTGCTTAAGGCAACCCAGTTCTGAATAGGTATAGATTTAAGCACATGCTTAAGTGATTTTCTGAATGATGGCTTCTGGTTGCTGCTTTTTCTTCTTTTTAGGAATAACCTGAGCTAGGGGAATAAGTGAGCTGTGTGCTCTGTCAACTAAAGAGCTTCAAACTTTCAATCTTCAAAACTTCCTTGAAAAGATGGCACTGTTCTTAGTCTTCATGTTTTGACTTTGTATGCAGCCAAAATAAAAGCGAGTTCCACTTAAACTAATATAGCACCCTCCCTTCTTTACAAACCCACTTCTTCTATGAACTTTGTTAGACACCTTACCAGTGATCATTCCACATCTCCCCCTCCTAGAACTGTTTTATCCTGTGTTTTGTCTTGTACGTTAAGATCCGATTCTGTGAAGCACTGAGCACCTCAAAACTCTCTCATTGACTTTAACAAGAATGGAACATGTTTGGGGCTTTGTAGCATCAGGACCTTTGCAACAAAAGCTGCGTGACTGAAGGCAAAGGGAGTTTCCCTCAGACATCAATGAGAGCTGAACTGAGTCCTTTGTTGTAAATTCTGTGGCGTACGGACACTCTCTGGTTTCTGTTTTATTAAACACCTTGCTAGCTTATAGTGCCATGTAATTGTTTCTTAATAACCCCCCCCCCCCATCAATCTGTAAAATAGTCAAAAATCCTTGTAAAGTAAATAACCTCACAATAACAGCTGTGGTGTTCATCCATTGTCTTAAGTGTTATTTAAGCAAGATGTTTCTCACATTTGACATTAATATAAGCTGATGCTGAATAGACTAAATCTTTTAAGATGCACCATGATCAGCATGTTTCAGCATTCGTTGTTTGGCTTTTTAGCCACTTAATAAGTTTCTTCCTGTTCATATGGATAATCATTTAAAAAATCTTATTGTCGATGAAGAATCTCTGGTTACTCACATTGTAATAATTAGTTGATTAGGTGGACTTCACTGTATTCACATCTGATTTTGGGTAGACATTGCTAAGGAGGTCTTGTCAAGAAGGTTATAGTTATTACAGCCCCATCTGGAGTGATTGATTAGGGTGCTGAAATGCTCTATTAGGAAAACGCAGTGACTATATAGCTGATTTTTTTTTTTCTAAATCCATGATCAGTTCCTAAATATGGGAGTTAAACTATGCATAACTTTAATCAAATAATGCTACTTTAAAAAAAATGTTTCAATGGCTGTGCTATAATAAGAAGGATACAAGAATTGAGACTCAATCAAAACATTAAATTAAAAGCCTCTAATCTGTCCTTTATCATTTTGGGTAACTGTTGAAAGGCTTACATTATTTCCTCACAGCTCTTTCTCAAAGCTAAAATTTACCCAAGCAGTGGCCTTAATGCAGTAGATAAACTACACCCTTTGGTTTCTTTCCCATTATATCTAAGGAGAAAGTTTCTGTCTTTCCTTTATCTATACAACTGAATATAACTTGGTAATGTAACTCTTACTGTACCTATCTGATAGATATGATGGGAATAAAGGGAGGAACAGCCAGCTTCCACAGCTACATTATGTCTCCTAAGTCAAATCGCTCTGTTCATCTTTATGTATTATACTGGCAAATGCTCAAGAACAAAATTGTTGGGAACATTTAAGGCCATGGTTTGAGAAATAGATTTGAACGTCCATTAATACTTCAATCTTCCGCAGAGAAAAGAAAGGTCATGAGAGTTAAAAATATGGACTCTGATTTTGGTGCAGCAAAATTCAGTATTTCCATATGATCAGAATTTCAATAATTTATTCTTACACCTCTGCCACCACCAAAGCAATCTGGACAACGTACAACAGAAAGAAACCAAATACAGTAGCATCTGTCACATCTTCTTAAAATACTAATGAGTGGGTCTAATTTAAAAAAAGGAATTGAAAGGGAGGGGCCGTGGATACATTTTGAAAATACTTTTAACAGCAGAAACATAAAGCTTTACGATGGTTAGTCTTTTTTCAATGGGGATGTTCAACGAGGCTGACTACTTCAGATGCAATGATGAGAGCCTTAAATGATGGGTTGTGTACAAATCTGGAAACACAGTGGGCTAAAGGAGCAGGAGCTAGAGGTCTAATGGCCCTTAAGGTTGTAAATAAAATAGTCATACTGAAATCAGTGTGCCATTTTAGAGTCAGAGACACCGTGGGAGAGGTAATATCTTTTATTGGACCAACATCTGTTGGTGAGAGAGACAAGCTTTTGAGCTTACACAGAGCTCTTCTTCAGGTCTGGGAAACATACTCAGACTACATCTACATTACAGCACTTACAACGATGCAGCTGCAGCGCTTGTGGTAGAGATGCTCTAATTTGATGGGAGAGAGCTCTCCTGTAGGCTTAATAACTCCTGCCACTGTGAGAGGCGGTAACTGTCGATGGGGAAGCTCTCCCACCGACATAGCACTGCCAACACTGGTGCACAGGTCAGTATAATGTACGTTGCTCAAGGGTGTGCATAAGTCACACTCCTGAGCAACGTAAGTTATATTGAAGTAACCTGCAGTGCAATGGTTCTCAACCAGGGCTACGTGTACCACTGGGGGTACACGGAAGTCTTCTAGGGTGTACGTCAACTCATCTAGATATTTGCCTAGTTTTAAAATAAGCTACATAAAAAGTGCTAGTGAAATCAGTAAAAACTAAAATTTCATGCAGACAGTAACTTGTTTGTACTGCTCCATATACTATACGTTAAAATGTAAGTGCAATATTTATATTCCAGTTGATTTTTTTATAATTGTGTTTAAAAAATGAGTGTACACCATTTTTCAGTAATAGGTACTGTGACACTTTTGTATTATTATGTCTAATTTTGTAAGTGAGGTGTAACTTGGGGATATATAAGACAAATCAGACTCCTGAACAGGATACAGTAGCCTGGAAAGGTTGAGAGCTACTGCAGTAGTGAGACAAGATCTCGGAGTGTCACAGCTAAATACAAAATGGAAAAAATCGTTTAGCGTAAGTAGTTAACACACATTAAAGCTGACATGGCCCATTAACACCCCTCCAATCATAGGGAGGAAAGGAAGAGGGGGAAGCAACTGGAGAGGATTATTAGTTGGTTATAGATTGTTAATAAACCATAAATCCAGTGTGTCTGTTCAGTCTATGATTTTAGTATCTAGCAAAGTTATGAATTTAAGCTTCCAGGCTCGTCTTTTGAAAGCATTGTGCAGGTTTCCTTTGAGAGTCAGGACTGGTAGGTCAGATATAGAATGACCACTTCAGGAAAAGTGTTCACCCACAGGTGATATGAGGTGTTTGTCTTTTCTCATTTTCCTGGTTGAGTTTATTTGAGAGAATAGTGATTGTCTGGTTTCACCCACATAGTTGCTAGTGGAGATTTTAGTGTGCTGGATGAGGTACGCCACATATTGTCATATGCATGTGTAGGACCCATGGATCTTGAAAGATGTGGTACGGGAAGAGTAGTGGATGTTGATCATTGTAGCAGTGGAGAGATTTCCGCAGGTTTTGCATCTGTTGTTTTGCCAGGGTCTGGTGCCACTTTGAGTTGGTGGATCCTGGTCTGTAGGGAACTTGCTTCTGATGATGAGATGGAAGAGGTTGGGGGCTGTTTGAAGGCTAGAAGAGGGGTTTGAGAAAAGATTTTAGAGTTCAGGCAGTTGAAAAATGGTAGGCAGGTGTAATGATGACTCAACCCATTAAGTAACTGAACTGCTGACTGAACAAGCTGCAAACAATGGAGCAACCCTTTATGGTTTGGACATTCATTGTTCTGAGGCGGTCAGATGCTGTGCCTATACAATCTAGACAACCTTTAGGGCCAGATCTTGTGCCCATTCTAGTAAATGACAACATTCCTATTGCTTTCAAGGAACAGAATCAGGTCCTAATGAAGCCAGTCATGAATCTGATACAAGACTGCATGACTTTTCAAATATAATTACACTTGTGTAAACGTTCTCAATGATTTCTTCATTTCTGCAAAGTTTCTGCTGCAAAAGCCCAAAATGACTCTGCATCTGCACAGATAATCCTACCTTTGTAATTGAAATGATGTGTCCTTAATTTAAAACAACACAAACAAAAGGATTTCCAGCTGCATGCTTTCATTTGCCTTGAAATTGAACTTTATCAAGGCCTATGTACTTTGGGAAAAGTTCTGGATTGGGAGTAAGATTAGAGAGGAATTCTGGCAACTCAATCCTTACTCTCAGATCCAGTTAACATAGTTACAGTTTTGCTACTGGCCAGTAGCAATGCTCTTTATATCATCAAAGCATTCTTGTAAAACATTTTGAATTGCTCCCAGTGACCATTTCTGTGGTCAGTATATAGCACTCTTAATGCACATAGTGATCCATGCCTTGTACAAAGAGCTGTGAAGATTTTACATATAAACACCAGTATAAATCCACGTGAACTACCAAGGTACCAAATAGCTTTGTTGTCAACAGCATACAATTTGAAATTTTGACATCTTAGCACCTATTGTGCAAATATCTTTCAAATAATTTTGGGACTCTGTGGTCTATAGCTTTGCTGCTGTAATCTATCACATCAAATAATACATTTCGAGGGGGCTGTGACAAAAGCATTAGTGAATCAATGCCCAATGAACAGTCAATTGACTTTGATCAGTTGCATTGCTAAGATGACGGAGAAAAAAGCTAGAAAGAAAGCTGTAACAATACAGTCTGCCTACAGACATGACAAACTATAACTTCTAGGAAATAAATTGATTTGTTTCTGGGACACATCTGCTCAGTTTTCTAGTACAGTGCAATTTATGTAAAGAAATTGACCTTTTTGAAAGACAAGATTAAGCCAATCATGATGTAGTTTAACCACTCATAAATACGTACGTATTACTTTTATTTCGTTTGTTTCTGGTAGCACTCAAAATGTACTGGGTGTTTTCAAGAGCTTTAAAAAGGAAAAATTAACAGTCAAAGAGAGAGATGGTAGGAGGAAAAGGTAAAAACAAATAAGTAAGTAGGGCCAAGTCTTGATGATGATATGTTTGTATAATTCAATGGAGTGTGAGTGTAATACATTCACTGGAATACCAAAATCTACTTGGTCTGCTGGAATGCGTTCCTTGTTCAAATCCTTCCTGAAGGATTCTGTCTGCTGTGGTGATATCTCAGGAATATTAGCATATATGCCTGTTAGATATTTCCATACTAGTGAACTGTGTGACATGGGACTGTTTGCATGGGGAAATTTATGGTTTTGCTTTATAGCACAGTAGTAAGTAATATGCTGTGTACAGTGTTACTGAACATGTTGGAGATGTACAAGACGTGGGGGCAAAGTGTCAGAGAAAGTGGTGAATAGAGATTGTTGTGGGTGTGGCTGCCCTTTGGCGCCCCTTGCTGATCTAATGTGGTGTTCCAGGCACATGCTTGCTCTGTGTCCCTTCTCTCAGGGCCCCTGAAGAACGCTAATAGTTTCAAGTCCAAAAAGGTTTCAGCCAAAATTCCCCTACTGCAATTCTACCATTAAATCCCAAAATAAACTTGCAATAAAGCCTTTCCCTTTGCACTCGTGAGTTTCACAACCGTCCTCTTTGGGGATTATGGTCACTAGGATTTCAAGTGGGCAGTGGAATAGATGCAAGGGGCAGAATCCACAGGATAAGGAACTTAAATTCCCAGGGTGATATTCTGGCCTTGCTGAAATCAGTAGGAGTTTTGTCATTTACTTCAGTGGGGCTAAGATTTCACCTTCAGTGTTGGGACAAGAGGAATCATGTCTCCCTCCCCATTCCCTAATGAAGTTGGAACTGAGTCTTCTCTCCCCTACGTGAATAACTACTACGGAGACTAGGCCCTAATAGGGAAATAGCCTAACTTTGTTAGAGATATCATTTTCTTTCACTCAGAGAAGCCTTTTTCCCCTTCCTTTCACATAAACTCTTGCATCCAGGATCTCCAAAATCCATACTCCATTCTCCTCAAGAATGCACCCAGGGTTTCATTTTATCGTTTCTCAGAATCTGTCCTGCAGCTCTGTTTTTCCAAGCACACGTGCTGCCTTTTTTTCCCTTTCTTGCTATAGTTCCTGTCACACTTTAACAAACTTTGAATATTCTTTCAATAGCTCTGTTCTCACTAGTCTGTATGTTGCTATTTTTGAGCTTGTCATGCAATATCTGTAGGACATAAAAACATGGGAAATGCCCTATATCCCTCAGTTATATTTAAAGTAGTAAGAGCTCTGTTACAGAGTTCAGTTGTAAATTACAGCTGACCTAGTGCTTTCTCTGTTCAGTATTTGCTTAGTTAGTTTTGCTGATCTTAATTTACTTACATTTGGTTTTGACGCCAATTACTCCTTTCTGTTTGCTATTCCTAGAAAAGTGGTTTTTATGTTGCCCTTGCTCTTAAAGGAGATGAGGTTCACAGCAGCAAATCTTGAGATTGTAGCCTGTAGAATTTGTGAAGCAATCAAGGAAAAGTAGGGTACATAGAGGCCTGACTGCTTTATATTATCATACATATATAGATTGCTAATGCCAATGCTGAGTATAGAGATACAGATTATGATAGACTATTTCAGTGGTGGCTGATGTCAGTGGTAGCTATGAGGGGAAATTGTTTTTAAAAGATGTAATCTGTTAATGCAAGTTATGCAGACTTTATGAAATCAGATTTCATAAATTCGACATTAGGTATGTGTGACAAGGCAGGGTTAAAAAACTATATGGAGTTGATAATATAATAGGAAATCACTTCTAATACCTAAATAATAACCTCTCTCCAAACTAGTCAAAAGTACCCACTCCTTGCCAGGACTAACATGTTAAATCAAATTTGGAATTCATAGTACAAGCCGTTTTTGAGTTATGACATGCTAAAGATCACATCTTTTTAAAAACTGATATCTCCCAAACACTTCGTTTCAAACTTTCCAGATAAATTCTGCCTTGGCATAAGCGCTTGCCTATGAAATTTCAGATGGCTTGGTTTCATTCTGACGAAGTTAAGGCAGAATATGTCTAAATCAGCCTGCAAGTGGAAGGATTCTTTCAACCTGAACTATGGAGAGACTATTGTGTCTCAATAATAAAGTAATAGAAGTGCTTTGAAGTTCTTCCAGCCTCTTCATGGTGCTGTGAAATCTGATACTTCAGCTTTTAAGCAGTCTGTGAAAGTACAAACTGTAGTACTTGTGGAATTCATTTAGTGACTTCCAAGCTCAAGTCTGGCCTGGGAATGGGAAGAAAGAGTTTAAGGGGAGGTGGGGCCCAGGAGGAGGCTTCAATAAAATTTGGTGGGCAGTTGTCAATTTTGGCCTATTTTCAGATTTGTGGCTTCATGCTTTCTAGAGATAAACTGTGACTTTTCCCAAAGGATTGAAGGATTTTTTTTTTTCTCCCACTGAAACTTTTAGAATCATATGGCTGTGAAGTTAAGTGAAATACGGAACAGCCAAAAAACATGCTTTGTTATAGCACTTAAATGTTAAATCTTTTGGTTTGTTGCAAGACCTTGTCTCCACTTATATCAGTGCAGTGCATTTGTCATCTTCAAAAAACAAAACAACCTCTCTGCCCCCTCCCCACCACCAAATTACCATACTGTGTAACAAGTCTAGCAATGTTTCCCTGAAATCCCTCATCCAGTCAGCAGATGCTGATTTTTCATGGAAAGGAGTAAATGGATTGTGCTGGTGCTGAGGCGCTCAGTTGTTACCTCAACAGTATATGAGGGAGGTGGAAGTGATAGAGATGGAGGTTTTGGGGAGTATGCTGGACTGGAAAGAGAAGAAGGATCTCTTTGTCTGTTATCCTTCACAATCTGACAGTTTTGTTTTATTTTATTTTATTTTATTTTATTTTACAGTAGGCTAGAAAAGGCACCTGATTGTATATTGCATCTTAGTTTTTCTTCAGACGTTGTTTTCACTGCACAGTTAACTTAAAGTTATAACTTGAGAATTGTCTGTAACTTGAGTCATGACCACACACAAACCCCTTTAAATTCAAGTTGTGGGTGTGCTTTTAACTTGAGTTGGCTAGCTGACCAGGGGGCACAGGCTACAACTCCAGTTAGCACAGCTCCTCAGCTGCTAGCACAACCACTCTGTACATCTCTATTGTTGTTCTACAGCATGGCTGCTTTCCACTGAGCTCAGCTAACTCAAGAAGAAGTAAGTCAGGGTTGGATAACTGAAGTTAACAATGCACCAAAGACCAGAAGACTAACTGTGATTCAGAGTCACCATTTCACCATTCCTCCTCTGGTTGCCCCTTGCTTTGGGGAAGGAGTGAGTTGTTCCACCCTTTTTTGTGGAACAATTTATTCTCCCCTCTGTGTGCCCATGCAGCTACTCTGACCAGTGTGTACGGAGGGTGGAGCTAGGGCTACTGCCATTCCTCCTTTGCCCTCTTCACTCCACCCAGCCCACTTGCTTACAGTGGGGAGTTTTGTCTGCATAGTAGCCCTTCCTCTGCCAAGTAAAGCCAGAGTCACAATCTGAGCTGGGGAAAGAGGAAGCGTGTTTGGGGGACATCACGCCCTGCACTGCAGAGTAAGGGTTGTGACCATCTAGCATATATGGAATGTCCAGATTGGAGTTTTAAAAACAGTGCAGCACAAAATTTCAGAACTGCATGCGTAGAGTTGTGTACACACAATCTGCACATATTTGTGTCCCTAATTAGCATTCACCAGTACCCTGACAACACCCAGAGTAGTGGTAACTGTACGCAATCAGATTTAGTGGTTGGTGAAGTCACTCCTATATATAGTTTGTATATCAGATTAAGTTTCTATTGTGTTTTGGGATCCTTTGGTTTGAAAGACACCATGTAAATACAGGAGCTGATTATTTTAAGGATAAATATAAGAATATATATACACACTTGGCTGGGAGATGGATATGATAGTGTAACAGGGCAAAATTTGGCCCAAGGGTATAATTTTCAGGTTTGTGTCAGATGAGTATGGAGCTTTCTGATGCCAAATCTGATAGAAGGAAAACAACAACTGAAAAGCCCAGCCAATTCTGTTTAGGAATGGCACTAAGAAGCAGACAACTTGGATCAGTGGATAGTCTGCATTGATGCATCCAAAACAACTGCTTTTGTTCCAAATTAAGCTGATGCATTCTATAAAATATTCGAGGAATGTTGTGCCGTTTGTGGTGCAGTACTATAGATATCATTGTAATGAAACTAAACACTCAAATCCATGTTAAAATAACATTACCGTTGAAAGAAAATCAACAAAAGCAAGGCAAATTCCAAGGGAAAACTGCTGCCACACTGCAAGTCTACTGAAGTTTGAAATGAAATGATCTCCACTTAACGCTCAGAGCCATCACTCCAAAGACCTTTTGCTTATGCCAGTTCAGTGGCTCAGAGAAATAGTTTTTAAACTGCTTAGCATCAAGAGGTCAGAATTACAGACAGTAGTTTAAGAAGTTAGAACCAACTGTGTGATTTCAATGAAGGTGAGTCAGGAAGGCTCCTTTATATCAAGGAATAGTATTTTTTCACTTGATCTTGTTTTCTAAGTCAAACATAGGCACACTTATATGTACTGTTATGAAATTGTGTTTGTGTGCGCAATTCTTACACATACTGTAGGTATTTTTGGTGACATCATAATGGACAGCTAAGTTTGCATTCATATTTTCAATTAAAGTGGGATTTCATTCTTGTAGTTAAGCAGGAAAGCAGCTGTTGAGCATAACCAAAATTACACTGCCTGCTCTCAGGGTAAAGCTTCATAAGGTTCAAATTTATTCAGTGGCCTGGGAATTCAAAGAGGCTAAAAGTAACTTTCTAAAAAATATTTTAGAACAGAACACTTCCTTTCAGAAGATTTTACTGCTTGAAACTTTAGGTAGATATAGATCAAAATACACTGGATACTTTGAAAACATTGTAAACCAACACATTTATTAGCATTATGTATCATTAGTGTTTCTGTTTACATCACAATAGCTGAGGGATTTAACAAATCCCTATCAAATATCATTATCAATACTCTGGCATTTTATAATTTAGGATGTTAGCTCTTTTGAAAGAGATGAGAAGGTTTCTAGCAAGTAGAGCACAAAGTGGTCAGCAATAATAGAATATTTAGGTTAATTACCTTAACCAGTCTCTTCTATTCTTAATGCTTAGGGTTTTGTAAATGTAATATTTTTGTCCTGTATTTTGTGTAAATGTTATAATACAATTAGAGACTTGTGCTCTGAGATGACAGAAATATATAAGTGCATGTAAGTATTTATAAATAGAAATAACACTAAATGAATAGCCTCCTTTGCATGGGAGTATCTATAGTTTGCCTGGCTAGTGATTTTGCTGCTTCTGAAAGGGGTTGAATTCTGAAATCTTCTGTTAACCTGGAGAACAGGTAGAGCCCAAGCAGCAATGCCAGTCTTGCCATGTCCTCTGCTTTGATCTATAGGGACTGCTTCTCAGCAACCTTTAAAATGTTACAGTGGGGAGAAACTTAGTGAAAAATACACACATCCTCTTTTTTCTTTAGAACTATCGTTTGGATTTGTATCTCCCCCCACCCCCAAGGGGAAAAAACAAACGAACAACAAAAAACTAAGTCCTTTTTTTCCTTCCCTTTTGCAGCCTGCCTAGTTGTGATCATCAGCTGGGAAGTAGGAACAGCAGCATCTGCCTCTGGAGAACAGGCAGCTGCTGTGGGAAACAATGTCAATGGTCTGCAGAAAATCAGGGATGGATTGGGAGGGAAGAGGCCCTGTGCTTCCATTCCAAGGTATCTGCTAAGCAGGGAAAGGGGGGGGGAGGGAAAGGGAAGCATTGAGATTGCCTAATATAAATGGAAGGCTATGCTGTCAGAAACCATGGACTGGATAATGGGGTGCAGAAACAAGTGGGATGAGGAAAGGGGGGATGGCAGCCAGTAGCCAGTGAAGCTGCTTTGCCACAGATCTCCCTCCTGCTACTCGTGCAGAGACGGTAGGACTTGTTGGGGCTACCTCTGCTCTTCTTCTGGCAGTGCTGTCACAACACAGGAACTGCAACCATCCTTGCCCACAGCTCTTCTCTGACTTGCTTTTGGGACAAGAATGAGGGAGGGGAACAGCATTTTTGTGGAGGCAAAATTCCCCCAGTGCAGGGTTCTGAAATCTCCACCCCTTCTGCATTTCTAACTGCACTAGGTCCGCTGGGTCAAGGCCCTTTGTGGCAACGGAAAAGGGGGAAGGATTTGTCCCTTACCATGAACTTTATTGTTTTTGAAAAATGAGGGTTAAAAATATTACAGGAGGCTCTTAAACCCCACAACATCCTGAGAGAGGTAAGTAGTGGTATCCCCATTTTAGAAATGAGAAAACGCAGGCACACAGGACAAGAGACTTGCATACAGCCACATTGGAAGTCTGTGGTAGAGCTCAGAGTTCAGGTCTACCTGCTACAGTCTTGTGCCTTGACCATAAGACCACCCACGGTTTGACAGATCACCCAGCGGATGACCCCACTTTGGACACCAGCACTCCAGTAACCTACCTCATCAAAAGGGGTCATTGCTGAGGATTCTCTCAGCTCATGTATTGAGAAGATAGACAAATAGTGTTAAAGTGATCCCTTTAAAATTTCCATATACCCTATATTTTACTGTAACTCAACTCAGAAAATCCATTAACTTCTGCCTCTCTCCTTTAATCTCTAAATCCATGAACACTAACAGGCTCTCCTATCTCTTTAAGGTGATAGTTTATAGTAGTAATAACTAAGATAGTTAAGGGAAAAGAAACAGCTTATTTGTGGTACATTTATTACCACCAAGAAATGACAAGATGAATTAGTAAAATATTTCTCTCTGGAGAACACAATTTTGTGTTTTAACGGATAGGCTTTGTCAGAGCTAAAAGGGAGTCTTATAATACATTTTTTGAGAGAAGACTTCCAATGTTAATGAGCAGCTGAATCTGTCTCAGGGAAACAGTTTGTTGCTAAAAATAGATCCCAGGCTAACTGTAACTAAACTCAGATTGCAGAAACCAAGCTATTCAGACTCCTGATTTCTATGGCAGGAGGAAATGAAGCTATTACAAACAGCTCTGATTAATACATATTTTCAAAATGTGCCAGATGAGCCCAGTTTTGAAATTAATCCACTTGTGAACTTCTATCAAATACGCTTACAACATTCTCTGGCGATTTTCTTCAGATTTCCAAAAGCCAGTCAGAAACCAGTTAATAGTTATGAGGCTAAAAGGAAACACACTGCACACAATCTATTTATAGAATACTAAGCAAAACAGTGTGACAAAGGGCAAATGTAAGCTTTCAGTGAGACTTCTCCCTTGCAGTCCCAGTCATGTGGTCTTTACATACAAACCATACAATGAACCATGGAAATTAATTTGCTTGAGAACAATGTTATTCTGATTAGAAGAAAACATTACGGTGTTTGTTTACTGTTTAAAATGTGTTCACTTGCAGGCCCTCTGTGTTTAAGGGATCATAATGGCTTACAGGGCCTAGAGATTTGAGACTATATTTTCCAGTGGGTGTCTGCAGGTCTGGAAGCACGGGTGAATGATGGAACCTTCCATTTTCAGATGGAAAACTTGCAACATTGCCAGATTTTTTTTTTTTTTTTTTTAATGCTCAGTTATGGGTGTCTGTGCAGATGGAGTCTCAGCAGGTCGCTGCGAAAGGACAAATGCAGAGCTCTACAGAACTACTTGTGTCTCATTCAACTGATGCTATTGTTGCCATTTTTTAAAAACCCAGACGGTAGGCTGGGGTGTTAGCCAGCTGGAATAAAGGACCCAGTCCAGACCGAGAATGGCAGGTCATTGGAGGTTCTGCTATCTGTTTTGCAGGTGAAGTTGAACTCCTGGCCATGCTGAGTCTGACTCAGGAACCCCTTCTTACTGCCCCCATGAAGAAAGTGCCAGTACCAAAGTCTAGCAGCATAGGTTGGGCAATCTCTGGATAGAAGAGATAAGAGAGTAGCACATCCCTGGGATCAGTTGTCATTCTCAGGACCAAAAAGTCAACACATAGGGCAACCTAAAATGGTACATACCACCTATAGTAACTAAGAACTGGTGCCACCTGGTGTCAGATAGGAGACAAACTATCTGAGGTACTGCCTGTTATGAGCTGTTGTCCCACATTCTAACAACTAAATAGGCCTTTTAGCTCTCTCTGGAACAGAAAGAATAGTGCTATAAAATCTGATACAATTAATTTGGGTGAGCGGCAAACACTAAGGACAGTGACTTTGAAAGAGTGATGCTACACAGCATAGGATAAGTAGCCAGCAGTGCACTAGCACTAGCAGAAGAGAAAAAACATGTATTTAGCAATGCAGCCACAGAATTTGATGTCCTTGCACTGTGCATATGTTGCATATGGACTTCCCAGAGCCTCCATAACGTACATCCATTTACAGAGCAAAGAGTGGTAGCAGTGAGAACCAGGCTCACCTTGCATAGGAATCACGTCATACATCACTGATGACCAGAAAAATGGGACAGCAGTTCTGTGAGTCAGATGGGCACAAGGTATGAACAAAATGTTATTCATAGCCAGGCAGAACAAAAAACAGCTCAAATAAATGCACAAGAATTAGGCAATGCATTGGAGGCAACAGAACAGTTAGCTAGGTGTGGCATTTGTCACAGGTAATAGGGATGTCTGTAATCACATAATAGTAGGTCAGAGGGAATTGCACCTGTGGTACTGCTATTCTTGCTCATAGTGCATCTTAAAGAGACATAATAAAGTGTATTAATGTACAGCATCCACTATAAAGAAACTGAACAAAATACCCAGCAAATGCCAAAAAACTACCTACACCTGTATGCCTGTCATGTATTTGTATTTAAGATCTATCAATCAAAGGTACAATACTTACATGGCCCTCATAACCATAGTTTCTGAGTGCCTCACAATCTCTAAGCACCATATGACACCCCTGTGATGTAGGTGTAGCTTTAGCACCCTCGTGGCCAAGATGGAGTCTGCTCTGCAGGAAGCTCTGGCCAAGAGAGAGTGCACGCAGGAATGCAGCAGGAGAAATCCCTTCGACTCCAGGGACACCTGTTCCAAACCCCCCAGAGTGAACACACCCACCCACCCACAGGAAAAGTACAATGGATATAACAAAGGGAGATATTTATTTATGGAGGGATGAGAGGAGAAAAACAACAAGGGGAAATATAGGGGGAGCAGTAGAACAGGGCTGCATTCAAACCAGGCCCCACGGGCCTAGTGGTAGCACAGTCTGGAGGGGCAGGCACTGAGCAATGTGTCTGCACACAGAGTTCAGGAGACCTGAGCAAAGTTCCAGTCCAGTGGTGAGTCGTGAGTGCTCCTGGTCATCTTCAGCGCCAGTGAACTCTCCCCAGCAAACCCCTCCGGTGCCGCCTTCTGCTGTTCTCTGCAAAGCGACACAGAGCGACCACCTCCCCACTTAACTAGCTACAATCTTCCTCCTTGTTCCCAATGCAGAGTCACAAGCCCCAGTACTCACAGCCCCACGCATCTCTGGGCAGCCGTGATACTGGGTCCAGCTCTGGCCTGTCCTTCTTGGGCAATTCCTCCCTGGCCCAGTGCTCCTCCTGGATCCTGTCCTGGGGCTGTCCCCGATTGGCCCTGTCCTCCTCAAGCCTCAGGCAGGTTCTCCCTGCTCCCTTTTCCAGGGCCTGCTGACTGCCTCTCCCTCTCCCTGGAGATCCAGCTGCCCCCTGGAGTTTCCCTCCTTTTTTCTTACTCTCCTCCTCCCCCATGGGAAAAAGATTTAAAGGGACCATGCTCAAGGGACCATGCTCTCTAAACCCCCAAGGGGTTACGTAGGGAAGTGCTATTATCTCCCTTTTGCAGATAAGGGATTGTGGTATGGAGAGGCTAAGGCCTGGTTTTTTAAAGGTATTTAGGCATTACTCCCCTCAGCATTGCAAGGCCTAAGTCTCGTTGCCCTTCAATGAGATTTTGGCTCCTAAGTCACTTCGGTCTTGCAGTGTTAAACAGAGCAATGCCTAAATAACCTTTACTAGTGTGAGCCTAAGTGAGTTGTCCAGGGTCCTATAGGAAGCCTGTTCAGGAGCACAAAATTGAATCTGGCTCTCCTAAATGCCAGGCTAGCACCCTAACCATTGGAGTATCCATCCTCATGACTTGCGTGTCATCTGCCTTACAGTGACATTGCAAGCCAGGGCCCCAGTTATCATGGTTCTTTTTCATCCTTCTTTCCCTGACCGTTAGAACATAAGAATGGCCATACTGGGTCAGACCAAAGGTCCATCTAGCCCAGTATCCTGTCTACCGACAGTGGCCAGTGCCAGGTGCCCCAGAGGGAGTGAACCTAACAGGTAATGATCAAGTGATCTCTCTCTTGCCATCCATCTCCACCCTCTGACAAACAGAGGGTAGGGACACCATTCCTTACCCATCCTAGCTAATAGTCATTAATGGACTTAACCTCCATGCATTTATCTGTTTCTTAGAGATTGGCTCCATGGGTCCCTCACAAACTGGAGACGGTTACTGTGAGTTTGTCTTTAGTATAGCTTATGTACATACTCCACGAACTGAGCATTTGAGTTTATCCAGAATCTGGGATGAGCCTATGTTGTGAAAACTGAAATGCTCAAAATAGCACATGCATGTGAATGGACACAGGGTGCTAAAATTAAATTAACCCAGAAGTTCTCAAACTGGGGGTCGGGACCCCTCAGGGGATCACGAGGTTAATAGTGGGGGTCATGAGCTGTCAGCCTCCACCTCAAACCCCACTTTGCCTCCAGCATTTCTAATAGTGTTAAATATATTAAAAAGTGTTTTCAATTTTTAAAGTGGGGAGGGTCACACTCAGAGGTTTGCTATGTGAAAGGGGCCACCAGTATAAAAGTTTGAGAACCACTGAACTGACCCCTCTGAAGCTCAGGGAATGCAGGGCAGTGGGGTCTCCCTTGGTAGGGTTGGGAAGGAGGTAGGTGGTGTAGGATATTGCTGTTCTTATCTGATCCCTCCCCTAGTGGCTAATTTTAAATGACGCTACCCTCCCCTGACATGAATCTCCCTATGGCACTGAAATTAAATATAGACTATAATTTGGCATTTGAGAAGTGAAAGGAATGGTAGCACTAATGGAAAAGCTAACAGCTTGGCTCTTCTGCAAGCCTCAAACTGCTGAATGAGCTTTACGGTAGGAAAGGCTGTGCTTCCCAAACAGCCTGGCCCTGCCCCCTATCTGATCCCCACCCACTTCCTGGCCCTCGACTGCCCCGATCCCTATCCACCGCCCCCGCTGAGTCCTGACAGACCCCTGGAACACCCACAATCCAACCCCTCATTCCCTGTCCCCTGACCGCCCCCGCCAACCTCTGCTCCTGCCCTGTCCCCTGACTGTCCCCGGGACTCCCTGCCCCTTATCCAACCCCCCCAACCCTGGCCCCTTACACTCAGCTCCCCCCCTCACCCAGAGCCTCAGCGCACCACATCCAAGAGCGTCCCTGAACAGCGTTGCAGCGTGGCTCCGGCGGAGCCTGAGTTCCTTCCCGCTCAGAGCCGCGTGGTAAGGGGGTGGGGCTGTGAGCTCCAGGTTGAGTGGAGGGAGCTCAGGCCCCGCCGGAGCCATGCTGCAGCTGTTCAGGGGTGCTCCTGGATGGGCTGAGGCTCTGGGAGAGGGGTGGAGGCAGGGTCGGGGAGGGAGCCTCAGCTGTTCTTGTGGGGGCCCCTGTGGAGCCCATGGCCTGGGGCAAATTGCCCCACTTCCCGCCCCCCGCCCCCCCGGGCAGCCCTGTTCAGTGGGACCTTGTTACCTCAAAAGAGGAGGATTGTATGATGACCAGGCTAGAGGGCTGAGTTAAGAAGAGCAAGCACCTTGAGGCGTGGAAGTGGGGATGGGGAGAGAAACACAATGGGAACAACTGACAGATGGATAAGAGCTAATTGTCAGAGTTAGCCAGAAGGACATAACCTGCAGTGTGTGGAACCCATTTACACCTTGTCACTAGAAATATGCTAATCACTACCCTGATATGATTGTGATATATAATGTGGTTAAACAAAGATGAAAAACGAGCCCTAAGCATTAGGAGTCAATCAAAACCAATAGTATACTGGAGTACATTGCCACTCCTGTAGCAATGGTCTGGCCATAGTATTGATTCTGAAAAGATTCTGCAATTTGCTGCTGCACTAGGTGAGTATAGCCTAGCTAATGATGAGAAGAGCATATTTTCCCATATTTCATCGCCTGAGGCTAACTCAGAAAAACATCTCCATCCTTTCACCTAACTTCATAATGAGGTTTTTAGGCCAAGAGGGCTTCCCAGCTGCTTTGCAGAAACTCTTTCATAGTGCTAAATTGCAGATACCTAATCTCAGATTCCAAAGCAGACTTTTCTTGGCATCCTCTGGCAGCAGCAAACTATCATTTAAACTGAATATATCAGTTTGTTCCACCCTATTTAACAACTTATCTTTGATGGACCAGAAAGGAGAAAAACTGCATAAAGCTCCAACCAAAGTGAACCGGTTCATTCCTTGAAAAGCATGAACAATTGTAAACATACATTTGAAAAGCATTATTCTCTATCATCTGGGCAGAATTCCTGCTCCTGGGTTTTAGTTTCTTAGCATAACACTGGTGGATCTCCATTAGCTCTTAAGGTCGTATGGGAAGCAGTGGTAGTAGGATAGGGCTTAGGCCAAGCTCCATTGCATGCCAGCAGCTGCGGAATTTAGATGCTGCTTTCTGAATGTTCCTGTCATTTGTTCTTAATGTGATCAGCAGAGGAGTTCTTTGCAGGAGACTACATCTGACCAGGTATTACTCCACTTCTTCCTCAGATCCTTACAAAGTCTTATCAGGTATCTTTTGAGTAGCTGTCTCTGATGTTCTAGTAGGTCAGGACAGTCAGCTGAAAAGCTAAGGTCTTTGTCTTAGTTGCCCTTCTGATCTGTCCTGATACTTTGGAAAATTTTTTACCTAGTTCTAAGTTTTGTAGCTCAGGCCCATTTCATATTTGATCCTCTCAGAAGCTTTAGAGTTGCTAATTATCTTACATTTACTTGAATTAATTACCAAAATCATTTCTTGGCTAGCAGTAATATCTCCAGGAGGGAGAATGGTGTCATTTGGGGGGAGCAGCTACAGGAATTGCATCCCTGGCATCTCAGACAAATTGCTAAATAAGAACTCCTTCCTCCCTCTCAGGGAGATTTGTTTTTAATGTCTGTGATAAGGTGTGTGGGAAATTGTAGGCAGCAGGGTATTTAGTACCAGACTTATATTGTGGATTATGTTGCTACAAACTGTAACTTTAAATGTTTCCGTACATTTGACTGCAGAAGCCTCTGTTGCTATGCACTGGCAACACCTGTTCACTTCTTCTGGAATTGTGGGTTCTCAGCTGCTCCAAATATCAACCCAGACCTCCAAAATTAGTGGGCACCTCTTGCATATTTGGCACTTAGTCTGCCTCTGTCATAATTTTCTTCATTCCCTACAGTGCCACATACAAACTAAAAAAATTTGGACTCTGCAAACTCATTCTAGGTTGAGGTAAGTTAAACAAGGAGAAAATATCAAGGCTTTCATGTCTAACTCTGCTGTCTCTGATCTATATTTTGCAGCTAGGAAGCTGGGTAGCAAAGATCAACCAACATGATGCATATGTTTGTATTCCCATATGTCAGTCTCTCAGGCAATTTCCCAGATTAGCTAGTGGGAACTAGGCTTTTCAATCAGCTTCTTCAGGGGTCTGATGGAGAGATGTGAATGTACTCCAGAACCTTGGTGAGTGATAGAGGAAGCTCTCAAAGACAAATTTCCACTGCTGTTACTCAGACACACGACCTATATAGAAAGTCAGGAGTCATCCTCAGGTTAAAGAGATCAGCACTGGCTTTTACCAAGGATGTGAATTGTTTAAGAGCTCCGCTATACTTGTGTTTTTATTTATTTTCAAACACAAGGTGGCAATGCAGTAAAGTTACAGAAACCACAGCCTGGACAATGGCCATATCCTACCCCTGGTAACCCAAGTTTTATGGGCTCTGGGTAGACTTGAAGGAGGAAAGCACAGAATAAAGCAAAGCCAGGGAGCAGTTTTGGAAATGTTCCACAGAATATGGCAATTACACTGGAGTAGAGTAGCCTTTACATCCCCACTGCACATGGGGAACCAGAGAATCCATGCAATGGTGGACCTTCTGCACCTACCCCAGTCACTCTGACACAGTTTCCCTGCATGTTGCCTCATAAAAAGCTTGCATGAAGGCCCAGTTCCATGCTTCACAGGGTGTGCTAATTCCCTGGTTATCCCATGCATGGCCGAATTCTGCCTATCTCTCATCTTGGACAACAAAACCTGCTCTGCTGCTATCTGGCTCCTCATAGCCACAGAGATAAGGACAGGAATTGCCTGTGCATGTGTCACAATGATGGGAAACAACAAAGGTAAAAGGCAAAGCACAGTTTGCCCCATAGTGTTTGTTGCCAAACAGACTCCTGTGCATATTCATCCTCCTCTTCACTCACACAGACAGACAGACAGAGAGTCAATGTGAGAGTATCTTCTTACTAGTGCATAGCCGAATTAATCTTGATTCGCACTAGAAAATGGTCAAAAAATGGGGATTTTCTCCATGGAAATTTTTTTTTAAATGAAAATAATTTTGTTTTTATAGAAATGTTCAATGGAAAACTTAAAATTTCCGGTGAAATTACACCCCATAATATTTAGATTCTGAAAGTCCTCCCTTATGGAAATTGTCATTCAGGTGGCTCTTGTTCTCATTCTCCTCTGTAGGTTGGATTCCCGCAACTGTGTTCCATCTCCCATGATGCACTACAGCCATAAGATTGCCATGATGCACTGCCTCTCCTCTTAAAAGAGTAAAGACCGCGGATGGTGTGAAAGTGAAGAGGAGAGTGGTCACATTTGCAGCAGGTTGGAAACCGTTTTCTAGCTCCATCTCCCAGAGAGGTACCACATTTTTCAGGACACTGTGTCCTGAATAAGATAGGTTCCATTTTGACCCCAGTAGCACTGGCTGACATTGGCACCCACTGTCTGGTGCATGTGGGTGGTTGTCTCACCACTGAGACTGCATGATCTTAGTTTTAGTTCCCCCTACTTACACAGTTCTGAATATTTCACAAGGTCTCAGCTCCTTTGCTCCTGGCTATTGTGGCATCAATGATTTTTTTTTCTCTTATGGTCATTTGTGCTTGAAGTCATCTCAAAATTCTCTCCCAAATAATTTATGATGTAAACTATACTCACTACATTAGATATCTCTCCCCCTGCCCCCATGGAAAAAAAATTCCCAATCTACCTAGTTCCCTTATTAACAACCTAGAGTGAGGGTTAGTGTAAGAGAATCTCTTAAAAGCTGTTCTGCTGGAACACAAATGGGTACAAATGTGCCTCACCACAGTGTACTTCTCAGTCTGAGACTCACACCTCGATAGCATGGAACACACTGATCTGATCCATTCCTGACACCTTCAAATATAAACCTGCTGGAACAGATAGTTCTGCACAAAGCCATCCCACACTCCCACTAAGTGCTAACAAATAGGATTGTGCTTGGAAGAGCACACTGTAAAGCAGCAGTGTGTTCCATTATTTTGTAAATGATCTAGGGGACAAATGACACACCAGCCCAGTTGAGGGCTATGCAGATTATGGAGGCTTTTCAACAGAGAGAACATACAGCTTACTGCATGGGGCATGTGGGGGAAGTAAACATCATCGTAAATATATATCCCAATTTCCTTCTCCTTGTGAAGATTTCTGCTGACTTACCTAAGAATCCAAGAGAGGAGTTCTGAGGATTTCTTAGCCCTTTGGTCCTGATTCTTGTACACATGAAGGTAGGAATGGAGTAGCCCAGTGAGCGCATAAGGGGGTATTTTCTCCTCTTAGCTCCTGATGGGTCAATCCATTCCAACTCTGAAGCACCATACTTCAGATTGCAGTAGGTGTTTAGGTGCACAATTTACAGTAAAGATGCAAAAGAGACCACACTTAATAGGCAGCCATCTGTCCCAAGAGACTGCTTCAAAGTATTCCCAGCCATGTGGGCCAGATTGTCTGGTGTGGTCAGCTGCTTTGTGTTGCAAACCTGGCATAAACTAGCCCTGCTGCTGTCATAACACACACGCAGAGGATCACTTTAGCACTCTGGGGGCTAGTAGGGGGAGGCTGAATGGCTGGAAGAGGGAGGAGGGCAGGACTAGGATGCCACTCTACCACTCTGATCCTCAGCTGTGCTCTTGGCCCTACGGGGCATTTTCAGTCAGTATAAATTAGAGCAGCCTTTCCTTGAGGACACCTCCCTGGCACAGACATAACACCAGGACTGGAAGTGTGTCAGATTTTATTATGTTTTTGTTTTTACTGTTGGGAATATGTGATCTTAGTTTTGGTTTCCTCTACTTAGTCATTTCTGAACCTCACCCTCTCCTCCACCCCCCACTTGCTCTTCAGCAGGATTAGATCCTTTAGCGTCACAGCACAGACCCCTGCCATTTGAGCTAACAAAGTAACTGA
Organism: Chelonoidis abingdonii; assembly: GCF_003597395.2. Classification (NCBI taxonomy): domain Eukaryota; kingdom Metazoa; phylum Chordata; order Testudines; family Testudinidae; genus Chelonoidis; species Chelonoidis abingdonii. The sequence goes on from NC_133776.1 coordinate 36,235,881, forward strand.
TAGCAGTAGAAGGTTCTCACGCGTCGTGTGGACCAGCCACTAAAGGGAGATGAGGCATGTGTTTTGCCAGTGGCTTTCACAGCCATTAAATACAGCAGAGGAATGTTGGAACTCAACAATCCTGGCTCCAGAGTCTGAGAGGAGCATTCTCTCTTGATCACAGATTCTTCTGCCCCAAGCACTACCCGCCCCCCCACCAGGGATGGTGGAACAATTTGTACAAGTGGGGGTGCTGAGAGTCGTTAAACCAAGCTATAAACCCTGCATCTAATGGAAACCACTTCAAGTCAGGAGGTATGGCTGCACCCCTAGTTCCAGCACTTATGATCCCCACTCCTCCTTTCCCTGGCACTTTCAGCCTGTACTTGTCCTAATCTCTCCCCCATTCTTTGTTTCAGTCTGCCATCTTGCCACCTCTCAAGCCTGGCTCTGTGCCCCTGTGCATTTCAGTGTGGTTATTTCCTCCTCTGCCTGGGCACCAGTAGTGAGAGTATTGAGAACACAGGTGAGGCTGTCTCCTTGCTGTCAGTTCCTGTGCTCTGTGCTACACTGGGGCCCTGGCAACCAGGAGGAGCAATCGGAGTGAAAGTCCTGTTCAGCTCATGCAGCCCCAGGTTGCAGCATGCTCACTCATACTCTCAGGATGGCACATAGGAGCTATGAAGAGGTGGAGCATGATCAGTGCAGATGGACTCTTCAAAGAACTAAGCCGCCAAACTAACAAGTCTCTACTAAGCACGTGTAAATTGGGATTTTTCAGAGGGGGCTTATAACATGGCCATATTTGGGTGAATTTTCTAAGTGCTAGTAAAAGGCATATCTCTGACCTCAGGGCAATGTCCCTTCCAAATTCAAAGTTCCAGCTCCAAACAACAAAGGCACTAGAGGTTCTCAATGAAACAGCTGTAGCTTTTTTTTTTTTAACACGGACAGAACAAAGTCCTGTTTCCGAACCTCATTCTGAGAAATGGTGTACCTGTTTTTGCTGAAATTTTTCAAAAATACTCAGCTTGAGGCATGGGAGATTTCAGCCCAAATGGTTAAAGTTTATCAAATTATAAGAAACTGAAAACAGGTTCTTATTATGGGTAGTGTTGGGTAATTTTAACTAGTCATTGCTATCTTCTCCATTTTTATAAATCACATCCATAGAATAAGACTGTTTGGTGTGGTATAAAAGTTCTGGGATGGATATAATGTAAGTGGTAAAGCACAGGTGAGTTTTGCAGGTTCACCTAAATATATTCTTTATATAGTACATTACAGAAAATTCTTTTAGAAAGTGTTAAATCATTTTTATTGGGGTTATTTTTCGTACCCTTTGCCAGTGAACCAAGTGCCTTAGTTATTATAATCACAATAATACAAGATTTTCAGGGAGCCATAAAATTGGTCCCAAGTAACTAACTGTTATCTTGACATCTTCCTGGGCTAAAAGCTGGGAATCTCCTCCATCCAGTGGTATATGGTTTCTCTTCCTAACCCATGATATAGCAGATTTTCAAGTAGTAAAATATATATATATGTGTGTGTAGACACATACAAGTTGCTACTGTCCCAGGATTGAATCATGTCTACCCTGGGCTGCGGACGTTGATGGGATTGTGGATAAAATTCTACATTTGTGTGTAGAAGGGTGAAAATTTCCATTGGCAATTTGATCTTAGTAAATGGTGGTTGTTTGAAGTGGCACAGTGAGCTGCACTGTTACACTAAGTCTAGGGAGATGGGAACAGATTTATTATACAGAAATCTCCTTCTTTAGGATGTTCTAATGGGTTTTACAGCTGATATCCTTTCAGTTTACTTGTTTAACTAGACAGAAATTTTGAAAGAAATATTAATTTGTAAAGTTGCTGATGGCTCAGAGAAGTATGGAGAATGTAGTATCATCCATACTATGCATTTCTTTTTCTTCAGCCATTACTATGAGTAATTTTGTTTGTTCCAAGAGATCATCTGCTGCTTCTCCTTATTCCTAATCTGAAATGAATGATGTCAAAATCCAGAGATGTAAGATGAATTTTCCCGGCCAGTTTCCAATCTGAAAGGTTCCAAAATAGAGCAGCAATAAATGACTCCATCTAAACTCCACTCCACAGGTACATGTGATTTGGATGCAGCATACCGAATGCAGCTGTATTGCTTCATTCAGGTATGTGCCACCTTTGGGTTTTCCTTCACTTTTGTATATTTCAGAATAAGATACAAACAAGCCTTACCATAGTATGCATGGATATACACAGGTGGATAAGAAACAAGTTGTTTGTGATAGTTATGTGTGATGGATATATGTTAATATAATAAAAATACAGTCACTTGTCTTTCAGCTCTTTCACAAGCCGGTCTGTATACTAATGTTGGGACCTAATCCTTAACACAATTACTGCCACAGGACAGCAAAATTGTCCATGCAGCTAGTCTGCATAAATATGTTCTCATATTGTTGGTACCTCATCCTCATCTCCCCAACCCTTGTTTGTTTGTTTTCATGCACCAGTGGCATGTTGTCCTTATCTTAGGTTGTTTAGCATTTTAAGGCAATAATGTTTTTACTACATGTTTTTTCTATGCCTAGGACTAGTGGGCTCTAACCCTAAATTTCGGCTTGTGTGCTTCTGTAATGTAAATAATAATAAGCATAGTGAGTTACATGCAGTCCCAATGGAATCGATGCAGCTCTGCCTGCCAATAACTACATTTGTGCATTCAACTGTTGGCAAAGTTGTTCCGTTATTTGGTGACCAAGGAGAGACAGTCCATACAGTGTATTTAAAACAACCTATCACAAGTACTGTAAACCACACCAATAAGTGATGCATTTATTTGCAATACAGCCACTGCACTTTAAGCACTGCTCTGTTTGTTATACATTTGGGGATATGTAAACGTAATTAATTCCATTTGAGTTATCCTAATGTGAGTTTATTGAGGAGTCCAATGTCAGAAATCCTCAGAGAATAAGAGAAACAGGTGCTTTCCTGGAACACTGCAAATTATGTTGGAATTTCTTTCTTCCTTCCCTTTGGGCTTAATATGCTAATGCTGTGATACCATCGTGATGGCAATGTTTATAACAAGAAATTATACTAATATAGCAAAAGTACAATATTTTTGCAGGATTATTAGAGAATAACTGGTTGTGTATGAAATGGACTCCAATGTTGAACATTACTTTCTATCACAGGCAGCTACAGTTATTTATGATAGCAATATAGCTGCTGTTCTCATACATGAAACAAAAAGAACATAAACTTTCTTTGGAATCTCCTTAGTAAATAACAGAGGAAAGTTTTGGAGTTTCAGAAGTTCAGTCCCTTAGGATAAAAAAAAAAATAACCCAAAGCTATAAATCAGACCGTACTAATATGAGCGCTTCTTATTAGCATCATAGTTTTCAAATAAACAATGTGTCTAATAAGCAGTTACTCTGGGATGTAAACTGCAAATGGAACCTATTGGTAGGTAATATAACACTAAAATCTGTCAATAAAACAAATATTGTTTTGCTTCAACAGATCTGATTTTTTTGGTGGGGAGGGATAGTTCAGTGGTTTGCACATTGGCGTGTTAAACCTAGGTTTGTGAGTTCAATCCTTGAGGGGGCCACTTAAGGATCTGGAGCAAAAAATCAGTACTTCGTCCTGCTAGTGAAGGCAAGGGCTGGACTCAATGACCCTTCAGTGTCCCTTCCACTTCTATGAGATAGGTATCTCTCTCTCTCTATTTTTTTACTCATAGAGAACAGAGCTTTCTAGGCAGCTTTATGGGCTAATGTGTTACAGCACTTCTCTGTTTACATGACCGTATCATATTATAAGGAGTCTTTAACCTTTACAGTTATTTTAATTTTATAACAAAAATAAGCAAGAGATCATTATTTAGTTAATTTCAAAGTAATCTACTGTGAGGATTTGGATCAAATAATAATAAAAAAGCATAGTAAAATGTATCTTCTGTATAGTCTTGTAAACCTGAGGAAGTGTGCTGGAAGTGATCTTTTAAAAGTTTTTTCACAAAATAGAGACCAACAAATAAAAATTCAGAATGCTCGTACTTCCTCTGGGATTTCTAAGGAAATGGAAGCTACATTTTAATTTTGTTTTTCCTTAACATTTTAAAATATAAAAAACAAGAAACCTATTGCAGCAGCATGAAATGTAAAACAATAATTTCTTGGAAATATATTAAAATATTGGATCATTTTCCAGTAATGTTTATTATTTCAAAGTTGTTTGTGTACACAATTTATCTGTTGTTGGAAGACTCTGTATACTCTCTTGGATTCTATTAACACAGTTATTTTCCAGAAATCACATTCTCTGTCAATCTCTGTGTAAACAAGGATACTAGGTATTCCTTTCAATCCCAAGGTGATTGTTGTTCATTTTCATTTATTTATAACTTTGAAGAAAAGGGATAATTTTTAAATGCAAATCTTGAGCCATTCTTATCTTTGTTCCATTTGGGACTGACATCATTTTGTGAAAATGCAAAGAACGTACAGTAAGGCGTAGAGTGGGAAGACAATATTTGAGGAGAGATGATTAATGGTGTTTAAAAGAAGGAAAACAATTATGTAATAAATACAACTCGTGAGATTCAAAGTGAAGAAAGCATCACAGGTGCAGAGTGTGAACAGGCCCCAAAAGCAAGAATATTGGTCTCTTAAAGATAGATTCTGTAAGCAAACAGAAGATACATAGGATATCTCCTTTCATAAAGTCTGTATTTTATAAATCATTGCATGGAGAATTTAAAGGTCTAAATGTTTATAAACTCAAAAGAACATCTGTACTCCTGTATAGTACAAATAGTACAACAGTGTTAATTTACAGGAAGTGGGAAAGATGTGTGGGCTAATGGGTCAGTTTGTTTTTTACTTTTGCAAACTACGTGATTTCTGCCTCTCTTTGGTTTTGTTTTGTTCCATTTAGCTGTTCTCAGCTACGTAATTGTTCTTTTAGCCTGTAAATATTATGGTCAATCTCCAGCAAAGTTTAGATGAGGCCAGACTAATGTAAACAAGTGTCTCCATGCCAAATAATGAGAGTAAGCATAGCCATCTCTTGTGATATTCTTCCCCCCTTTTCCCAAATGCCCCTTGATTGCAAGAGCATTGCAAAGCCTGTCACAGTAGCACACAATTCTAAGCTCAGTTTGACTGTCCATCTGGTATTTAGTCTTGGTGTTTGATGCAGGAAACATTCAGTAAAATGCAATGTGGAAATGGGAATAAGATAGTTTCAAGGGCGTGTCCTGCCACATGTATCCACACAGATGAGAAGCACCATCTGTAAGATGGACATGGGTGTAATGTAGTTTTCTTCTGGTACGTCAGGGTGTTCAGGTTCCCCTTTCTCTACTATTGCCTAGTAACCTCCTCCCACTCTGTCCCCAGTGCCTGAATCTCCTTGCTCATCCTTTTGACCTGGTAGCCTTTCTTCATTAGGTCCTTAGTGCTTGAGTCCCCTGCTTCTCCCTCCAACTGTGGCAACTCAACTCCAGTACCAGGTCTCTCCCTCTTCCTCTGTTCCATTTCCCATGCCTGTCCCCCACCCCCACTCTGGTCGGTTCTTATCAGCGTCCGTATCTGTCTGTTAGCTGAAAGACACTGATGGTCACTGTTTGGTACAAGATATTCACTACGAATATGGAATCTTCACATCCTTATTAGTCCCTAAGGAGCTAAGGGTGAGAGGAGCCTGACATTTTCCATTACCTAGGGGAGACAAAGGAGTCAGGCTGTTCTCTCCTCTCCCCCCCTCCCCCAAAAGAAATGTATGTATTTTTGAATGCAGAGTACTGTCCCTGCCATGGAACCCAAAACAATGTTCATTCACTGACTCTGTCTCTGGAGAATTTTTTCCCTGAGCTTAAGAGGCGAGTGTTGTGGTGATTTGCAGCTGGAAGAGTTGCAGCATGCTTGGCTAAAAACTATTTTAAATAGCAGATAAAAATATAACCCATTTATAGGCACATCTCAGCTTTGGGGGCATATTCAAATAGTTTCCACCAGCACAGCCCCTCCATGTTTACATTCAGAGTTACTGTAGAATTGATCATAATGGCTATTGGGAGGAGAATCTAGATGCAGTATATTAACAACAGTTGAGTTATTCTGTATTTCTTGTGTAAGAAGCCAAGCTACAATTTCAAATGTTCCTGCCTTCTCTTACGGGTGCTTTTACATTTTTCTTTTTTCTTTTTTTTTTTTTTTTATATAAAAATCGTTTAGTCACTGTCTTTTTAATTCGCTCTGTTGTCTGTTTGTTTATTGGTAAATGCTTTCAGATTAATCTTTACTTCTTGGGAAACAATCTTTCTAAAAGCTAGGCAAGAGCTAAGGAAAATCCACTAGACTGGATCTCTCCTCTTGTGGCCTATGGTAGAATGTGGTGCAGAAACAATTTCTCCTCTAATCCATAGATTTGATGGGACAAATACATCCATTAGGTAAATGTGATTAACTTCTTTCAGTTCAGTGGAGATGCTTTCACTAGGAATGAATATAGCCTGTGTCTTTACCTTAACCCGACTCTCAGTTTCTGCTTCCCAATTCTGGATCTGAGTGGTGCCCTTAGTTCGCAGGATTCTTAATGGAACAGTGTGCTGTTTCCACACAAAGCACTTTACCAAAAGAGGTATTGAAGGCCTTGACTATATGTAGTTTACCCTCACATTATAAATTCCACACAGTATATGAAACAATAGCAAATGTGTACATTAATGCTTCTCTTTTACTTTGATTTACTAGGAAATCTATGCACTCAACCAGTTCTTTAAACTAAACTATAGGAATAGCAAGGTGGGACAGATTTTAAAGAAATGCTTGGAGAAATCAATTCTTTGGGCACTGTTTTGAAAATGTAGTACCTATTGTCTTGTCTCATGTTTTGAATGCTCCTGTCTGTATGCTGGTCAGTTTAGTTAGATCCGAGACTCAGAGTTTGTCACAAGCAGCAAGCAATTTTCATAAAGAATTTTGCTGCTATTTGGTAAATCTCCATAGTCCAAAATGTGTAAGGCTTCAAACTGCAGCTTTATTTTAGCACAGCCTTTCCTGGTTAGGAAGTGTCAGAACATTGACCTGTTAATTGAACTTCTCCTGGGAAATCACTGGGTCAATGTCATTCATATGATGTTTTTACATGTTAATTTCACAACTGGATGATTAGATGCAGTAGTCTCTTTTTAAAAAGTCTTTCCGGTGGACAGAAGTGTAGTAGAGATGTTCAGTGTATACATTTTCATCAGATGCTCCTTCAACTATGGGCTCTTTGATCTCTTTGTCATCTTGATGAGGCTCAGCTTTCGCGGAAGTATAGTCTCCACAGAGATGCTATACAGATGAATCCCTCCCAGGTGTTCTGCCTTGGTGCCTATAACCACAGGTAAGCAGAATGCATCTTGGAGTTACAAAGTTGCACACTGAGAATTTGCATCTTACCCCTTCATCTTGGCGATGGTCATGTATTCTCTCGCTGCATCAGCTTTTGCGGAAAGGGTGAGGCCATGGCTTTATCTTTTTGGTATGTCTAGCACTGATAGCAGTGCCAACACTCCCTAATCTTTGCACTCAGGACTGGGATCATGACTGCCCCAATGTGTGTGTTCAAACGGGTGTCCTTTGTGCCTCCTTTCCCTATTTGTTCATCATTGCCAGGCCCTAAATATTCTGTTTTTAACTTCATTAACGTGTAGCTCTGTATGTTCTTAGCCAGGTACCATCTTTGACCTTGATCAGCAGTAATCTGGCTGCAAAGCAAAATTTGACAGAAAACTCAGTCTGTGATGCATTCTCTGAAGAATAAGATCCTCTTCCTTCTATCAGCTAGAGTCTACCTCAGGTACAGAATATTTGCTCAAAACCCCTTCATATTGACTCTCCATGTCTTCTGTTTTCCATTATCTGTCAATTGCTAAATATCATAAAAGGCAGTGTTAATTATTAGAGCAAGCAAAAGCATTTCATCGGGATAACCAGTAGTTTCAGAAACTTCATCTGTTCACCCTGCTTTGTCACCTATTAAAAAAAAATGTCCATATTTCATTGCTATCTAACAAACAAACTTCTACCCTAGATCCATTTCCTCTTGGGCAGTTTGCCAGAAATAACAAATTCAGCTTTAACTCTTTGCTTAAGAAGTTTCACTTTACTGAGTAGAGTTCAAGTGCAGTCTATTACCCTAAACTAAGTGATAAAAAGGCCTTTGATGTTAGCTTCTTGAGTGACTTATATAGGCCAGTGCTTCCTGTAGGGAAAATAAGACACCATCTAAAGGAAACGTTTGATTTATCAGGTAACTCCCTCCCCAAGTTCAAAATTATAGAGCAAATGCTTGACTGCCTTGTGGAAGAGTTATACATACTCATAAATAAAGGGCCTGATCCTGATCCCATTCAGATTAAGGGGAGTTTTGCCATTGACTTCCACAGAACTATAACCAGGCCCAAAATAACAAGAAAGCAGAGGATATGGTAATGTGGATATTCTGAATTCATTGCTAGTCATCTTCTAAACGTAATTCCAAATATAGAGATTGAAAATCTGTCTCCTCTCCCTCTGGTCAGTGGAACAACTGCTTCTGATTGTACAGTATCAGTAGTTCTTACTAAGCTGGAGCTAAAATGCTATTATATGTGTGTCTTAGTTATGCGTATGAGAGAGGTTATTTGTTTATTACTTATTTATTACATGCATTTGTAAGATGCCCATTGCCATGTTATCTGGAGTTATTTTTCTCCTGCAAGTTTGACAAGGCAAGATTTCATTATAGCCCCAGCCAGCTCCTACTGGTCAGTGGGAGCCTCCCCCGTCCACCCCCGAAACCAATGGGAGCAGGTTCAGGCCAAATCAAACACTAATTACAGAATTAAGACATATATCTCCGTCTGCATCTTAATTCTGAGCGCTTTTATTTTTATGCAACCTTATTGTAAGGCAGTTAATATGTCAACAAGTGTAAAGCCTGCATTAGAGGCTGTCTCTAGTACAAACACACAAATCTGAGTATGTGTAGAGTCCCTTCTGTATGTCTACACTACCACGGTAAGTCAACTTACACTATGCAACTCCAGCTACATAGATAACGACGTACTTTAGGTCAAGTTACCGCGAGGTCTACACCGCAGGAGGTCGACTGGAGAAACTCTCCCTTTGATTTACCTTACTCTTCTTGTCAGGGGTAGAGTATAGGAGTCGACTGGAGAGTGATCTGCTGTCAGTTTGGTGGGTCTTCACTAGACCTGCTGAATTGACCGCCTGTGGATCGATCTCAGAGTGTCAGTCCCGGCGGTAGTGTAGACATAGCCACATATGAGAATAGCTCATGGGCTGTGATCATAGCCTGCTCGCTTCTAGTCCTCCCCCTCCCTCCTGTTCAGAACTGACTGAACCTATCAATGAGGAGATTTGTGAAGGGGCCTGGTTCTAGTCAGGGCTAATGCCACCAAAATGAAGTGATTCCCTGTATTTGGCTGTGGGTTTGAATCTTGATATGGCATGTTAGTAATTCAAAAAAAAATTAGGCTGGTTGGAAGAACTTTGACAGACCAGTTTTTTGTGGGAAAACGCAGCTTCATTGCAATTGAAATGCTTTGTGAAATCAAATCAAATTTCGTGAAAATTTCATTTCAGAGGAAAAAAGGGAACAAGTATTGAGACAATATCTATTTTGATATTTTTGGAACTAAATGTTTCCATTTTTCCTTTCAGATAACTTTTCCCTTCAAATCTTTATTTTGTATTATATTTATATAATATAAAGTATAAAAAAAAAAGTCAAAATCAAAATAGAATGTTTTGATTGAGCCAGAACTATTTTTAAAATTTTCTCGTGTAAAATTTTGAAATCTTCAAGTTTCATCCCAAATTGGAATGCAAACAGATTTCAAAATCCTCCGTATAATAGGATTCCATTCTGCACACACCTCTGGAAATGTATCTTCCATATTAATGGAGGGGGTTGGACAGTATTTGGTTAACTTAAATTAAGAAAGTCAAGGCCCAGGTTAAGTGGACAACGTCAGAACCAGGACTGGAGTTCTGCTGTATCTGGTTCTATGGACAGTGCCTAGCCTACATTAGATCTTGCCTCTCCTGAGAATAAGGAATATTTGTTACTTTTCAAGAAAGCATGCCTGGCTGAATGTGAAAGTCCAGATCTGAATCAGCCAGCATTGTCTCACGCTGAGCAGGAATAGAATGATTAATAGCACAATGCTGCCACTGCAGCAGTGTACCTTACTTCGCCAGTAGTCTTGCCACTGGCTTCAATGGGACTTCCCAGGAAGTAAGGTACTACTCAACTGGAGGAAGGGGGTCAGAATCCAGTACTAAATGAATTGATTATATAATAAATTAACTGTATATTTCCCTGAGGAGGAGAAAAACCACACCATTTCCTGCCTATCCAAAAAATCAATCACTGGTTGGATTGTGCCATCTTGGATTTATGCCAGAATGTTCAACATTGGCCTGGGTGGATGGGGTTTTTGTCATGAAGAGGATTGGCCACTCAGGGCAATTTAGATCAGACAGTTATTGCAGCCAAGTTCCATGAGGACTCTTTGGAGGCTGCAAGTGGATTCTGGGGCAGGGACATAGCTGACAGGCTGGCTGCTTGACGAGGATTTCCAGCAGCACTTGGAGCCCCCAGGCATTCAGCTATGTGCTTCTGACTTGGTTGTGTCAGTGTCACAACTAAACCAACAGGCACAAATGAAGCCATTGGCTAGAGCTTTCTTTCTTTCACTGCTGCTGAAGCTGCTCTGCTTAAATCCTTCCATGATGCATTCTGGCACTGTTCTTGAAATGTGTACATCAGGGTCAGGCAAACTTTTTGGCCGCATCGGGTTTCAGAAATTGTATGAAGGCCCGGTTAGGGGAGGGGGTTGTGGTCTGGCGCCAACCTCCTATCTGCCCCCCCCCCCCTAGAAACAACGCTTCCTCACTCTGTCCCTACGCCCCCACTCTACCTATGCGCTACATGAGGACCATCATCATCATCTGGACTCATGGAAAAGAAGCCTGTGAGGAATTCCCACATGATTCCACCATCAACCTAACCTAGACAGTCCACTAAGTGGTCCATTTCCTCATACACTTACTGTGACTAACAAGCGATGGTCACATAATACCACCCGTATTTACGGAAAACCTACGTTCTGACCACATATACTTAGCCTACAATGCCTCATAGCTTATCACTTCCATGGAAACAAGCCCACAAAAACCACTGTCTACAGCCAAGAGCTCATAACTACAATCGCGCATATTTGCTCAATCCAATCCCTCAGTCAGGGACAGAAATACCTACCCTCAAAGATCATCTATCAAGCCAATTCTATACATACAATAAAAAAACTACAATAACCCCATCCTGCCTGAAGTGTATTTAAAAATTTTAAAAACACCAGGTATTCGAGCTCAAGCTGAGCGAGGACAAGAAAGTTCCAACAGAATCATTCCCCAGGAAAAAAAAAATATCAAATAAAACATAAAAAGCAATATTCCTCTGGTCAAATTCAGCAAAATATCGAAGCGGCTTCGTACGGATACCATGTGTTAATTACCCCAGGAGATAAGTTCATCATATCCTCTAATAGATCCCTCCTTAGTTCACCATTCTAGCGGTAACAGAGGCGCCCCACTGCTCAGTGCCGAGCGGCCGAGTGCCGCGTAGACGCCAACCCCAAACCAAACGGCAAGGGAAATAACAACAGTCCAAGCAGTCACGCACACACTAGCCCGCCGTCCAAGCACCCAGTTCAGCCCAATCACCCCTACCACACCCAAAACGGTAAAATCTCCTTCCCTGAGTCGGCATCCATCCTAAAGGATTTTTACAACTTGATATACCTGAAGAAATGCCTATGACCTCCCTCACAGATCTTGGCAGGAAGACGACAGACACCTGTTCCTACTACAGCAGAAGGCCTTGGGAAGTAAATACCTAATGGAGCAAGACAGGGATCACCCCGCCTCTGCCCTGTTCGCTGTAAGCCCGAGCGAACTATCTCCGTGTTAGCCTGCTGAGCAAACATCTCTTCACCTTTCAAGCGAAACCCAGACAAACCGTTTAACCTGATACTGTAAGCACCCATGCAGAGATGATAAACCTAAACTACTTATGAGCCCTTAGCTTTTACTGGCATTTAAAGCTATAGCTCTGACATGAACACAATCACCGCGTAACTCCTCAGTTGGCAATCATGAGGATTGCCAAACTCTGTCCCACATTATCTCATTCAAGGCGAGAACTGGACCACCCATCACTAGGACCAATCACATTCGTAGTCTAACGGTAGCCATACGAGTGGACTCTAGAAACAACGCTTCCTCACTCTGTCCCTACGCCCCCACTCTACCTATGCGCTACATGAGGACCATCATCATCATCTGGACTCATGGAAAAGAAGCCTGTGAGGAATTCCCACATGATTCCACCATCAACCTAACCTAGACAGTCCACTAAGTGGTCCATTTCCTCATACACTTACTGTGACTAACAAGCGATGGTCACATAATACCACCCGTATTTACGGAAAACCTACGTTCTGACCACATATACTTAGCCTACAATGCCTCATAGCTTATCACTTCCATGGAAACAAGCCCACAAAAACCACTGTCTACAGCCAAGAGCTCATAACTACAATCGCGCATATTTGCTCAATCCAATCCCTCAGTCAGGGACAGAAATACCTACCCTCAAAGATCATCTATCAAGCCAATTCTATACATACAATAAAAAAACTACAATAACCCCATCCTGCCTGAAGTGTATTTAAAAATTTTAAAAACACCAGGTATTCGAGCTCAAGCTGAGCGAGGACAAGAAAGTTCCAACAGAATCATTCCCCAGGAAAAAAAAAATATCAAATAAAACATAAAAAGCAATATTCCTCTGGTCAAATTCAGCAAAATATCGAAGCGGCTTCGTACGGATACCATGTGTTAATTACCCCAGGAGATAAGTTCATCATATCCTCTAATAGATCCCTCCTTAGTTCACCATTCTAGCGGTAACAGAGGCGCCCCACTGCTCAGTGCCGAGCGGCCGAGTGCCGCGTAGACGCCAACCCCAAACCAAACGGCAAGGGAAATAACAACAGTCCAAGCAGTCACGCACACACTAGCCCGCCGTCCAAGCACCCAGTTCAGCCCAATCACCCCTACCACACCCAAAACGGTAAAATCTCCTTCCCTGAGTCGGCATCCATCCTAAAGGATTTTTACAACTTGATATACCTGAAGAAATGCCTATGACCTCCCTCACAGATCTTGGCAGGAAGACGACAGACACCTGTTCCTACTACAGCAGAAGGCCTTGGGAAGTAAATACCTAATGGAGCAAGACAGGGATCACCCCGCCTCTGCCCTGTTCGCTGTAAGCCCGAGCGAACTATCTCCGTGTTAGCCTGCTGAGCAAACATCTCTTCACCTTTCAAGCGAAACCCAGACAAACCGTTTAACCTGATACTGTAAGCACCCATGCAGAGATGATAAACCTAAACTACTTATGAGCCCTTAGCTTTTACTGGCATTTAAAGCTATAGCTCTGACATGAACACAATCACCGCGTAACTCCTCAGTTGGCAATCATGAGGATTGCCAAACTCTGTCCCACATTATCTCATTCAAGGCGAGAACTGGACCACCCATCACTAGGACCAATCACATTCGTAGTCTAACGGTAGCCATACGAGTGGACTC
>NC_133776.1:36249625-36253115 GCF_003597395.2 Chelonoidis abingdonii
AGTCAGCCATAAAAATGTTGGCATACTGTGGGGCCATGCGGGTACCCATAGCAGTGCCGCTGACTTGAAGGTATATATTGTCCCCAAATGTGAAATAGTTGTGGGTGAGGACAAAATCACAAAGTTCGGCCACCAGGTTTGCCGAGACATTATCGGGGATACTATTTCTGATGGCTTGTAGTCCACCTTTGTATGGAATGTTGGTGTAGAGGGCTTCTGCATCCATAGTGGCGAGGATGGTGTTTTCTGGAAGTTCACCAATGGATTGTAGTTTCCTCAGGAAGTCAGTGGTGTCTCGAAAATAGCTGGGAGTGCTAGTAGCATAGGGCCTGAAGAGAGACTCCACATAGCCAGACAATCCTGCTGTCAGGGTGCCAATGCCTGAAATGATGGGGCATCCAGGATTTCCAGGTTTATAGATCTTGGGTAGCAAACAGAATACCCCTGGTCTGGGTTCTAGGCATGTGTCTGTAGAGATTTGTTCCTGTGCTTTTTCAGGAAGTTTCTGGAGCAGATGATGTAGTTTCTTTTGGTAACCCTCAGTGGGATCAGAGGAGAATGGCCTGTAGAATGTGGAGTTAGAGAGCTGCTAGCAGCCTCTTGTTCGTATTCCAAGTTATTCATGATGACAACAGCACCTCCTTTGTCAGCCTTTTTGATTATGATGTCAGAGTTGTTCTTGAGGCTGTTGATGGCATTGTGTTCAGAACGGCTGAGGTTATGGGGCAAGTGATGCTGCTTTGCCACAATTTCAGCCCATGCACATCGACGGAAGTGATCTATGTAGAAGTCCAGTCTGTTGTTTCGACCTTCAGGAGGAGTCCACGCAGAATTCTTCTTTTTGTAGTGTTGGTAGGAAGGATTCTGTGGGTCAGTATGTTGTTCAGAGGTGTGTTGGAAATATTCTTTGAGTCAGAGACGTCGAAAGTAGGATTCTAGGTCACCGCAAAACTGTATCATGTTTGTGGGTCTGGAGGGACAAAAGGAGAGACCCTGAGATAGGACAGAGTCTTCTGCCTGGCTGAGAGTATAGCTGGAAAGATTAACAATATTGTTGGTTGGGTTAAGGGAGCTACTGTTGTGGCTACTACTGATTTCCGGTGGCCCAGGTAATACTGAGTATAATCCTCTGAAGGTGGCATGGCAGTTGTTGTTGTTTCTGTCTCTATGTCCCTGAAATATCAGGACATTGTCTTCAGTTCCTGGCTGTTTCACAGTCAGTCTCACCTATGTTCCCCATCTTGTGGGTGACTGAATGTCCAGAGTCAGGGTGATGTTCAGTGTACAGAGGTGCTGCTGGCAAAGGATACTTCTTGATGAGGTCTTGTGTTTGTATAAGAAATGCATCAGTTTGGGGCAAAAGGATGCTGCAGTAGCTCCCTGGATAAAGTATATTCCTTTCCTGCAATATGTTTCCATCAGCTAAGCTAAGCAGGCAAATTTAAACCAAGAGGCAGGTTTTCTCACACCCTTCTCAGCACTTCCTTTTGTGCTGTCATGCTTGTTTCTTTTATCTCCATGAGTTCTTCCTGTCACCTAGTGTCTGCCTCATAGACCCAACACGGTTTTCTGCTGAGAGCTGGGGACCCATGGTAGCAGTGGTATTTAGCAACAAGTGAGCAGAGCAGTGGCTGGATACTGCAATCCCATATGACAAGCAAGTTAGACAAACATTTGTCAGGGATGGTCTAGATAATACTTAGTCCTGCCATGAGTGGAAGGGACAGGACTAGATGAACTCTCAAGGTCCCTTCCAGTCCCACGATTCTATGATTCTGACAACTGCCTTCTGAAAATCCTGATGATTGGGCTCACTGCTAGAGAGAGACTCAAGACATATGCATTTTTATGAAACATCGAGTACTACTCACCCTCAGCTCTGAAAATACTTTCGCTGGTCTTGGCTGCTAGAAGAGAGATCATGGGTTTCCTGTTGGACATGTAATACTCTCCTTTTGAAAATCCCTCAGTGCTAGTCTACACCTGGGCTGCAGAGACTCTCTTGTTTCTTCTGCAAAGAAAATACATGAAAATATAACCCATCCGCTGGTTCAAGGGGAACATTCGTGTCTTCCTTATACTGGCCTACAACCCAGTAATACCAGTTTGTATTCTGAAGGGGGATAACATTAGCGTTCTTAGATACATGGAACCATGTTTCACCCCCTCAAGAGATGTGTTTTTATCAAGCTGGTTGCTTAAGGAAACATAAAAATGCTGGAAACCAGAGACGTGAGCTGCCGAAAGCCTTGGAAGCTCTTGGAACCAATTCATTTATCTGACTGCAAGCTCATCCTTATTTCACAATGTATTGTGACTGTGGTGTCAGCCTGTCGGGTGCATGTTCGGAATAGGAGCAAATGGGGTTTACAAGGATTGTACAAATACATAAACCTGTTAAAAAATTTCACTGGCAAGATCTGAATCTCATTTCCTAAATCAAGTAAGATATGGCAAAGGTAAAGCAGGACTGTTGCTTTTCTCACTACACTCTGATCTTTGGGTGAGATGTTTAAAATGAAGTCCATTCTGCCCATCATATACAGGGCTTCTTCAGAAAGGGTAAGTGATAAAATCCTAGTCTCCTTGCCAAGATTCTTACATCTACAAGCAATAAAGCATGTTCTAATGCCTGTAAGGTTTTATAAGCCCCAGGAGCTGGGTTTATCATTCAGAAGAATCAACAGTTATTATTAACTGCTCACATGTTCAGCTCAGTCTGAATCCGTTTAAGCTCCTGAAAACCTCTAGTTCACACTCAGCATGCACAGAGAGATGCAAGTGTAGTCACTCTAACATTAATGTTACATTATTTTATTTGCATAGTCACTCCTAGGCCACATGTGAGCTTATTATTGTGAGTGCACAATGGCCGCACACTAATTATTCAAGGTATATTGCATATATGTAAAGAGAAGCAGGATAGTCTTGCAATAACAGAAGTTCTGCTTTATAGCTGCCAGATTACTTCTGCCTAGAAGCAGGGGAAAGGCCTCAGACAGGCTTAAGATGGGGGTTGTGATAAACCTAACAAGCATCGTCTCCACCCACAGGTTCCCCCTCCCGGTCCCCATTTTGGTTTTCTGTGCACTTGGATATTAGGGAGCAAGCATGAAAAGAGCTCGAGACTTACTTGCACTGATGTGGAGGGAGGATCAAGTCTAGTGGCTGCCCTTTTTTGCATATGTATATAGCCGCTCATGCTTGTGATTGATCATAGCAATCTTCCGCTTTCTGTTACACATCACCCAAGCTATTCCAGGCTGACGTCAGTCATTCAGCTTGCTGGGTAGCTGGCAATTTTTCTTTGATAAAGGCTAAAAAATAAAATAATTGCCTAATTATAAAATACCATTATATGCATGAAAGGACAGAAGAAATATCTACATAATACCAAGTATCAGAGGGGTAGCCGTGTTAGTCTGGATCTGTAAAAGCAGCAGAGAATCCTGTGGCACCTTATAGACTAACAGACGTTTTGGAGCGTGAG
>NC_133776.1:36253140-36278230 GCF_003597395.2 Chelonoidis abingdonii
TTCTAGCCAGTAGAGGTATTTTGTGTGAAAACAAGGCGAGGGAGAGAAGAGAAGAAACTTTGGTTCTTAACCATATGGCAGGCCATTCCAGTCTTTCTGTAGTCCATAGATAGTGTATGAGTGACTATCAATTTGAGAGTGTGACGAAGTTCAGCGAGATTTCTTCTATCTGGGTCTTCCTGAAGATTTTTTTTTGCTGAGGCATGGCCACCTATAAGGTCTGCTTATAGTGTGCTACTTATGTGGCCAGGGAGGCTTGAAGTGCTCTTCCCTAACAGTTTTGTATAATTGCCTCCTAATATCTGATTTGTGTGTCCATTATCCTTTTCCGTGAAGTGCACTGTTTTCCTAGTTTCGCCGGACGTACATAGCGAGGGGCTGCTGGCATATTCGATGCGTTATATTACCTGAGGCCCACCTGGGAAATTTCACATACTGCTGGTTGTTGAACGAAGTGACGGTATTCACCCCACGAAGCTCGACGTCCAAATCTTTCTCTAATGCTGTTTTACCAGATTCCAGACTAACCCGGCTACCCCTCTTGATACTTACACAATTGCAGGCACTGCGTTTAGCTTTATGAGTGATCATCAACCTCAATGAAAAGAACTGCACATATACCAACACATATCATCTTCCTTCTAAATGCAAACGTGTGTAGTTGGACATCATACAAATGGACTAAAAGATAAATCCATGCTAATCTACTACTACACACACACGAGGGAGATTTGCCATACACATCAAAGAAACTGAGGAACCACTGATCAGCATCCTACGAGGACAGGAAAACATCAAAAAGACTCTACAACCTGGGGGCAGGGGGAGGGAAACTTCTTAATAACCAAACTTTCCTAAACAACTTTCACTAAAATAAGCAGGAGATCTACACACTCATTCAATCTCTACCCAAGGGAAAAGGACGTGGCTGTCTACAACTCTACCTGCCACATGGGACACAACCGCAGTACCTCTACCCACCCAGCAATATCGTCCAATCTATCCAATACACACTCAGCCAGGAAGAAAAGTCTTCTATCTCGGAGCTCTCTTTCTGCCCTGCCACCCCCGCAACCAACATGATACATTTTGTGGCATCTGAAGCCTATTTCGCCGGCGTCTACGACTCCAGAATACTTCCGGCAACATGAACAGCTGCACTGATACACAGTCCTCCCACCGAACAGCACAAGAAGAAAAACTCCACAATGACTGCCCCTGAGGTCGAAACGCCAGTCATGGACCTTACATGAATGCTTCTGCCACGAGCACAGGCAGAAATCGTTGGAAAAACACCATTGCTTGCTTCAATAAACCTACGTCATGCAAACGCATGCCATCCACAGCCTCAAAACCACCTGGCATTATCATCCAAATGCGGCTTGAATTGTAGAAGGCATGGTCTGTATGTCTCATCATCTGCATGAACAGGTCTGACTACCCAAAAAGAGCTGCCAGACAACTCTCCAATACCAAATTTTACAGCGCCACTTCCCTCAGTCCACTGAGGAGTACACTAAGGAAAAGTGCACCATCTACTGCAGGGACACTCCTAAACTCACACCGGAACAAATCATCGGAACAACTCAGCATTACCCTTAGAGCCCGACCAGGGTTATTCTATCTACTACCCCCAAGATCCACAAACCTTGGATTCTGGACACGCTCTCATCATCGCATGGCACTCTCACTGAAGGCTGTCTGGATATGTGGACTCTCTTACTCAGACCCTTGCCACCAAGCAACTCCAGCTATCTCCGTGACACACTGATTCCTGAGAAACTACAATGCGATTGGTCACCTCCAGATCACCATCAGCCACCATGGATTGTAGAGGCTCTCTACAACAAACTCCCACACACCCGATGGAATTACAAGCTATCAGGACAGTATCCCTGATTGATGCCACGCACAACTGGTGCTAGTCGTGCCTTTCTACTCACACACCAACTATTTCAGTTTGTTGATGACAGAATATATCTCCAATTCAGTCAGGCACTGTGATGGCCCCAATATGCCCACCCCACCATTGCCAATATTTTTTGCGACTGGGAAAACGCCCCACGGACGACAGTCGTAAAATTTCCTTCACTCAGTCTACGTTCACTCACGCCCTTCACTACCTCGCTACACTTTGATTGAGCATCTTGAATCACTGGTGATATATCTGACACCATCTAGAATTAAACTAAAAGTAGTGAGGATAGAGACACATGCCAACTGTCCATCATTACTGCGTGTAAATACAAACTTTAATTACATCTTATAAGGCAACAACGTTTACACCAGTGTGTATTCGGAAACTTTCTCGGTGAGAGAATGTCATTCGCCCCGAGTAGACGTGGCCCGTGACGGGGTGGTGGTGCACGCATGACGTTTGTTAGCAAGACTACGTTGAAAGTTGTTGAATTTCAAAAATCAAATATTCTTGAGCATCAGCATTTTAAAGAACTCCACCGAAGATAGATATACCGCTTTACCATTGTTTGTTTCCTCCTTGGACTGTATGAACGCCAACTTTGAGCGCATGATTCGGATGTTCTAGTCCTTGTGCCTATGGATGCACTCCCGCGCCGTTCCCATCATAACCAATTATGGGCATAGCTTTCTCCAGGGGGCATCGCTACACAATGCATGGAGCATTCCATCTTTCTCTTCGATCTGATCTCAGCCAAGGCTGACCTAGGCTCTGCGGCCTCATACAACCGGATAGTTTATTCTTGCTGCGTCTGAACACCACACTCCAGACAACAGGATTGGAAGAGTTCTGATCAGCCCGTCCTATCCTGACCACATCCGTACGAAACATGCTTCGAATCCTCCCACCAAGTCATTACTCTCTCCAAAACTACAACTGCCATCCAGAATGCCCCGCAACGAGTGCCAAGGTTAGGTGTGAACAGATCTACAGAGCCAGTAACGGGAATGTTCGGTCAAAGCCTCTGGGGCCCTAGCCCACAGGGTCAGACGTTGTAGCGTCGCCTTTAAGTTGTTGTACCAGAGCCTGGTTAACGGCGTTCCCTGACTGCCTACAATGACCGTAACCCCATGATATAAGAAACTGCTAGTTAGGCTGGCCGGCTTCTTGGTCAGGATCTGTGTCGGACTTCCACTTGTTGCCGACGCGATTCGACAGCTATCTCAGTCGTAGCTAGTACACTCCCGTGTAGTATTCCACGACGCCAGCATAAGAATAAGATGCAATTGGAGTGCCTGATTTCTTAAATTGACCTTTGAAACTCTCACTGGACAGGAACTACTGTATTGTGCCTAGCCCATCACCATTCGGCTCTTCCACAGGCCTTGTTGGGGTTTATGGTTCATCGGACCACTGGGGTTGCCAGATGCAGTCACTCTGTTTGGCTGTTGACACTTTTTGGCCTTAACAGTTAGCCTGCCTAGATCTCGACTGTTACTCCGAGCTCAAAGGACTAATTTCCGCTTCTAGGCTAGACCCTGCAAGGGAGTCTGTAATTAATGGCCTCACTCCAGTCAAGACGTGTGCACACCGTACGTCAAACTACGTACACTATTTTCCTGCCCAGTCTCCTCACGTGAACACGTAGACAAATCCATGCACAACCTTCCTTCTACCAGCCTCTGGAAGTGATGCGAGGCCAACTGTGTGCACCCACTTTCTGCAGGACACCGAAGGACGAGCACTCCAGGACCTAACCGTACATTAACATTACGCCATTTCTATCCACCTCGGCCATGGGTTCATTCACGGTGCTAGGTCCACCCATGTTAATACTACGTCCACTCAATGTGATGCTCGACCATGTGCTCGCGCAATTGGTTCACCTCTTCTAGGCTCTGTACATCGGCCAAACTGGAGCAGTCTCTACGGAAAAGGATTAAATGGTAGACATCCAAAATCAGAATATCCGGAACTGCAATATACAAAAAAACCTGTTAGGAGAGCACTTCGTACCCCCCTTCGCGATTAAGTTTCGTGGCCACACGATGAACTGGGCATTAGCGATCCCACTTTATAATCGAGTAGCTATCCCTGCCTCCAGTGTGTCAAGGACATTAGCTTTCGCAAGTAGTACTCCGTACTGGAGTTCAAAGCGGAAACTGCTGCGTCTTACTATCCGCATCTTGTTATGTTGTCACCCGGATCAGTCTACGTGTGCCTCGCAACAAGACTATGTGCCACATGTGGGTTGTTCGTTACCAAACCAGTTTTCTCCTCCTGTTTTTTCACACCTCTACTGCTAGAACAGGGCCTCATCCTCCCTGATTGAACTAACCTCGTTATCTCTAGCTTGCTTGCTAGCATATATATACCTGCCCTTGGAAATTTCCACTACCTGCGTCTGACGAAGTGGGTATTCACCCACGAAAGCTCACGCTCCAAAACGTCTGTTAGTCTATAAGGTGCCACAGGATCTCTGCTGCTTTTACATAATACCAGAGACCAATGATGAAAAGCCCTGGCTTCTTCCTGATCAGCTACACTGTAAGAACCTCTCAAATCATGTTGTCTTTCATCTAGGAGACAGGAAATCTGAGCATCTATTTTAGAAACCCTGGGCCTGATCCTGTGACATAAAGAGCACCAACTCCAATTGTAGGGCTGGGGACTTTACATTTGATGTGATAATGGTAGATGCCTCAATGTTTATCTGTTACTGGTGTTGTAGCCCATAGAGAAACATATGCTTACAGCCAGGTAATGTCATTGATGTCAATGTCTTTGCTCATTGTCCAAGATATTGGATAATCTTTAACTGTTTCTTTAAAAATCACTGAGGTACCTTTAAGAAGAGGATTTAAGCTTAGAGGTATGTGCAGTTTGTCATGTCTTCTTATGCCTATTACCACTGAATCTGTTATGACAGGCCCATGCATAGAATAATGATATTCTGTTCGTCTGCTTCCTTTTCCGAGCTTATTTTCTTTGCACTCATATTGCAGAACCACTGTACCACTCACTTCCGTTAGTGTTGGGTGATATTAAAAAAAACACTGTTGGTGAAATAAGGACTCTCCCAAACTCAGTTTGAACCCAGACTCGATCTTTTAAGGGATTTTAGAAAGTATAAGTATTTTTTTAAAAACTGTTTTCCGGGATTTGCACACTCCTTGGTTTGGGGGGGGCAGGGGGAGAGTGGAAGTGTCAACAAAAATCCCCGGAGAAAGTTTGTTCTCATTCTATTTCCAGCCCATTTTTTTTAAAACAGAGCCAAGCGATTTGGAAAGGCATCTGCACTTGTGAGTGTCAATCCAAACTGAACCTTTTGAGGTTCACCTATTACCAGGCTTGCTTTGAGACAGGTTTAATTAGAAGTGGCACCAGCTTGCCCAACGATAGAGTTACATCTACATTGTATCTGGGAGTGAGCCTTCCAGCCTGTGTCGATAAGCCCCAGTAGTGGGAGTCTGGCTTAGCATGCCAATGGTACCTGTTTAGATGCTGCTTTGACACTGAAGGTCACGGTGGAGCTCGGGCTCTTGAGCCTTGGGAGGATGGGGAGGGTAGGTGTCTTGAGAGCCTGAGCTCCAGCCCAAGCTGCAATGAAAAAGCCATGTCCATGCTCCTGTTTTTAGCACACTAGCACAAGCCCTGCTAATGCAAGTCTGTCCACTTGGGCTGGGAGGCTTGCTCCCCGATGCAACATAAACGTACCTGAGTTTGGTTCCAGCTGCAGCTCCTGATCCAGTGTTCCCCAAAGCTCAGAGATGCTGATATTCAGCAAGTAGCAGAGATAGTGTTTGATCAGTCCAGCCCAATGCTGCATGTACTTCGTTAATAACCCATGCCATATTTTTAAAAAAGCTGTCACTCTTACAAGGGGGAGTCAGCATGTGTCTGTGGAGGGTGTCACTCTTGCTGGGATGGGAGTGTAGCCTACTCCAAGGTGGTATTAAAAGCTGGAGGCTTTTCTTCCTCTGCCCTCACCCCATTTAATAGGGGAGGTGGTGCCGTCGTCTCTGGTCATTCATGCCAGTTACTGACACACAAGGAGGAGGCTGCATTGCAGGTCTGGAGGTAGAGCTGGTCAAAATAAAATTGTCCACATTTTTTAAGGAGAACAATGTCTTTGGCCAAGAATTTTGTAAAATGTTTTCATGGTAAAGTTCTTTCTTTCTTTTTTTTCCTTTTCTTCTTCATCTCCCTCTCTTACCTCCACCCCAATCAAAACAAAAATTTGTTTTATTTTGCAAGGGGGAAGGGAATCACTGAGGTTTTTTTGTTTTTATTTTTTTCCCCATTGACTCTCGCTTGTTTGCCTTTTTCCACTGCAAAAATGAGAAAAAAAAATGTGGAAATACCCTTAAAAACCTCAAAGGTTTTTTGGGGAAGGGCCTGAAAAACTGTAACAAAACAAAATCATTTTTCATTTCATGTTTTGATTTGTTTGGATGAAAAATTTCAAACCAAATGAAAACTTTGTTTCTTTGGAAGTGTTTTATGAGAATGGAATTCTATTACTCAGCGAGCCCTACCCACAGACTTCCTGCCACCGTTCAGACAGGCCTGCCAACGTTCAGACATTGGTGCCTGGGGTGTAGCAGGACTGTGCATGTACATGTTTCTTTGTCTGATTTCTCTCCTGAATTGCCTTCCCTGTGCCCCCTACCTCAGTCACTGGGGGATGTAAAGGGCACCCAAAGGTCATGGACCATGCAGTATTGCACATGTGCAAATAAAGCATCTTTCTGAACCCCTTGTGTCCATGCTACTTGGCAATAAAGATTCTTTGCATAGATCGATATTAAAAGTGGCGATCTGAATCCAAGGAATTATCAGTTATTTTCTGTTTCAAATATCTCCATACTTTCTGTGACTGCTTATTTGATCTTGAATACTTTGATTAATACAACTTAAAAATGTAAGGGGTCTTGATAATTGCACTGAGCATTAGTGTTTTATGGGTATACATGAAACCTAATGAACAAAAGGAAAGGTTATTATTTGCTGTAAACATTTTTATATATAAATGTCACATGAAAGGCTGCTGGATTAAAGAATTACACCTTATTGCTGAGTGCCTGGAAAAAATCACTTAAGCATTATGTTAGCCCTTGGCAGGGTATATTGCAGTATATAATGTTTGGTTAAGGAATCTACATCTCTGTTTCTGAAATGACTTTCTTAGGACTCTGTGTACAGACTCAAGTACAGGAATCTATGTATAGGCTAGTAGAAATAGTTTATCCTCTTTGTGTATGTATGTAAGACCATGTAAGGGCACAGAAGGCTTCTGGATGTACCTCGGCACCCCAATAACCAGCATGGGTAAAAAAATTACTTTTCTGTAAATATTTTTGGCCAGGAATGCAATTAGACTGGGGGCAAGAGAGTATAGATTCACCATCCTAGTGCTCCTCTTCGGCTGCTGCTGATCATTTACCCGTTTCCTCACAAAAGCTCAAAGGGGACTTGAAATTAATCCACTCAAAATCTGCATTCATGATGGCACAACCCTTAGCCAAATGCACGTAGCCTAAAAGTGAAGTGTCATCTGGAGATTCCTGCAGCCGTCAACCAATACGCAATGCTTATAGATTGACAGTTGGCAGCCTTTACTCATACCTTCTCAAGTTGTTTGGATTGTTTCATTAAGACATGGGTTTAGCTGGAAATCCTGCATCATGGCATAACAAATACCATTGCCTTTTACAGGAGCCCTCTCCTTTGGGGCAGCAATACCACATTGGTCTTTCATGCCTCATTCTTCTTGCTTGCACTGATTATTCTTGGGCATATAAAAAGAAAAAAGACAGCTGAAGAGCAAAGAAAGATTTCATAACTGGAAGACAGTCAAAGGGTTTGAACTTTCAGGTGGAGTTAAGACAAAAGGAATAGATCATTACCCATTAGTTCTGCACTTAATACTGTACGTCACTGCTTTTGTGGGATACAGTTAAAGTTGAGAGAGATCCCTTGCATGTGAATAGCAGGTTAGTGCAATGGCTTGGAGCCTGGAAGTACCTCTTGGCAGAGAGGAGACACTAGTATTAAACATAAATGTCCTCTTTAAAGAACAATCTGTGGCAAGGATTGCCCCAAAGGTCCGTTCCTCCCCTTGATGTCACTGTGATTTGTAGGAATGATCAGTTCCATCAGTAATAGAATGCATCAAATTCCTGATCACATTCATGCAGTCACCAAAGTATGGTCTGCACCCATGCTTTTATTTATTTCTCCCTCCTCCACCTTATTATCAGGAAGGTATTTATTTCTCCCTCCTCCACCTAATAAGCAGGAAGAACTGGAAGTGCTAATAAATAAATACAACTATGACATTGCTGGCATCATTGAAACTTGGTGGGATAATACACATGATTGGAATGTTGGTGTGGATGGGTATAGTTTGCTTCAGGAGGATAGAACAGGGGAAAAAGGGAGGAGGGGTTGCCTTAATAATATTAAAAATGTACACACTTGACTGAGGTGGAGATGGACATAGAGACGGAAGTGTTGAGAGTCTCTGGTTAGGATAAAAGGGTAAAAAACAAGGTGATGTCGTGCTAGGCAGTCTACTACAGCCACCTAACCAGGTGGAAGAGAGTGGATGAGGCTTTTTTTAACAACTAACCAAATCATCCATAGCCAAGATTTGGTGGTGATGGGGGGACTTCAACTATCCATCGATATATGTTGGGAAATAACACCGCGGGCACAGACTACCAATAAGTTCCTGGACTGCATTGCAGACAACTTTTTTATTTCAGAAGGTGAAAAGCTACTGGGGAAGCTAGTTCTATGACTTGATTTTAACAAATAGGGAGGGGAACGCGTTGAGAATTTGAAAGTAGAAGAAGCTTGGTGAAAGTGATCATAAATCATATGAGTTTGCAATTCTAAGGAAGGGTAGAAGGGAGTACAGCAAAATAAGACAATGGATTTTCAGGAAGGCGGATTTTGGTAAGCTCAGAGAGCTGATAGGTTAAGGTACCCATGGGAATCAAGACTGAGGGGAAAAACAACTGAGGAGAGTTGGCAGTTTTTCAAAGGGACACTATTAAGGGCCCAAAAGCAAGCTATTCCGATGGGTAGGAAAGATAGAAAATGTGGCAAAAGACAAGCACCTTGGCTTAACCACGAGATCTTGCATGACCTACAAAATAAAAAGGAGTCATATAAAAAATGGAAACTAGGTCAGATTACAAAAAGGATGAATATAGGCAAACAACAACAGGAATGCAGGGGCAAGATTAGAAAGGCAAAGGCACAAATGAGCTCAAACTAGCTATGGGATAAAGGGAAAACAAGAAGACTTTTTATCAATACATTAGAAGCAAGAGGAAGACCAAGGACAGGGTAGGCCCCACTGCTCAGTGAGGAGGGAGAAACAGTAACAGGAAACTTGGAAATGGCAGAGATGCTTTAATGACTTCTTGTTTCGGTCTTCACTGAGAAGTCTGAAGGAATGTCTAACATAGTGAATGCTTATGGAAGGGGTAGGTTTAGAAGATAAAATAAAAAAGAGCAAGTTAAAAATCACTTAGAAAAGTTAGATGCCTGCAAGTCCCAGGGCCTGATGAAATGCATCCTAGAATACTCAAGGAGTTAATAGAGGAGGTATCTGAGCTCTAGCTATTATCTTTTGGAAAGTCATGGAGAAGGAGAGATTCCAGAAGACTGGAAAGGGCAAATATAGTGCCATCTATAAAAAGGGAAATAAAAACAACCAGGAAACTACAGACAGTTAGTTTAACTTCTGTGCCAGGGAAGATAATGGAGCAAGTAATTAAAGAAATCATCTGCAAACACTTGGAAGGTGGTAAGGTGATAGGGAATAGCCAGCATGGATTTGTAAAGAACAAATCGTGTCAAACCAATCTGATAGCTTCTTTGATAGGATAACGAGTCTTGTGGATAAGGGAGAAGCGGTGGATGTGGTATACCTAGACTTTAGTAAGGCATTTGATACGGTCTCGCATGATATCCTTATCGATAAACTAGGCAAATACAATTTAGATGGGGCTACTATAAGGTGGGTGCATAACTGGCTGGATAACCGTACTCAGAGAGTAGTTATTAATGGCTCCAATCCTGCTGGAAAGGTATAACAAGTGGGTTCCGCAGGGGTCTGTTTTGGGACCGGCTCTGTTCAATATCTTCATCAACGACTTAGATGTTGGCATAGAAAGTACGCTTATTAAGTTTGCGGATGATACCAAACTGGGAGGGATTGCAACTGCTTTGGAGACAGGGTCAAAATTCAAAATGATCTGGACAAATTGGAGAAATGGTCTGAGGTAAACCGGATGAAGTTCAATAAAGACAAATGCAAAGTGCTCCACTTAGGAAGGAACAAATCAGTTTCACACATACAGAATGGGAAGAGACTGTCTAGGAAGGAGTATGGCAGAAAGAGATCTAGGGTCATAGTGGACCACAAGCTAAATATGAGTCAACAGTGTGATACTGTTGCAAAAAAAGCAAACGTGATTCTGGGATGCATTAACAGGTGTGTTAGGGAGGTTGTGGAATCTCCATCTCTGGAGATATTTAAGAGTAGGTTAGATAAATGTCTATCAGAGATGGTCTAGACAGTATTTGGTCCTGCCATGAAGGCAGGGGACTGGACTCGATGACCTCTCGAGGTCCCTTCCAGTCCTAGAGTCTATGAATCATTAGAGAAGCAGGATGGAGCTCAGACTTGAAGTATGTTTTCAGCACTGGCTTAAGTTGAACCTCCCCTGCTGCTCATGCCATGTTGGTGGTTCCTCTGCCCTGAATTGTCTAAAGGGAGTGCCTTTAGAAAAGCCAGGTTAGTGTGACAGTCTGGTGATGGGAACATAAATCTCTTAAGATATGGCAGGAGAACTGAAAAACAGGAAGGAAGACAAAAAAGGGTGAATTTAAAGAGAGAGAAATAGGGGGTGGGGAGAGTAAAATGGGAAAGTGAATAGAAGGGGTGATCCCTGAATGTTTAAAAAATCTTTTCCACCTATGTGATAGTCACTTCTAACCTACATGATGGCGGTCTCATGAAGCTGGTTCTTTTTTCCAGGAAATTACTATTTTTGAAATATATTCTTATATAATCAGGAGCCTAGAGAAGAATGATCTGAAATCTTCAAGGAAAAAATATAAATAAGAAAGTGCAACTAGTTATCAGTGAGGTCCTATTTTACCCCACAATTTACAGCTGGGATGGTGGGGTGCTACAGGGTCACATGACTTGCCCAAAGTCACATAATGAGTTTGTGGGTTAACTGAGAAGTGAGCCCATAGTCTTCCTGGTCCCTCTCCTTTGCTGTCACAACTAAACCCAAATTACCTTCAAATATTTAGAGATGTACCTTGTCAGAACAGAATTTCTGGACTTGTCCCTGCTGAGTTCCCTCATCTGCCTGACTTAATTAACACTTGGTCTTTTAGAATCCTTATTTCTGTTCACATGAAAAGCCTCCTAAGATTTTTTTTTTTTCCATTTAACTGAAAAGAACCATTGAACCAGGAAGCTGGAGGTATTTCTGAGATTTCCCTGTCATGGCAAGTTGTCAGAAAACCTCCAGTAATTGTTTTTATTCTTATATCAATTGCATCAACTCAGATCCATCAACATTACTGTCCTACCATTTTTTTACCTTTCAGCAAGATTGCCAGTAGCAACATCTCATTTGCCTGCTGCGAAGGGAAGCATAAAAAAACTGATTAGCCTTTGTGTGTAATTTCATTGACATACAAATATCGCAACCATTTAAAATTCTAAATCCAAATGACTCTCATTATTGACTATTGGGATTCGGCTCTTTTGATTATACAAATTATCTGAACATAGAGATACTGTGTGGAAGGAGTCAGAGGAAATTATACTTTAAAGAATAACTAAGTTATTGGCATAGGCGCTGATCTTGAAAAAACACAAGTGCGTAAGTGCTGACATGAGTAGTCCTGCTGAAGACAAAGTTACATCTGTGTGTTTGCTGAATCAAGACCATGGTACTCTTGGTGTATACCCTACGTCTTGAGATAATTGGCTTTTAATCATCCCCACTGTATTCCATTTAGTTTTTTGGGTGTGTGTGTTATTTTATATATCTTGTTATTTGAAAAATATAATAAACTTTCTTGATAAGACATGTATAATGCATGCTACATTCAGAAGTTTTAGAGAGGTTTGGTATACTGTATCAATGTGCTGTGTGTGTGAGATACCATAAGAAATCGGGGGTCAAATTCAGATTGTTGGAAGCAAGTGTAATTTGGTTGAAATCAGGGACAATTTCAGACATGATGTAACAGTGGGTGACTCCACTGTGATTTTAAGAAGGCAAGAAATGGAAAAGAATTGAATATATGTGGGAGTTTTGGGGGGTTTTTTAATGGAGGAGGTAACATACCAAGATTATGGTATCAGTTGTAAGTGGTAACTGAAAACTGAAGGGGTTTGGGAAATCCTTACATTCCAGAATCACCTCTCAAAAGAGTATCCAATAAATGTTCATTAGTGACACATCCTAAAGCTGAACTTATCCAGCTCTGGTTTCTGCAAGTAGAAGAGACTTGTTTCTCTAATCTTTTTTGTTTTTAAGATAAGAACAAGTTATAGTGATGGGTGATGATGCTCAAAAGGTTCAGCAATATGGTCTATATAATCCCTGAAAATCCAGATAATTCCTGGAGTTTTCCTTTCCTTTTCCCCAGCCAGACTTCCTGACCTGATTACAAACCTTGCTGGTTTCCCACTTTGGAAGAGGGCCTGATATGAACCAGCTGCCTCTGCTCTTCTGCATCATTTGAAGAGACTTGGCACATCTTCCATCTTGGCTACCAACTTCATAGCTTTCTTGCTCTTGAACTTCCCTTCTATTAGATAGATGCAAAATGTATTACATGCCTCTGACCCTGGAGGAAGGCCACGAGTATGCAAGATTTGAGACAGCAGTCAGCCCAAAAGAGAATGTCAGGTCTGTTAAGACACAGAAGTAAACTTTACAGGATATAAGTGAATGTAAGAATGGCTGTTGGGAACAGATTGGGTGAGGTGGAGATATACCAGGTTGATCTGAGTCTTCAAAAATGTTTGGTTCTGTTCAATCTTTGTGAAAAAAGTCAGGATCAAGATACTTCCATCAATGTACTAATATCTAATACAGTAGGTGTGACTTTTGGAGGAACCTAACTATATCCTTTTGTGGGTCTTGATAAGCCTCTTTCTGGGACACATTCCCTTCTTAGCACTTCCAGATCTTTTCGATTGTGTCAGACCAAGAGATTAGAACAGTACAGCAACAATAATGTACATAATTTAACAATGCAGCTAGCCACTGTAATGGAAAATTTGGATTTCTAGCATATCTTTAGGATAGGGCAGTACAATGCCAATTGAGAAGGTACCGGTATAGACTCTTCCAATCCATGCCAATTCATGCACAGGAGCAAAGGAAAGTGTATAAAGATATTAAAGAGTGAATGTGTTCTAGAAGACAACAAGGAGTCCTTGTGGCACCTTAGAGACTAAAAAATGTATTTGGGCATAAGCTTTCGTGGGCTATAACCCACTTCATCAGAAAGTGGGTTATAGCCCACGAAAGCTTATGCCCAAATAAATTTGTTAATCTCTAAGATGCAACAAGGATTCCTCGTTGTTTTTACTGATACAGATTAAGACGGCTACCCCTCTGAAACCTTCCAGAAGACACTTTCCTTAGCAAATATCATTAATTTCTATTACAAACCTTGCTTTAATATTTACTTGCTTTAAACATCCATTTGATACCAAGCTGTAGTTGCTAATTTAAATCCATTGACATCTTGTGCGACCTATTTGACAGAAAACAGTTTGTAATAACAGAACAGGGCATGATTGTCTGAAGTGAAGGCTTTTTTGGCTTGAAGGAAAATTTGATAACTCCACATTCTTTTCAGTGTGGTATGTGATAAATCCATGATAGCACTAGGAGAGTGCTTGTGTGTGTATGTATGTTTATATATATATATATAAAGTCATATTTAACACTGATGTCACTGATGAAGTGTAATTTAGGACAGCTGTTGTGGTTTGTAACATTGTGCTCTGTCTTTCATTGTTTATTTGTGCCACCCTGATAGCTGAGTGATGGCAGTAAATGGGACTGAAGAGGATAAGATTACAGGAAGGAGGTGATACGAGATACTCTTATACCTGAAATCAGTTGGAACAGGTCATATGTGCAGTATTTTATGAAGAGAAATAAGGCTATTCCTGTTTGTTAGCTGCTACTTTCATAGTGGAGTAAAGGAAAAGATAGCGCCTCTTCAGCCCCGTTACAGTATGGAAGAGGTCCATTGCTCATCTAAGCTCTAGTAATTGTTTATTCAAGCTGACATGGGAATAAGGGAATAAGGACATAAAAGGAATGGCTGGAAAGGAAGGAGCCACTTGACCTAAAAATCCTGTCCCCCTTCAAGTTTATCTTAGCCCCAGTTCTCTGCTCTGTCACGGTATCCTTTAATCCCTTCTCTCTCCATAAAAGTGCCAAGATGTCTCTTCAACCCACTTATACTACAGTACTTGTTTCCATGGTCTTATTTGGCAATTAAATCCGTAAATTTATTACTCTGACCTTGAGTGAAATAGTTTTGCTCCGTATACACTTATTTTTTTCATTATTTTTGAATGTGACCCCTGACTTTTGAACCCCTCATTAAACTGCTGTGAGCAGTTTAAATGCATACATTTTATCAAATCCCTTTGTAATCTTTGAGTCCTGTTACTGGGTCATTTCAAAGTCGTCATTTCTTCGGGGTGGTAGATTATTCAGAATTTCTTGATAACAAATATTCTCTTGGAAGCATGATAAAACCTAGGATCATCTGTTTGCCCTATACAAGTAGGGTCTGATTCTGCCATTCTTGTTCATACTAAGTAGTACTTTACTTCATAAATAATGGGACCATTTGTGGAATAATGTACAACTCAGTGTGTATAAGGGGAGGAGAACTGGTCTTATAGTAATCAGGATTGTCATATATTCTGTTCTCTCCAGGACAATAATATCCAAACATAGAGGCTCTGTTCTGATCTCATTTACAGCAATATAAATCAGGAGCAACTCTACTGTCTTCAGTATATTGTGTGAATGAAAAAACGAATATAACTGTGGTCAGGATAAGGGTCTGATATTCCGATGTCTAATCATTCTATGATGAAGTATCTATAGTCTTTTCTTAATATGTATCTTGTTTTCCTTTTTGAAGTATTTTTCAATTAATAATTTTTATAAAATATCGATGAATTAAAATAAATGGCAGATATTAAATATCCAGTTACTGCACATAGAAATAGTACAATGGATTTACCTTCTATTCTCTTTCAGGCATTCCACTCTATAGTTGTAGCAGGTAAAAGACACTAAAGAATGATTTCCTCCGCCCTCCCCCATTACTGCATCCATTTATTAGACTGTCTTCTTCAAGTACTTCTGTAAAATAAACTCTCCATTCAGATCCATTTAATATCTCCAACCATTAGTCTAACAAAATGCAGCTATTTCAGTGAAGATTGAGCTGGCGTAAGAGTATAATTGAAGGTGCAAAATGGACACGTGGATGGTTTTCCAGCTGGAACAGTTTTGAAGTTAGTGCAAAAGCTGATGATAATCTTCTAATGTGCATCATCAGCCAAAAAAAGAGAAGAAAAGGGCTTACACCACTGAAGTGGTATTTACTATTTTTTATTTCCTTTCTTAGCTTACTATCAGCCATGGGAATTTACAAGCATTCCAAAGAGGCTGAGGAAATCCAGGAAACCATAATGACAGCTCTACTTGAAAAGACCATTATATGGTAGTGCCTTGAGAGAGAAAATGTAGCGTATTTTACCCCATTCATGAAAGATTAGAAATATCACTTATATTAAACTGTTTGGTTTAATAAATGATTTGGTTTTAATTAGAGCTGGTCAGGAATTTTTTCATAGAATGTTTTTTGTTGAAAAATGCCAGTTTGTTGAAACCAAAACTTCGTGCAGGAATATAGCATGTTCAATGATGTTTTCAAGAGAGGTTTCTGAGGTATAAGATGGAATAAGTAGTCACAGAGGGAGAGAGACAGACAGACAGATACCAGAACAGCCTGGGACTTGGGAGGCCTGTGTTCATGACCTTGATCCAAATCAACTACAGTGGGGATTCAAACCTGGGTCTTACACATTGCAGGTGAGTTTCCTAATACAAGGCTATTCTGGAGTCCTTCTCTGTGTGTGGGGAAAACTTAATAAGGTCTGTTTCATCCCAAAGTGCAACAGAAAATTTTTTGAAATCTTGAAAATTTTTGTGGGACAGGTATTGGAGGAGTAGCCGTGTTAGTCTGGATCTGTAAAAGCAGCAAAGAGTCTGGTGGCACCTTATAGACTAACAGATGTATTGGAGCATGAGCTTTCATGGGTGAATACCCACTTCGTCAGATGCATGGGACAGGAGAACCATTTCCCTACTAGCTTCAGTTGTAATGCCTTGTGGGCAGACATTTGTTTGCATCAGCTGGGATTTTCCATATAAAGGTCATAGTGATTGACTTCTTGGAGATATGGCTACGTTCTTACTTATGGCTTGCTGTATCATGTGCAACCTTTTTTTGAAATGTACCATTTGTTCTCTTTAAGTAATTTACACATTATTGGCAAGAAGCCTGCTCAGAGAAATTACTGGTTATTTTCCCATTCATATGTTTAACAATGAGCTTGGTGTGATGCTGTGTATAAGAAAGATGATCATTTGTATCATTGTTTCTACCACTGTTATACAATTGCAACAAATTTTGTACGACGTATGTCATGTAAGGTGTCAATGGAAAGGTTACGACTTACTAAGTATGATTATCCTGTTTATATGCATGTATCGTCTTTGTATGTGAAGTTATGAATATTGGCTATGGACTTGTATCTTAAACATGTGTTGTATTTCTGGATGACACCCCTCAGACCAAATTTAGATCAGGGCTAGACAACTATGTGTTGACGGCCCACCAAGGACACTCCACTCTCATAATGGGTCATTGAAGAAACTCATGCTGCCCAGTACATCTTTCTGCAGATGCCTCAGACAGAGAGGAGCCAATGGCCATCCCCTGTGATTCAGCAAAACACATAGGGGTATGTGATATGCTCATGTGATCCCGGACTCCATCTTGGCCAGAAACTTTCCACACACAGGAGCTGGGGGCTTTGTTTGGAACAGTAAATTTCGATGCACATGACAGAGGATATAAAAAGAAACCCGAGACATCTCCATGTTGCCTCTTTTCCGCTCTAATTCTCTGAATTGTGGATTTACAACTAAAAGGAGCACCCTGAACTATGGACTGAGCACCTTCCAATCTTTTGGAAGTTGCCAGAGAGACTTGAAAAGCCAGCAGTCTGTTTCACCACTGCGACTTTGCAATCATTTGTATGTATGTGATCTATTAACCATTTATAACTCTCTTCTTTTCTTTTATTATTGAATTTTTAGTTAGTTTACTAAGGATTGTCTGACATTGTGATCTTTGGGTAAGGTCAGAGATTCATACTGACCTGAGGATAGAAAGAATCTCACATATGGTGAAATGGGTTTTCAATAACCTCTCACTATATTAGATTGGGTTGCCTGGATGGGAGCCAAGGGCTGGAATGCCTATAGGGGGCTGTGTTTGGCTTCTGGTTAAACAGTGTGGTACTGCAGATGCTATTTTGTTACTGATTTGGTGAATCTAATTATAAAGTAAACCACCAGATTTGGGGATTGTCTGCCCTGAGTGTGGCATTATCAGTGTGGCCTATCACAGGCACCCAGTCACACCTGGTGTAAGAGCTCTGGCTCGATAAGCACCCAGACATTCTGATATATATTTTAAATCCTTGTCAGATCTGGAAATTTCTCCCTCTGTATTGGACAGAAATACAATGGAAAAAAGCCTCTCTTGAAATATCTTGGTTGCTTTCAGCAAGAACCAGAAAGTCCAGAGTCACACAAATATGAAGTTAAAAAGGTTAAGCACATCTTTGCAGATCTTAAACCTACCAGCCAAATCAAAACATCCCACCAACAACAAAACACCACCACCACAAATTTGGTTGGAGTTTTTGGGGTAAAGGTTTGACTCTTTGTTTTAAGAGTTTACAATTTATTTTTCCAATTTTTGAAATACATTTCTTTTGTGAGAAGTTAA
Organism: Chelonoidis abingdonii; assembly: GCF_003597395.2. Classification (NCBI taxonomy): domain Eukaryota; kingdom Metazoa; phylum Chordata; order Testudines; family Testudinidae; genus Chelonoidis; species Chelonoidis abingdonii. The sequence goes on from NC_133776.1 coordinate 36,271,241, forward strand.
TATTTCCTTTTGTAGGATGAGTTTAGATAGTAAACCTCAAGGTCACCGCTCAGATAATTTTGAGGAAATGTATAGCTGGTATTTTCCAAGCTGTGTAGGTGGATTTATCCCCACAACTTCCATCAGTTTGAATGAGAATGTCCAGGTAAATTCATGTTGTCAGTTTTGAAAACCTCAGTGTTCTCTGCCTATAACATACATAGTGACTGGTATGGAGACAAGTACTAACTGAGGAATTTTCAACCAGTTAGTTAAGTTGTGGTTCTAATCTGAAACACTGTTAAGATAAAAGATGCCTCCACCCAATGGATCTGCTTTTTGTATGTATCTACTTCTTGATATTAGTGACAAAGAGGTGTTCATTCTTCTTTAATCTCATTTAACACTAGAGTCTGGGCTAGAGAAAGGAATCTGTATTCTGTTCTGTTTTGTGAATCTTCAACAGAATTGTGTGCTAAGTTCCAATCAGTGTCACATCCACAACCCCGAGGTTGCATAGGTATCACTGAGGGCATACCTTAAAGATGCACAGATATAACTGCTGTTGTGATTTGCCCTACAAAACCTTCATTACTAGTTGTGATACATGAGAAGGAAAGAGCCCATCTTGATTCTCAGGTCCCTGGTTGTTTCCAAGGCTAGCAAAAGGAGACTTTAGGGCATTTGATATGGAAATCAATTTAGACAATAAATGTGGAACCCCGTGTGTAACATTATTGGGTTTCACCAGGCTCCTGTACTGTTACAGGTGATGAAAGTGGCTCTTTGTAGCTGAATGTATAGCCAGTTAGATTGTGGGGAAAATGACTTTTGCCATTGATGCTGTAGTTGCTTTTAGGTGCTTTGCTTAGCCTATCGCCAGTAAAAGCTTTGTCTTAGCATGAATGTTTCTACTTTAGTCTCTCTCTCACTCATTGGGCTATTTCTTAAGCATGGAGCTGCTGCCACAGAAGCAAACAAAATATTACATGGTGCCAAAGCATTATGCAATGATGCCATGTTATAGAATCATTTTTCAGAGCAGATCTGCACCTTAAGCAAGATTTTGGTCCAAATAAGTTGACATGGGCTGGGTTGAATCAAATTGCATGCTGTTTTTTTCCTATGTGCTGCTTGCTAAATTCCACATCCATCCCCAAATGCTGTTAATCTAAGTGGGATGTGTTCTTTGGTATAATACAGTACCTTTTCTCTCCCTTTTTAAAAACTATTGTGTTTGATTTGCCAGGCTACAATCCTCAGGAATCTTACATCTCACTAGAGAATGCCTACAGTTAGCAACTGATTTTGAACCTTTCCATCTTCATTTCTTTTAAACTGATGGAGGTTACCTGGACCTGGACCTTTGCCTCCCCTGAAATCTGCAGTCTTTAAATAATGCTGCCCGGAGTGACCATCCCTATTTCATTCCTTCATTTTGTGGGCATTTGGCAATGAGTGATTTTTCTAGTTTTGCTCCAGGGAACCCTTCCCAGAACAAAATGTTATGCAGGTACAACTGTAAACAAAACTGAAATGGCTAGGCCATGCAGTAGCAATTCAGGATCATTTGCCATCCTCTTGGAATTCAGGAAAGTGTCAGCTAAGGTCAGGACTCTTCTGGGAAAATTAGACGGTAAATGTATTACCAGCCGACTATCAAACTCCACATACCATGAAATATCCCTGACATAGGCAACCCTTCCCTTCCTGTAATGACAGAAGGAAAGCAACTGTTTAAGAAATCTGTCACTGTCTTACCCCCTGTCTCCAATTCCCCAATACCAATTTTAGTGAACCAAGTTTCTCCATTACATTCTATGTGTTTGTGGGCATATTTGTAAAGCTCTTTATTATTAGATGGAATATTATCTGCAATTTAACATTTGGTGCTCCCCCACCCCCATAACATTGTTATTTTCGTAACACTGCTCCACTTCTTATCAGATTTTTGGCTGGTTTCTGTTCTCTGTTACACTGTGTGACAGACCCAGGGCAGTGGGGTACAGGAGTCTGGTCCTATTGTAAGACTCAGACGCCCGAGTCTCTAACAAAGGGGAAATAACTATTCCCCCACCTCTCTCCCACCCTAGAATTTCCTCTCAGCCAACCTGAGAGTTATGATGCAAACCTTTACATCACAATACGCAAGAAGCATGTCCTTCTCTTCGACAAAGAGACAACCAAATACAAGGAAACAGAAGATCATCCTCTTTCCCCTCCACCAATTCCCTGGTGCTGCAGAGATTCACCCTCCGCAGATCTAACAAAAGAGAATTTCCCTCCTTTCGTCTTACCTACCCAAGAGATAAAACCAAACAAGTCTTAAAAAAAACTTTATATAAAAAGCAAGAAAAGCACCATAAAAATATTATCTGTATTAACGGTGACAATAACACAGGTTCAATGTGCCTTAAAAGAAAAAGGAAGAAACAGCCTTTATTCAAAAAGAGATCAATTAACATCCAGCAACTGACACATCATGTAAAAACAAAAAACCCAATAACCAGCCTATATTTTTCTACCTGTGTACTGACAACTTGGAAACTGAAGATTAGAAGCTTGAAGATAGAAAACGATCCCTCTCACATAGCTGAGAGCCAGACAAAGACAAGACCCAACCATTCCTCCCTCATGCTTTGAAAAATCCCGGTTCTCCCTGAGCTGATCCTCGGGTCAGGTGTTTGGTTCCCTTTGTTAACCCTTACAGGTGAAAGAAACCATTAACCCTTAGCTTATGCTGTTTATGACCGCCCCCAAATCACAGACAGTGGCGAAACGTAACTGATGGTGATTTTCCTAGAACTTTAAAAAAAAGAACACAGATTAAAAACAACACATGCAACCTTTTACATATACTACTAAGTATGTAAACTACAAAGAGCTTTTACATATTTAAGGAAAAAATTTTAACCAGTGATTCTCGGAAACCTCACGGGAGAGTGCATCAAAGCTACTTTGTTAGAGCCTGAAATGTGTTTGTTTCAAAATCAACAATCTTGGAGGGCTAACCTCCAACGAAGAAGTTTCTTGTTGTTCCCTCTGGTGATGAAGCCACTTAAAGCGCGAGCATGGTCCAGCCTGTCCTGGACTGCCGCCCAAACATATGGGCGAGCTTTTCCAGGCGTTATCACATGGCATCATCCTTTTCACTGACTGACCAGTGGCTCCCTCTCAGGATAGTTTCTGCTGAAGAACACGAACAGAGGAAATTTGTGATCCGGTTCCTTTCTGCAAAAGAACTCTCCTAACACCACGCTCAGAATCCATGGTGGGGGTGGAGCGGAGGGAGGGATGGTTTGTCAACGTCCGGGCTTTAGCACAGGCGTCAGACGTGAGCGTCGCCTAAGTTTGGGTAACAGGCCTGCTGACACATATCAGCGTCGCATTTAACTGTACTTTGGCTGGTCTTTTTGTCGGATCGGTCAGTGGGGCACGCGATGCTGTAGTGGGACAAATCACCGTAATAATCCAGCCAAGCCTAAGAAGGATTGGACCTTTTCTTTGACTTGGAACAGGCCACTTTTGATATGCTCACCTTGTGTAGGGGGTTTATGACATTCCCGACCACACCTGATTCCAGGTAAGTTACTTCCTGTTTTGGCTGATTTGACACTTTTTGGCCTAAAACAGTTAGGTCCTGGCCTGCCTGATACCAAAGACCTTTTCCAGGTTACTTGTGTTTGGGCCAGGAGTCAGAAAAAATGGCGCCATCAATCGGGTAGCCAACTGTATATCCCCACCCCCAGTCCTACTAAGTAGACCATCTACCAGCCTCTGGAAGCTTGGCGGGTGATTTCGCAGCCAAAGAAGTACAATTAAATTCAAACACCTGCATGGGTGGACGAATGCTCCTTGTCCTTGCAGGATTCATCTAGCGAATGCTTGCCAGTACCCCTGGTAAGTCTATTGTAGATAATGAACGGGCCGGTCCCAACTTCTCCAAAGCTCATCAAGTGCGATGGCATTGGATAGTTGTCCGGACGAGTTACTGATTTAGTTACGGTAGTTGCACGTGTTTTCATCTGGTTTTGGGTACGCAGAAATGGAGAAGCCCCATCACTGGGTAGATGAGGCGTATTATACCGCATCTGTAGCAATGTTCTGGATCTCCCGTTCTATAGCAGCTTGGGCGTGAGGAGAACACCCGGTAGGGTGGTGTTCTAATTGGGTGAGCATTACCTGTGTCAATGGGAGTGGTATGCCTGTTCAGTCCGTCTGGGGTGGCTGAGGCTATGGGGCGAAGCTAGTGCACGTCTTGCTTTGTTGGCGCTGGCGCGTTGGGGTGGTTGCGCGGTTCTTTTCTGCGCTCTTTTTTCCGTCGTCGTCGGACCGGTCGGCCCTCCGGTCCTCTCCTCCTGGCCTGTTCCACCTGCACACTTGTCGTCTTGGCCTACCAGGCTTGACGCGCTTATGGTCTCTTTGGGTTTTCTGGGACATTGGGGCATGCTTGCAGGTCAGTTACGCTCTCGCGTCTTGGTGTGATCGCTTCTGATGTTCTCTTGGGCTATTGCGCCTTCACGACCTAACCTGGTCTCTCTTGGCAGGAAGTTTCTGGTATGTTTATCAATACCAGGCTTTTAACTCTTCTGTAGGTATTCTTTAGGTTTTCTCTAAGCAAAGGTAAAGAGTGTCGGAGGGTGTTTTGTTAGGTTGCTTAAAAGTCAGATGTTAGTTTGGGAAGAGGGATGTACGCTGTTGCTGTTTACCAACTGTAATGGCTTAACTCGTGGATAACAGTTTAAATGGTGAACCTACTGGGATGTGGTAAGCTGTAGCAAAGACACTGCTGCAAGATAGTCTCGTCGTTGGATTTCATTCACACTGAATTTAGGATCATGGGAAATGGTTCCATTCGTACAGGCATTGTTTGTATTTGTTGTATCGGAGGTGGCATCCATGTGATTACCACATGAGTCTTCAGTTTCATGGTGGCTGCAGGAATTAGATTGAATCTGTAAGCATATTCGGAGGGCACCTACGCTGGCAAAATGCTGTTTAGGGCCTGGCAACCGCTTTAGCTTGGTGTTGCTAGAGTACTCTTCGGACATCGGTTTAGCAAAGTAGAAAGTAGTATGTACTGGGTTTCCTTGGGGTCTTCTTGGGAAAGGCCAGAATTCACAGCTATGCTGAAATGGCCTCAGTTATGGGGAGTGGGTGGGAGGGGTGACTGGTTTTGGGTTGTCCATTTTGGACACTTCACAAGACGGAATACGTGGCACGTCCCTTGGCTCTCCAGTGGAAGGACTTCGCAATCTGTCTTTGGTTCTTCACCGATGGCACTTGAGGATGAAATGGACTAGCTTAAGAGCTCGGTATTAGTTGGGAAACCAACGTTTTTTGGCGGTGCGTTTTCTGGTGTCACAAAAGAATTTCCTTGTATAATCCTTGGTCTATAACGGATTGGGTGACGTGAGAGGCGTGGGGTTGCTCTGTCCGCACAGCTTTTCTGAATGCTGTTCTGTTCTGCTCAGTCTGGAATGATTCCCTTGAGGTGGGAACAGTTTCTTCCTCAGACTGGTGGACTTGGGGCTTGGTCTCTGGAGCGATGTGGTGATGGTTGTTTGTTGCCGGTGAAGCGCGCTTCGGCTGGTGCACTGGGGTTTTTCAGGTCTGTGAGCTTTCAGTATGGGTTGTTCTGTTGCTTTGGCCATTTTCATTATTAATATTTTTTAGTTTCGGTTGTTGGCTTTGGTTGGGGTTGACGCTGTGGTTGCCTGTGGTTGCTGGTTGCTGTTCCGTTGGTTCTGGCCTGGCGGTTGTTGTGGCTGGTTTACCCCGTTGGCTGGGTCGGGGTCCTCAGTCTGGGTTCTCTGGTACCCCAGCGGGTTTCCTGTGGCGGTCAGGCTCGGTGGGTTGAGGCTTGCTGGTTTGGTTGACATGTCCCCTTCCTCTCTTGCCGCCTTTCCCTGGTTGGCCAGTCTTCCCCCGTGCACTGGTGGACATATTGTCATCGCCTGCAACAGTACATTCCTGACAGCTTTGTATGGGACAGAGTTGACTGTAGGAGTCTACAGCTTGTGAATGAAGGGGTAATGGTATTTGGCTTTGGTTGATGAGTTTGGGCCTGGGTTGTGGTAGGCTGCCATTGTGCCCGTTCTCTCACGCAGTAACCTTTTCCGCCCTCTCAATTTTTCTCGCTCCAAGGGATTTGAGAGCGTATCTGGGCTGGGATCTGTTGAGTGTATGGTGTGTATGATTGCCCGGGTGGGGTTCTTTGGAGTTGGGCTTACTGTCATTATTAATTATAGATGATTCCAGCTGATGGGTCACTGGGTGGGGTGAAGTTACTGGAGACCATGTGAGGTGGGAATAGGGTGTCTGTGGTTCTTGGTTGTAGGAGGTCTGGGTTGGCCCCTCGTGTAGGGTTTATTGGTCGGTGCTCTGGGGTATTTCCTTTACGTAGGTTTCTTGCTTTCTGCATTGATCATTGGCCTCAATCTCTCGCTGTGGATTTGTGGGTTTTCCATCTTGTATGTTAGTGTTATGTCAGGACCGATAAGATGCTCTTGTATGAGGAGGTGCAGTTTGTCTGCTGGGATTACATTGGTTCTTGATCATCAGGCATAATTCTGTTAAGTAGTGGCATGTTTGGGAAATGACACTTGTTTTCTATTTGGGTTGTGAATCGGGGGGGCATGATACGGGGTAATCACCATTCCTGTATTTGGCTGGTTTGAAACCGTTAAGTATTATTCTTTCTGGGTCCTTTGGCATTTAGCTGCCATCTGCTAAGGCTATGAGGTGTGTTAGTTACATCCTGTACTGTATAGAGGATGTGTCAATGCAGGTCTTAAAATTTTAGAAGGCTAGTTATACTTGCTTTGGTAGTTGGGAATTCTTGTGGGCTGTTGGGACAAGTTATGGGAGGTTGTTAGGCGTGGTTTGGGTTCTGTCGATTAGCCTGGTTTTATTTCAGTGTCTGAGATGGTTCCTCTGGAGTTTTGTTTTTGATGGTGGATTTTTCTTCTTGTTTTTGTAGCACTCTTTTTCTGTCGTTTTCTTATGTGA
>NC_133776.1:36278330-36280247 GCF_003597395.2 Chelonoidis abingdonii
ACAAGGATTCCTCGTTGTTTTTACTGATACAGATTAAGACGGCTACCCCTCTGAAACCTTCCAGAAGACACTTTCCTTAGCAAATATCATTAATTTCTATTACAAACCTTGCTTTAATATTTACTTGCTTTAAACATCCATTTGATACCAAGCTGTAGTTGCTAATTTAAATCCATTGACATCTTGTGCGACCTATTTGACAGAAAACAGTTTGTAATAACAGAACAGGGCATGATTGTCTGAAGTGAAGGCTTTTTTGGCTTGAAGGAAAATTTGATAACTCCACATTCTTTTCAGTGTGGTATGTGATAAATCCATGATAGCACTAGGAGAGTGCTTGTGTGTGTATGTATGTTTATATATATATATATAAAGTCATATTTAACACTGATGTCACTGATGAAGTGTAATTTAGGACAGCTGTTGTGGTTTGTAACATTGTGCTCTGTCTTTCATTGTTTATTTGTGCCACCCTGATAGCTGAGTGATGGCAGTAAATGGGACTGAAGAGGATAAGATTACAGGAAGGAGGTGATACGAGATACTCTTATACCTGAAATCAGTTGGAACAGGTCATATGTGCAGTATTTTATGAAGAGAAATAAGGCTATTCCTGTTTGTTAGCTGCTACTTTCATAGTGGAGTAAAGGAAAAAATAGCGCCTCTTCAGCCCCGTTACAGTATGGAAGAGGTCCATTGCTCATCTAAGCTCTAGTAATTGTTTATTCAAGCTGACATGGGAATAAGGGAATAAGGACATAAAAGGAATGGCTGGAAAGGAAGGAGCCACTTGACCTAAAAATCCTGTCCCCCTTCAAGTTTATCTTAGCCCCAGTTCTCTGCTCTGTCACGGTATCCTTTAATCCCTTCTCTCTCCATAAAAGTGCCAAGATGTCTCTTCAACCCACTTATACTACAGTACTTGTTTCCATGGTCTTATTTGGCAATTAAATCCGTAAATTTATTACTCTGACCTTGAGTGAAATAGTTTTGCTCCGTATACACTTATTTTTTTCATTATTTTTGAATGTGACCCCTGACTTTTGAACCCCTCATTAAACTGCTGTGAGCAGTTTAAATGCATACATTTTATCAAATCCCTTTGTAATCTTTGAGTCCTGTTACTGGGTCATTTCAAAGTCGTCATTTCTTCGGGGTGGTAGATTATTCAGAATTTCTTGATAACAAATATTCTCTTGGAAGCATGATAAAACCTAGGATCATCTGTTTGCCCTATACAAGTAGGGTCTGATTCTGCCATTCTTGTTCATACTAAGTAGTACTTTACTTCATAAATAATGGGACCATTTGTGGAATAATGTACAACTCAGTGTGTATAAGGGGAGGAGAACTGGTCTTATAGTAATCAGGATTGTCATATATTCTGTTCTCTCCAGGACAATAATATCCAAACATAGAGGCTCTGTTCTGATCTCATTTACAGCAATATAAATCAGGAGCAACTCTACTGTCTTCAGTATATTGTGTGAATGAAAAAACGAATATAACTGTGGTCAGGATAAGGGTCTGATATTCCGATGTCTAATCATTCTATAATGAAGTATCTATAGTCTTTTCTTAATATGTATCTTGTTTTCCTTTTTGAAGTATTTTTCAATTAATAATTTTTATAAAATATCGATGAATTAAAATAAATGGCAGATATTAAATATCCAGTTACTGCACATAGAAATAGTACAATGGATTTACCTTCTATTCTCTTTCAGGCATTCCACTCTATAGTTGTAGCAGGTAAAAGACACTAAAGAATGATTTCCTCCGCCCTCCCCCATTACTGCATCCATTTATTAGACTGTCTTCTTCAAGTACTTCTGTAAAATAAACTCTCCATTCAGATCCATTTAATATCTCCAACCATTAGTCTAACAAAATGCAGCTATTTCAGTGAAGATTGAG